>NC_086330.1:201388001-201699501 GCF_032445375.1 Bacillus rossius redtenbacheri
TTCATATTACGTACTCAATATTTTTTTTACAAATCGGGAATTCAAACAACATACACAGTAAATTTTTTTAAACTTATTTTTTATTATTTTTGAGCGAGAGTACCTATCTCAGTTTTAAGATAATTAATGTCAGGATCAATTTAAAAAAAGTAATATAATTACCTGTTTTTTTTTTTTGTTGCATTCGGTAAAATATTACTCTACTTGTGCCAGGATACTTTCCATCTTGGATTTCTGCAAAGGACTGTTTATATTCTAAACAGCCAATCAGAGGCTAATGTAGAAGATATGTCGATCTGAACTACTTTGCCAACCTGTTTAAGTTAAATGGGAAATGGCCTCGAACGAAACATGTTCAGACTGTGTGTAACCGCACTCAACAGCTGAACATGTTCACCTGAAGTAGTTCAGACTCCCGTGTAACCGCGCCCTTAGGCTGTCCCTCACGGACACTCTCGAGATCATAGAGTAAATAAAGTACTAGTACAGAGTCATGGGGAGGAAACTGGAATAGGAAATCGTTGCACAGGCTTTTTTTTTTAATGATGGACCCTTTTTTTTTGTTAGTTCGTCATTCGCCATGATACAGGTGACCGCGCTAAATGCAATTTCACACAATCACACTAAAGACTTCAACAAGTATAGCATAGCTACTTGTACTTGTAACGAAGTTTCTACATAAATTTTTAAAATTATTCAGTATTATAATAAAAATAATTTGCTTTGAAAATACTCCGCTAAAATAAGTAGGATATTTATTTGACTCGCAAGGGTTGACTTGCTGGCGCCATGTTGTGTTTAGTGGTAAACAACAACTTGCATCTGGTAAATTAGAAATCATTTTAAAATATTTGGTTAGCAAGAAAACGTGAAAAGATAAAAATGTCTGGACGATATGCCTATGAGCGAAAATGTGCAGTAAGATACTGTCGTTCAAAACCAGAAAAGTAAAGATTTGTTTCTAATGAGTTTAGTGAATATTTTTATAAAATAGTGCATAACCAACTCCGTGTTCATCAGATTATTAATAATAATGTGTACAATACAGCCTCCATTTCTGGCACAACCTATACATCGTCTTCTATTTTCATATTTCCTGTAACTAAAATTGAGTTATTGTCAGTAGTTCATAAATCAAAAGGTAAACGTTCATCAGGTTTAGATGCTGTACCTGATTTTATTATTAAAGACTGGTATTGATTATATAGTTGACCCATTCCCATACAGCACACAATGTTTCAGTAACATGTCTGTGATATTGCAGTAACATTACTATGTTTCGAATAGATTACATTTCATCTGTCATGTTTCTGGAATATTTCATAAACATTTCATTGGACACATAGTACTCATGTCTATAAATGAAGTTTCAGATACATTTCAGCAAGATTCGTTTGGCAATATTATATTGTGGTTGATTCTGAAATGTATCTGAGACATTATATTGAAACTTCCCATCATGCTTGTTGGCACTGAAGTTTAGAAATCTTTGTCTTTGTGTATTATTTCTTGTTTTGGCGCAGTATTTTGGTACTTGGATTTTTATATGTGGTGAATAAATTGTAAGTTTTAACATTATTTATTTCATGTTAGTTTACTTTTTTTTTGTTTTTACTTTCGCACTTAAGCAAGTACCGGTATAGAAACATTCTTTTATGCGTCTTCGAAATGTGTAAAGCTGTAGGTTAAGGAATGTCTTTTTTTTGTCGGTATGCTTAACATTCCCGTGCCATATTTATATGTGCGCTGTTTTCAGTCTGATTTTTTAATTTATGTGATGCATTAACAGGATATTCGCGATTTAATAAAATTGCGAAACCATCTAATGAGTTTTCTACTTACTGTAGCTATATATGGTCGTTGACTGTAGAACACGAATGCTAATGTATGGGTTATTTATTATCTTTAGTTAAAAATCACACAAATATAGGCTTATAGGTTCCTAAATATTTTGGTTTTAATAGCATTTGATTAAACCAATTTATTTTATTCAGTTATCACCTTCGGGCTTTTATAATATAGGTACTTAAGTAAATATATTTCATAACCTATAATATGTAGTTAAGGGTAATTAATGTTTATTTACTGTGCACAGCACATAAATTAATTATGTTGTGTTTATTTTAATATAAATATTAAAGTGTTTTATTTGAAATAATTTACAATTCTACTGGTTAAGTAATTATTTTTATTATGTTATGTTCTGCACTCTGTAGTACTTACATCGTATGTTGTAGGCCTATGTATTACTATTAACGGAAATTTAATAAAGCCTGCTATTATATCTGGCTTGTCATAAATGTAATTTATTGTAAGTGAATGCACTAGGCCTACACATATAATTAGACAGCAGTTTCATTAATTGCCATTTCGCTTAACAAAGTTATTTCTGCAATCTGGCCTTCATTTTATTGGTGGGCTGGAATTGCAGCGCAAAATAATTGAAATAAATCTTGTCCTTTACCGCAGAGAAGGTACAAGTCTTCAAGTTGTGTTGTACTAAGCATAAGCATCATTGGTTTTTCTATTTAAATTAGTTTTTCTTATGCTAAATTATGGTAGTAACCAAGTAGGTATGTTTGATTTGGAGAGTTTGACAAAACCTAATTCCATCCATTATATGACAATAAAGGAAACACATTAAATGATGATTTATTAGATTACATGTGTATAGTTATGTAGTGGTAGCAATTTAAATAATGAAAATAAACATTAAATGTGCACTACAAAGGATAATATTGAGAATCTGCTCAAAAAATTACTAGAAATTTTAGAGTATTATTGCACATAAACATGGGCTGAATTGTAATGATGTAACATCACAGGCACTGTTCACACAGACACTTATTAGGAAATCATTAGGATTTAAATTTAAGTTTTCTTTTAAAACTTTGCTTAAAATGTGTTATTATACAATGTCATGGGCCTCTTTGCATTAACCAGACACCATTAAATTGATTATTAGGAATGTAAATAGCATGTTAAGAAATTCCCAGTGAAGAAGTATTCCTGCTTAATAAGTTTGAAAAAAAAAATGCATAGGTTGCAATACCAATTTGTCCATTTTAAGATGCTTTTAGTTTTGAAATTTATCATTGGCATCAGAAACTTTTTTTTTTCTGTTTGCATGGTAATTTAAAAATAAATAATGTAACAACTTAGTGTCTACATGTTTAAAAATCTCACATACATGTCATAATTGACCTGAAACAAGTTAAAAATAATTGTTTTTTCTTCTTTTTTTTTCCAGCAAAAATCTCCAAAAACATCTGCATAGAGAGTCAGTTAAAAGTTTCATGTATTGTATATATATTATATATATATATATATATATATATATATAAGTAGTTGGAAATAGGGGGTTCAAGAACAGGCGGAGGATCGAGGATCCGGCGGCCATCTTGGATGACGTCATCTAATCCGTGTGCTAATCTATGCTAATCCGTATGCTAATCTATGCTAATCCATGCCAATCTATGCTAATCCATGCCAATCTATGCCAATCAGTATGCCAATCTATGCCAATTCGTATGCCAATCTATGCCAATTCGTATGCCAATCTATGCCAATTCGTATGCCAATCTATGCTAATCCATATGTTAATCCATGCTAATCCATGTGTTAATCCATGCTAATCCATATGTTAATCCATGCTAATCCATGCTAATCCATCCGCCATTTTATATTTCTAGAAATTTCCACCAACTTCGAATCGTGACGTCACCGTTGCACTTTTCGTCACGGCCGCCATCTTGGATTAGAATTTTTTTTTTCGAACTTTTGAAATTCGATGTAATCATCAACCGCCATCTTGTTTCGTCTGCTGGTGGCCGCCATCTTGTTTTCGTCTGCTGGTGGCCGCCATCTTGTTTTCGTCTGCTGGAGGCAGCCATCTTGTGACGTCATATAGTTCTGTTGGTCGCCACCAGATAGCAGCAGGGATTATTTTATTTTAACTAAAATATTTTCAGTGCCGAGGCTGGGATTCGATCCATGGGACGTGAAAACGTCCAGGATGTCGTGGTTACGAGGCGGACACCTTGACCACTAGACCACGAGACCAATTGGGATATGGTGGAATAAATAATCTATATATGCTACGTACTGACGGCAAGTTTATGATAAATGGGGGAGGAGGGTGTTTTTGCCTTCCTTAATGCATACCTAAGGCCCCACATTTTAAATTAAAATTATTATACAGCCGCCATCTTTAATTCCAGCACAGACTACCAGATGGCGCTAAATTCAAAAATTAGTTACCAGAGGCGCCGCCATCTTGGTTCTCAAGTTGGCTGGTAGATGTCGCTAGTATCGCGCACCAAATTCAAAAATTAGTTGCCAGAGGCGCCGCCATCTTGGTTCTCAAGTTGGCTGGTAGATGTCGCTAGTATCGCGCGCCAAATTCAAAAATTAGTTGCCAGAGACGCCGCCATCTTGGTTCTCAAGTTGGCTGGTAGATGTCGCTAGTATCGCGCGCCAAATTCAAAAATTAGTTGCCAGAGGCACCACCATCTTGGTTCTCAAGTTGGCTGGTAGATGGCGCCACCGTCGCCATATTTTAGTTCATACAATCGATACCAGATGACGCCACCATCGCCATCTTTAGTTCCTAGTGTTGCTACCAGAGTGTGCCACCGTCGCCATCTTTAATTCTTAAAGTTACCGCCGGAGCGCGCCACCATCGCCATCTTAAATTCATAAAGTCGCTACCGGATGGCACCACTGTCGGCCATCTTTAATTCAAGGTATTGTCGCCGGATGGTGCCAAGTTTGAATTTAAAAACCTACAAGTGTTATGCAATGTGTAACCAGTCGAGATAAGTTTGGAACCTGTAACCATATTATTATTATTATTTATTAATGTATGTTTATTAAATATGATAGAGTATTTATAAAATATTGGTGTTGTGTAGAGTCTCTCTCTCTTCTCGTAGTGGCGGAAGACATCTCGAAGGTAGTGTTAGAATTTATGTATTAAAGCAATCATTCTAGCTGAGGAGACTAATAACTTATAGTTACAATTCAATAATAGCAGCAATTAAATGTTTTGAAATTAAAGCAAACAACGTAAATGTTAAACACATATTTATTTAAATCTTATTACAAACAGCAAGGGGTAAGAACAATCGATGATTTAAAAGAAGTAAATAACGAGTAATAAAATCACATAATATTCACACACTACACATCATAGTGACAAAGGCAACATTAACTCGAGACCCAATTATACATAGTAGTATGGGTGGTCGAATAGCCAGAATTTAAGTAGCTGAACATTACAATGGGCGCAATGGAATTTGCCATACAGTTTTATACATTTATCCAGGCGGTTTCCATAAGTCTTTAAAAGTTTGTTGAAGCTAGGACAGTTTCTTTCATTATGTAAATCAACAATGTTGGCACTGCACAGTTCACTAAAGATACTTTTCTGTTTGTCTCCTAGGACGTATACTACATCTCCTTCTTCAGGGTTGACGATGTCACATAACACTGATGAGATTTGGTCAAAGCTCACTTCACCTTCGTTCCACGAGAGTCCATGCACTTCATAAGTCAGTTTACGATTCTCGCTTTGCGACAGCCTGTCTAGTTCGGACCAGTCACATGGTGGTTTGAATATGTATTCATAGGTCCTCAATACATCACCGTCCTCGATTAACATTGCTGCAAGTTGCTTAACCACATACCCCTTTTGTGATGTGAGGCACTGAATGTTGCAGAGAAATAATGACATTTTTTTTCCCAGTACTCACGATAACTGATGTGTGAAGCTGTGCTAGCTCTGCAAGGCTGATGCTAGTTCTACAGGTATGACTGCAAGGCTGCAGTGCTGATGTTGTCTCTAGGATGCTGAATGTCAGACTGGTTGTAACAACCTTTGGTGTCGTAGTACACACAAATTTACAATTCGTCTTCATCACTATCCCCCAAGCCACTATCCGTTCCTTCATCCACATCTTCGTTCGCCTCTTGCGCTTCCTTTGCGGCCTCGATGCAGGTCATAACAGCCTGATATAAATAGGTAATAAATTCCTCTTCCTCAGGGAACTCAGCGAGAATGTTGAGGGTGGAGGATGTAAGGTGGTAATGTATATCATTAAAGTCCATACCTATGTAGTGACGTACTACCTCCATTACAAATTCCCGAACATCGTCCATCGTAACACTGTTTAAATTACAATCGCAAACACTCTCCGCGTAAACACTGGTGGAAGCCATGATGATGAGAGCGTGGTTAGAAGCAGACTACCACGTTAGCGGAGCGATGCTGTGAGGCCCCAGAACTCGCTCGAAATAACCTGCACAACACATTCCAAAAACATGACGTAGCCTATGGTTGACGGCACAAACACCCTGAGTGGCTCTGCGTGTTTCCTCCTGCCCGAACACGCGCTGCTGTGAAAGCCTCTTCCCAAGCACAGACGTCACCCCCGCAGCAGACAAAACAGGCGTATGCTACAGGAGCTAGAACAATTGAATAGCCAAATATATATTTAGACTACCCAACTTCATAAATGACATGAGATAATTCCTGTGCGATAATCATACTTTAAATGTTGTAATGTATGTATAAACAATAATCATGACTAAGTACTTGAAAAAAAATGTAAGTGAGGTGTTATTCACCTTTAGCGCTTCTCGATTTCTGTATCTGCTACCCACGAATTAAATTGAGACGGGAAACCCCACCATTTCACAAAAGACCGACCATTTCTTCGTTTGAGAACTTTCTCCACCAAATATGTGTCCGGATACATCGTAGACTGGATCTCTTCAGCATAGAAGCCACCACGAATAGGCTTGTGGTCCAAGTCTTCGAGGTAGTAGGTCCTGGGTTCCGATTCACGAACGTGTGTCACACGGAAAAGTTCAGAACTCCAATTCGCCGTGAAACCTTTCTCAAAGACACCTTTCTGCTTGGAGATTCTCACAATGTCACCAACATTAGCTTTATGCTTGCGTGTATCTTTCTTCTTCGTGTTGGTGAATACAACCCCAAGTAGACGATCATCCTTTACATCTTTAGGCTTCATTTTCGTGGTAGAATGCACTGTGGAATTATATTCACTTATAAGTTTCGACAAAAGATCCAACCAAAAACAACTCAAAGTCTTTTACAAACATAATATTTATTACTCAATTTCTATCCTACTACAGAATCACTTGCGAAAGCCAGCAATCTTATAAACATTTAGCCCTGCATAGACGTGCAACAACTACTTCTTAGCTCCAAATGGCTCCAAATGCTCCAAACGGCCTTCAAATGCTCCAACAGCTCCAAAAAAAGGCTCCAAATGCTTGACAGCTCCAAATGGCTCCAAATGCTCCAAACGGCTCCAAATGCTCCAAATGCCTCCAAATGGCTCCAAATGCTCCAAATGCTTCAAAAGACTCCAAATGCTCCAACAGCTCCAAAAAAAGACTCCAAATGCTTAACACAGCTCCAAATGGCTCCAACAGCTCCAAAAGGCTCCAAATGCTTGACAGCTCCAAATGCTCCAAATGGCTCCAACAGCTCCAAAAGGCTCCAAATGCTTCAAAAGGCTCCAATTGTTCCAAGAGCTCTATCTTCAATTGGTTCCAACTGATTCCAATTACTTTTCTTATCGAACTTGGCATGATTACTAACATGTCTTTATTAGTATACATTTTGACTGGCAGTGGTAACGTATTTTGCACCTTTAAGTTATAAGTTTTATTTAGAAATCAGATTTCGATAAATGGTAGATACCATTTGGAAAGAAAATATATTAATTTATCTTCAAGTTTATACACATACATTTAATTTAAGCCATTATTGTATGTAGCCAGCTTCCCTCAGTTCTTTGAGTATGAAGGATATTTCTTTAATGTTCGAATAGTTTCCTGCACAAAGCGATCCATGTAGTAGTCGTAGCCTGTCAACCAATATGTTAGGATCTCCCAATGAGGTATAATCAAACTCTTCTGCTGCGTTCATCATCCTTGCATGTTTATAATAAATATTATCTCTGGTGTCTATCGTTTTAACACCAACCTCAAGGTCACTTTCATCATCGTGCCAGAGATTATCACAAGCTTGATCAGGATAATTTATTTTATTACGACGTTTCCATCGTTTTGGTCTCAAACCACCATCACAGTCTTCACTCTTGCATGCTTTTGGTGCTTCAGCACAATACTCAATCATGTCAGTCTTAGATGTGTCAGCACAGTCTTCGTTCACGCCAGCTTCTGATGTGTCACCACAGTCTTCATCATGTCAGCACCACAAACTTGATCAGGATAATTTATTTTATTACGTCGTTTCCATCGTTTTGGTCTCAGACCGCCATCACAGTCTTCGATCTTACCTGCTTTAGGTGCTTCAGTACAGTACTCAATCATGTCAGCCTCAGATGTGTCACCACATTCTTCAATCATGCACGCTTCAGATGATTCATCAAAGTCTTCGACCTTGTAAGCTTCAGATGGTTCTCCATCTTTCTCATTTTCATGGAGACGACTAGATATTGGAGTAAATATATTTTCATTTCTAATGTGGTTACAACTACCTTCGTTTGTTTTAAATTTTAAATTATTATCTTCATCTAGATCAGTAATTTTAGCATTAGCTTTTACGCCTTCGTTCCTCTTCCGCGATGTTGTAGCCCAGTCTTCGTTATCTTTATTCATCTTAATTGTACAGGTCTTGTAATGTCTATCCAAGTAATATCTTCTACCAAAGGATTTCTGACACTGACTGCAATGAAACGGTTTTTGACAAGGACCCAAATTACACTCGCTTCTCTCATGTCGTTTAGCATTCTTTCTCAAGGTAAACACCTTGCTACAGTATCAACAGTGATGACGTTTCGATACAGCGTCAGATCCTAAATCGGAATTCATATTAGTTACCGAGACTAATGCCAGATGCAAACTAAGAGTTTTAAATTAGATATATTACTTAAATAGAATTTTTTTAATTATTTCATCAGCGAGAATTAATTTATCTCATTGAAAGGTACTTGTTGCAAGTAGTTCTGCTTTTCAACAACAGATGTCGACACGTATTGCTTGCAGGTAAATATTATTTCTTTCTTTCATGCGGGATGCAGGATTCTCACTAACGATCGCAATAGAGGGATGGCATCGCTATACTCCAAGGAGAAGGTAGTTTGTTCTTCCAGTTAGTGTTTCTCAGGGTATATATTATTATTTGACTGAATAATGATTTTTTTTTAAATTCCACCTAATAAAAATAAAATAGAAGCACTCAGAGAAAACCATCAGGGATGATGTCGTTTATAAACATCATAAATTACCAATTTTTTTTTAAAAAAAGTCCAAATTTAATCCTACTTAAGCAAAGAGTTCACAAGCCCGCTTGTGAACTCTTTGCTTAAGCAACATGAGAGTTCTAGCACAAGCGGGCTTGTGAACTCTTTGCTTAAGCAACACGAGAGTTCTAGCACAAGCGGGCTTGTGAACTCTTTGCTTAAGCAACATGAGAGTTCTAGCACAAGCGGGCTTGTGAACTCTTTGCTTAAGCAACATGAGAGTTCTAGCACAAGCGGGCTTGTGAACTCTTTGCTTAAGCAACACGAGAGTTCTAGCACATGCGGGCTTGTGAACTCTTTGCTTAAGCAACACGAGAGTTCTAGCACAAGCGGGCTTGTGAACTCTTTGCTTAAGTAGGATTAAATTTGGACTTTTTTTAAAAAAAAATTGGTAATTTATGATGTTTATAAACGACATCATCCCTGATGGTTTTCTCTGAGTGCTTCTATTTTATTTTTATTAGGTGGAATTTAAAAAAAAATCATTATTCAGTCAAATAATAATATATACCCTGAGAAACACTAACTGGAAGAACAAACTACCTTCTCCTTGGAGTATAGCGATGCCATCCCTCTATTGCGATCGTTAGTGAGAATCCTGCATCCCGCATGAAAGAAAGAAATAATATTTACCTGCAAGCAATACGTGTCGACATCTGTTGTTGAAAAGCAGAACTACTTGCAACAAGTACCTTTCAATGAGATAAATTAATTCTCGCTGATGAAATAATTAAAAAAATTCTATTTAAGTAATATATCTAATTTAAAACTCTTAGTTTGCATCTGGCATTAGTCTCGGTAACTAATATGAATTCCGATTTAGGATCTGACGCTGTATCGAAACGTCATCACTGTTGATACTGTAGCAAGGTGTTTACCTTGAGAAAGAATGCTAAACGACATGAGAGAAGCGAGTGTAATTTGGGTCCTTGTCAAAAACCGTTTCATTGCAGTCAGTGTCAGAAATCCTTTGGTAGAAGATATTACTTGGATAGACATTACAAGACCTGTACAATTAAGATGAATAAAGATAACGAAGACTGGGCTACAACATCGCGGAAGAGGAACGAAGGCGTAAAAGCTAATGCTAAAATTACTGATCTAGATGAAGATAATAATTTAAAATTTAAAACAAACGAAGGTAGTTGTAACCACATTAGAAATGAAAATATATTTACTCCAATATCTAGTCGTCTCCATGAAAATGAGAAAGATGGAGAACCATCTGAAGCTTACAAGGTCGAAGACTTTGATGAATCATCTGAAGCGTGCATGATTGAAGAATGTGGTGACACATCTGAGGCTGACATGATTGAGTACTGTACTGAAGCACCTAAAGCAGGTAAGATCGAAGACTGTGATGGCGGTCTGAGACCAAAACGATGGAAACGACGTAATAAAATAAATTATCCTGATCAAGTTTGTGGTGCTGACATGATTGAAGACTGTGGTGACACATCAGAAGCTGGCGTGAACGAAGACTGTGCTGACACATCTAAGGCTGACATGATTGAGTATTGTGCTGAAGCACCAAAAGCATGCAAGAGTGAAGACTGTGATGGTGGTTTGAGACCAAAACGATGGAAACGTCGTAATAAAATAAATTATCCTGATCAAGCTTGTGATAATCTCTGGCACGATGATGAAAGTGACCTTGAGGTTGGTGTTAAAACGATAGACACCAGAGATAATATTTATTATAAACATGCAAGGATGATGAACGCAGCAGAAGAGTTTGATTATACCTCATTGGGAGATCCTAACATATTGGTTGACAGGCTACGACTACTACATGGATCGCTTGTGCAGGAAACTATTCGAACATTAAAGAAATATCCTTCATACTCAAAGAACTGAGGGAAGCTGGCTACATACAATAATGGCTTAAATTAAATGTATGTGTATAAACTTGAAGATAAATTAATATATTTTCTTTCCAAATGGTATCTACCATTTATCGAAATCTGATTTCTAAATAAAACTTATAACTTAAAGGTGCAAAATACGTTACCACTGCCAGTCAAAATGTATACTAATAAAGACATGTTAGTAATCATGCCAAGTTCGATAAGAAAAGTAATTGGAATCAGTTGGAACCAATTGAAGATAGAGCTCTTGGAACAATTGGAGCCTTTTGAAGCATTTGGAGCCTTTTGGAGCTGTTGGAGCCATTTGGAGCATTTGGAGCTGTCAAGCATTTGGAGCCTTTTGGAGCTGTTGGAGCCATTTGGAGCTGTGTTAAGCATTTGGAGTCTTTTTTTGGAGCTGTTGGAGCATTTGGAGTCTTTTGAAGCATTTGGAGCATTTGGAGCCATTTGGAGGCATTTGGAGCATTTGGAGCCGTTTGGAGCATTTGGAGCCATTTGGAGCTGTCAAGCATTTGGAGCCTTTTTTTGGAGCTGTTGGAGCATTTGAAGGCTGTTTGGAGCATTTGGAGCCATTTGGAGCTAAGAAGTAGTTGTTGCACGTCTATGCAGGGCTAAATGTTTATAAGATTGCTGGCTTTCGCAAGTGATTCTGTAGTAGGATAGAAATTGAGTAATAAATATTATGTTTGTAAAAGACTTTGAGTTGTTTTTGGTTGGATCTTTTGTCGAAACTTATAAGTGAATATAATTCCACAGTGCATTCTACCACGAAAATGAAGCCTAAAGATGTAATGGATGATCGTCTACTTGGGGCTGTATTCACAAACACGAAGAAGAAAGATACACGCAAGCATAAAGCTAATGTTGGTGACATTGTGAGAATCTCCAAGCAGAAAGGTGTCTTTGAGAAAGGTTTCACGGCGAATTGGAGTTCTGAACTTTTCCGTGTGACACACGTTCGTGAATCGGAACCCAGGACCTACTACCTCGAAGACTTGGACCACAAGCCTATTCGTGGTGGCTTCTATGCTGAAGAGATCCAGTCTACGATGTATCCGGACACATATTTGGTGGAGAAAGTTCTCAAACGAAGAAATGGTCGGTCTTTTGTGAAATGGTGGGGTTTCCCGTCTCAATTTAATTCGTGGGTAGCAGATACAGAAATCGAGAAGCGCTAAAGGTGAATAACACCTCACTTACATTTTTTTTTCAAGTACTTAGTCATGATTATTGTTTATACATACATTACAACATTTAAAGTATGATTATCGCACAGGAATTATCTCATGTCATTTATGAAGTTGGGTAGTCTAAATATATATTTGGCTATTCAATTGTTCTAGCTCCTGTAGCATACGCCTGTTTTGTCTGCTGCGGGGGTGACGTCTGTGCTTGGTAAGAGGCTTTCACAGCAGCGCGTGTTCGGGCAGGAGGAAACACGCAGAGCCACTCAGGGTGTTTGTGCCGTCAACCATAGGCTACGTCATGTTTTTGGAATGTGTTGTGCAGGTTATTTCGAGCGAGTTCTGGGGCCTCACAGCATCGCTCCGCTAACGTGGTAGTCTGCTTCTAACCACGCTCTCATCATCATGGCTTCCACCAGTGTTTACGCGGAGAGTGTTTGCGATTGTAATTTAAACAGTGTTACGATGGACGATGTTCGGGAATTTGTAATGGAGGTAGTACGTCACTACATAGGTATGGACTTTAATGATATACATTACCACCTTACATCCTCCACCCTCAACATTCTCGCTGAGTTCCCTGAGGAAGAGGAATTTATTACCTATTTATATCAGGCTGTTATGACCTGCATCGAGGCCGCAAAGGAAGCGCAAGAGGCGAACGAAGATGTGGATGAAGGAACGGATAGTGGCTTGGGGGATAGTGATGAAGACGAATTGTAAATTTGTGTGTACTGCGACACCAAAGGTTGTTACAACCAGTCTGACATTCAGCATCCTAGAGACATCAGCACTGCAGCCTTGCAGTCATACCTGTAGAACTAGCATCAGCCTGGCAGAGCTAGCACAGCTTCACACATCAGTTATCGTGAGTACTGGCAAAAATAACATTATTTCTCTGCAACATTCAGTGCCTCACATCACAAAAGGGGTATGTGGTTAAGCAACTTGCACCAATGTTCATCGTGGACGGTGATGTATTAAGGACCTACGAATACATATTCAAACCGCCATGTGACTGGTCCGAACTAGACAGGCTGTCGCAAAGCGAGAATCGTAAACTGACTTATGAAGTGTATGGACTCTCGTGGAACGAAGGTGAAGTGAGCTTTGACCAAATCTCATCAGTGTTATGTGACATCATCAACCCTGAAGAAGGATATTTAGTGTACGTTCTAGGAGACAAACAAAAATTTATCTTGAGTGAACTGTGCAGTGCCAACATTGTTGATTTACATAATGAAAGAAACTGTCCTAGCTTCAACAAACTTTTAAAGACTTATGGAAACCGCCTGGATAAATGTATAAAAATGTATGGCAAATTCCATTGCGCCCATTGTAATGTTCAGCTACTTAAATTCTGGCTATTCGACCACCCATACTACTATGTATAATTGGGTCTCGAGTTAATGTTGCCTTTGTCACTATGATGTGTAGTGTGTGAATATTATGTGATTTTATTACTCGTTATTTACTTCTTTTAAATCATCGATTGTTCTTACCCCTTGCTGTTTGTAATAAGATTTAAATAAATATGTGTTTAACATTTACGTTGTTTGCTTTAATTTCAAAACATTTAATTGCTGCTATTATTGAATTGTAACTATAAGTTATTAGTCTCCTCAGCTAGAATGATTGCTTTAATACATAAATTCTAACACTACCTTCGAGATGTCTTCCGCCACTACGAGAAGAGAGAGAGACTCTACACAACACCAATATTTTATAAATACTCTATCATATTTAATAAACATACATTAATAAATAATAATAATAATATGGTTACAGGTTCCAAACTTATCTCGACTGGTTACACATTGCATAACACTTGTAGGTTTTTAAATTCAAACTTGGCACCATCCGGCGACAATACCTTGAATTAAAGATGGCCGACAGTGGTGCCATCCGGTAGCGACTTTATGAATTTAAGATGGCGATGGTGGCGCGCTCCGGCGGTAACTTTAAGAATTAAAGATGGCGACGGTGGCACACTCTGGTAGCAACACTAGGAACTAAAGATGGCGATGGTGGCGTCATCTGGTATCGATTGTATGAACTAAAATATGGCGACGGTGGCGCCATCTACCAGCCAACTTGAGAACCAAGATGGTGGCGCCTCTGGCAACTAATTTTTGAATTTGGCGCGCGATACTAGCGACATCTACCAGCCAACTTGAGAACCAAGATGGCGGCGTCTCTGGCAACTAATTTTTGAATTTGGCGCGCGATACTAGCGACATCTACCAGCCAACTTGAGAACCAAGATGGCGGCGCCTCTGGCAACTAATTTTTGAATTTGGTGCGCGATACTAGCGACATCTACCAGCCAACTTGAGAACCAAGATGGCGGCGCCTCTGGTAACTAATTTTTGAATTTAGCGCCATCTGGTAGTCTGTGCTGGAATTAAAGATGGCGGCTGTATAATAATTTTAATTTAAAATGTGGGGCCTTAGGTATGCATTAAGGAAGGCAAAAACACCCTCCTCCCCCATTTATCATAAACTTGCCGTCAGTACGTAGCATATATAGATTATTTATTCCACCATATCCCAATTGGTCTCGTGGTCTAGTGGTCAAGGTGTCCGCCTCGTAACCACGACATCCTGGACGTTTTCACGTCCCATGGATCGAATCCCAGCCTCGGCACTGAAAATATTTTAGTTAAAATAAAATAATCCCTGCTGCTATCTGGTGGCGACCAACAGAACTATATGACGTCACAAGATGGCTGCCTCCAGCAGACGAAAACAAGATGGCGGCCACCAGCAGACGAAAACAAGATGGCGGCCACCAGCAGACGAAACAAGATGGCGGTTGATGATTACATCGAATTTCAAAAGTTCGAAAAAAAAAATTCTAATCCAAGATGGCGGCCGTGACGAAAAGTGCAACGGTGACGTCACGATTCGAAGTTGGTGGAAATTTCTAGAAATATAAAATGGCGGATGGATTAGCATGGATTAGCATGGATTAACATATGGATTAGCATGGATTAACACATGGATTAGCATGGATTAACATATGGATTAGCATAGATTGGCATACGAATTGGCATAGATTGGCATACGAATTGGCATAGATTGGCATACGAATTGGCATAGATTGGCATACTGATTGGCATAGATTGGCATGGATTAGCATAGATTGGCATGGATTAGCATAGATTAGCATAGATTAGCATACGGATTAGCATAGATTAGCACACGGATTAGATGACGTCATCCAAGATGGCCGCCGGATCCTCGATCCTCCGCCTGTTCTTGAACCCCCTATTTCCAACTACTTATATATAGTTTTTTTTATTAAAGTCTACTTCTCAGACTATGTTGTTATTTGTTATTGAAAATACCCCTTTGCATCTTTGCCTCTATTGTTAAGTATTCAAATGGAAAGAACCTGGTTTGACCTGGTGTGGCTTTCTGATTATGGTTATACATGGTTCTTAACTTACTTCAGGTGCATTCTTGGCTGGTTTCATAACATAGATCATAGAAGTTACAATCCAAAACCCTATTGTCTGTTTGAATAAGTTTCTCTATCTCTAATGACTTCATTGTTGACGAGTTAGGCCAAACTAGCTACCTTCTATTTTGTACAAAGTATAACTCGCCATTCATATTATTTTAAAATTTTGTACTGCATATTACAAAATTATTTATATTATTTGTTTACAATAAATTTGTGATCTCATTTGAATATAGTTTGTGTGGAAGTACTGTTGTGGTAATATTATTTTGTGTATTTACTTTGAAAATTTGGATTTTAGCGACCCTATATACTATTGCCATATTGTATTTGTTGTTTTATCCTTAGGCTATTTAGTCAATTTGGTAGTATTAAAATACAAATATAAAACCTAGCTTAATCCACGAACTTTAGGTAGATTAACATGCTATCTATAGAAAAAATTAAGGAAACCAGATTTTTTATGGACTGCCACTATTGTATCTTCAGCAAGTCACTGGCCTCTCAATGTTAGGGAAGCTGGATCAATTTGAGCTCTTGTCTGATACAATAAGTCTTTCAATTAGGGAAAGTGACATTGCAATGTTAAAGAGTATTTCTCATTGCACATTTGTTTCATTCCCATTTATATTCCACTACTACACCACCATCTCACTTCATTTAGGCTGGTCAGACAAGTTTTTTGTTTAGTGAGGACAGCCGATTCTAGTCCAGTCTCATTTATGTTGAGCTTGTGTGAAATGGAAAACAATATGTCGATTATAAAGCTATATGATGAAATTGTATTAAGACTGCATTGTTTCATATTTAGACCCTCTGTAAATTAGTATATGTGTGTTTAAGAAGAAAAAGACATTAATTATAACATAAAATTGTTACATGTCTTTTGAGGGTTTTCAAGCGCACATTTTTTTCTTGCAAATGTCCAAAAAACAAGCACCAGCCATATATACTTACTATAGCATTAAATAAGGAGAAAAGTACATCACAATACAAGCACAGGTCAAGTCTCATGGCTGTTCATTATGTTAATACCGGTTTCCTGTGCAACATACAAGTAGGAATTTTCTATTATAATATGTTAGTGTATTCTTTATAGGTATATTATTTTTTTATTTCTATAACATTTGTTTGAGGTTGAATGCGATTTTTTTTCTTGTGTGTATCAAGTATTTTAAGTTAATGTAATACCACATGATTATCTAGACCACTGATACCGTACACAATAACAGTGTCGTGATTTTTGAGAATGTCAACATCTGGAATGCAATAGAAAACCATACCCAAATTCTCAAGACATTGTTCAAATACAGATAAAGACATCGATGGACAAGTGCTCATTTATGATACTCAAAAACAAACTTGAAGTGGCCATAACACATTGGGTTGTGAAAATTATATTTTAAAATGCTCAGTAATCATGTCTCCTATGCAAGTGGGGTTTGGTTGTTATGGATTAAGTAAATATTAGCATACTTTCTGTGCTGAGCATAAGGAGATCACATCCAGATAGCTTGGGGAGCCTCAATTTAATTTATTCATTACAAGATGACATTGTCATTGTATTTAATAATGGAACCTTTGTGCATTAGCTTGTCCCTTTTTCCCCATGTACTGATGTAGATGCATGCCTGCCTGCCACTATATCACATTCAAATTCCCCATTAAAATAAAATGCAATGGACAGGAACCATGGACACCAATGCTGGGCTACCTATTACATTCATGTAAGTTAATTGTTGGATTTTGTCGGCAGGCCTTTTTAATCTTACATTAGAAATTATAAGTAAATTTTTAATTATTGTACAAGCCAAATTATTAAGTAATATAATCAATTATCATTACATTAAAAATGACAAAAATTTACATTCTATGCCCTACCAGAGCACATCTTTAAAATAATTTCAAACAAAATAATATTACAATATCTATTTTTTTATATAATCAAAAAATGACACATTACTATATGGACAAGCAAAACTTGACGAAAACAAGAAGATACGAACAAGATCATATCAATCCACCGATTAACACTTTCTAAGGGTGTGGTCAAGGGGCATTATGCAAAAAGTGATCAAGAGGAAGTGTACGAGGGAATGCTGTGATGAATTGGAACACAGTCACTGCACTTCACTGCAACTAGCTGACCAATGCAGCTGTAACATTATGGTATCTGTTAAAGTGCAATACTCTTTTAAATTATAAATATACCCTCAGTCATCCTAATTTCCAGAGGTATTTTGGGTCACATGATACATTTTATATGTATTTCAGAACATTTATGGAAATATTTCGGTTAAATGTTTCAGAAATATTGATGGGACATTAGTGGAAACATTTCAGAAACATTACCATTTGATGTTGCAGAGAGGTTTCATTGAAACATTTCAGAAACATTACCATTTGATGTTGCAGGGAGGTTTCATTGAAATATTTCACAGGGCGGACATTTTGACGTTTCTGAAATATATCCGAGATGTTTCAGGTAGGTTGCGAAATGTTTCAAACATGTTACAATGTTTCAAAAGTTATATTTCTGAAACATATCTGTAACATTTTGTGCTGTATGGGATTGTTATATCAGTAGTATAGCTTGGCCGGTCCGGAAACAGGCCTTAAGGCTGTGGTGCCGGTGCCGGTGTCCGCCATCTTGGATTTGTGACGTCACGGCGGCCATCTTGGATGGTTGTGACCTTGACCTTTGACCTTGACCTTGAATTTGATCCTCAAAAATCGCCAAAATCCGCCAAAATTGGGCAAAATTTGCCCAAAATTCCTCAAAAATCGCCAAAATTTCCATTTCTGTGGAAAAAAGTTCCGCCAAAAAATCTTAAAAAATTCCACAAATTAAAAATTTCTCATTTCGAGGGAAAAATTTCCCGTTTCGAGGGAAAAATTCCCGTTTTTAGTCCTTAAAAATCCCAGCGGCTGAAAATTCCTAAAACTGGCTTAAGCATCCCTAACTCAAGCCTCAGTTAAGCCATTTCTAGGAATAAGGATACCATGAACGCCATCTTGGATTATGTCGCCACCGTTGCAATTTTAGTTACGGTCGCCATCTTTAACTTTTTTATTATCCGATTTTAATAAAAAAAATTAAAATTTATTAAAAAAATTCAAATAATAAAAATTTAATAAAAATATTTAAAAAGCATACTTTTTCGACACGGAGCTCGGAGTCCTCGGTTCGAACCCGACGAATGCTAAAAAATAAAAATGACGACCGATCCTTCCCCTGTGGCGGGGGTGCTGGCAGACTGACCCCCACCACTTATGTCAATGCACATATACTATCAGGTAGTATGACGTCATGTCCGCCATCTTGAAATTTGAGACGCCATCTTGAAAATCTTTATTTATTATCCGATTTTAATGAAAAAAATTCCAAAATTCATCAAATAAAATTAACGTATTTAAATTCTGTTTGATTAAATCGATGTACGTCCTTGGTTCGATTCCCGACGAGAGTAAACAGTCTATCCTTCCTCCATGAAAGCTACCTAGACTGATCTATCACCACCAATACCAAGGTATATATCGTCAACTGGTATGACATCATGTCCGCCATCTTGTCTTCATCCACTGGAGACCACCATCTTGTTTTCGTCTGCTAGAGTGTGCCGATATCATGTAGTATAATTATCTGGTCACCACACCTTTGACCTTGACCTTGAACTTTGACCTTGACCTTGAAATTTGACCTTAAACTTTAACTTTGACCTTGACCTTGAAATTTGACCTTGAACTTGAACTTTGACCTTGAATTTGAAATTTGACCTTGAACTTGAACTTTGACCTTGACCTTTAACTTTGACCTTGACCTTGAAATTTGACCTTGACCTTGAAATTTGACCTTGACCTTGAAATTTGACCTTGACCTTAAATTTTGACCTTGACACTGAACTTTGACCTTGACCTTGAACTTTGACCTTGACCTTGAAATTTGACCTTGACCTTGAAATTTGACCTTGACCTTGAAATTTGACTTTGACCTTGAAATTTTACTTTGTCCTTGAAATTTGACTTTGTCCTTGATGTCCATCACGGATCCGTCATTTTATGTTCAGTACATGCTACCAAGAGCGACCACCTGCTGGAGTACACCATCTTGTGCGTGTACTCGTATTACCATCATGCTAGTTTTATTCTAACATGCTACAGTGCAGTAATCATTTATTACTGAGGTACCCACCATCTTAAAATTTGACCGCCATCTTGAAATCATGTAATTATTTAGCTAGAAATGCGGGAAAAATTACAATAGTCTCCGAAAAAATCATTTATTAATTTACAAATCGAATCGATGGATCCCTGTCCACGGTTAGATTCTTGACCAGAGACAGTTGTAACTAATTATTAAATAAATGTTAGGTTCTGTTTTCCATTACCTTTCGCGGAGTTTATTAATCATTCACTCTACGAAAATCAACTCAAGTCAATATACCGGACCAACGAATTAAATCAGTGCCGATTAGCCTATTATGAAAGTCTAATTTTTCAATAATCTGAATAACATATAAGCCGTTCATGTACAAAGCCACACATATAGATCAATTGCCTTCAGTCCATGAGACCGAGTCATGTCATTATCAGACGTATAGGCTAGTCATTTCAGGACCACATGACCTTCGTAATCCATCATGGCATTTTTATACATTCTAAAGGACCAAGTAACCTTGTAAAATATTTTAGTAACACCAAGAGGTGATAAACTAGTAAATATTCAATCACTACATTTTGTACTACGCACAGTCAACAAAAAAGGAAGCACCAACAACGAAAAGGCAGCACATTTGGAAGCACCGACTACGAAAAGGCAGCACATTTGGAAGCACCGACTACGAAAAGGCAGCACATTTGGAAGCACCGACAACGAAAAGGCAGCACATTTGGAAGCACCGACAACGAAAAGGAAGCACATTTGGAAGCACAGACAACGAAAAGGCAGCACATTTGGAAGCACCGACAACGAAAAGGCAGCACATTTGGAAGCACCGACAACGAAAAGGCAGCACATTTGGAAGCACCGACAACGAAAAGGCAGCACATTTGGAAGCACCGACAACGAAAAGGAAGCACATTTGGAAGCACCGACAACGAAAAGGCAGCACATTTGGAAGCACCGACAACGAAAAGGCAGCACATTTGGAAGCACCGACAACGAAAAGGCAGCACATTTGGAAGCACCGACAACGAAAAGGCAGCACATTTGGAAGCACCGACAACGAAAAGGCAGCACATTTGGAAGCACCGACAACGAAAAGGCAGCACATTTGGAAGCACCGACATCGAAAAGGCAGCACATTTGGAAGCACCGACAACGAAAAGGCAGCACATTTGGAAGCACCAACAACGAAAAGGCAGCACATTTGGAAGCACCGACAACGAAAAGGCAGCACATTTGGAAGCACCGACAACGAAAAGGCAGCACATTTGGCAGCACCGACAACGAAAAGGCAGCACATTTGGAAGCACCGACAACGAAAAGGCAGCACATTTGGAAGCACCGACAACGAAAAGGCAGCACATTTGGAAGCACCGTCATCGAAAAGGCAGCACATTTGGAAGCACCGTCATCGAAAAGGCAGCACATTTGGAAGCACCGACAACGAAAAGGCAGCACATTTGGAAGCACCGACAACGTAAAGGCAGCACATTTGGAAGCACCGACAACGAAAAGGCAGCACATTTGGAAGCACCGACAACGAAAAGGCAGCACATTTGGAAGCACCGACAACGAAAAGGCAGCACATTTGGAAGCACCGACAACGAAAAGGCAGCACATTTGGAAGCACCGACAACGAAAAGGCAGCACATTTGGAAGCACCGACAACGAAAAGGCAGCACATTTGGAAGCACCGACAACGAAAAGGCAGCACATTTGGAAGCACCGACAACGAAAAGGCAGCACATTTGGAAGCACCGACAACGAAAAGGCAGCACATTTGGAAGCACCGACAACGAAAAGGCAGCACATTTGGAAGCACCGACAACGAAAAGGCAGCACATTTGGAAGCACCGACTACGAAAAGGCAGCACATTTGGAAGCACCGTCATCGAAAAGGCAGCACATTTGGAAGCACCGACAACGAAAAGGCAGCACATTTGGAAGCACCGACAACGTAAAGGCAGCACATTTGGAAGCACCGACAACGAAAAGGCAGCACATTTGGAAGCACCGACAACGAAAAGGCAGCACTTTTGGAAGCACCGACAACGAAAAGGCAGCACATTTGGAAGCACCGACAACGAAAAGGCAGCACATTTGGAAGCACCGACAACGAAAAGGCAGCACATTTGGAAGCACCGACAACGAAAAGGCAGCACATTTGGAAGCACCGACAACGAAAAGGCAGCACATTTGGAAGCACCGACAACGAAAAGGCAGCACATTTGGAAGCACCGACAACGAAAAGGCAGCACATTTGGAAGCACCGACAACGAAAAGGCAGCACATTTGGAAGCACCGACTACGAAAAGGCAGCACATTTGGAAGCACCGTCATCGAAAAGGCAGCACATTTGGAAGCACCGACAACGAAAAGGCAGCACATTTGGAAGCACCGACAACGTAAAGGCAGCACATTTGGAAGCACCGACAACGAAAAGGCAGCACATTTGGAAGCTCTATCAACTAAAAAAGGCAAAAAGGAAGCACAAGTTACGAGATCTAAGTCTTAGTAAGAAATCATAATACAAGAAATAAAAACATTACATTCTTATAATTTAAATTATTTATTTTATTGCTTTACATTATACAAATGCAAGTAAAACAAGTCAATATTGTATGTAGCCAGCATTCCTCAGTTCCTTGAGTATGAAGGATATTTCTTTGATGCACGAATAGTTTCCTGCACAAAGCGAACCATGTAGAAGTCTTAGCCGGTCAACCAATATGTTTGGATCTTTCCATGATGTGTAATCATTCTCTTCTACCACCATCTTCCTTGCACCTTTATAATAAATATTATGATCTCCGGGGTCTTCCGTTTTACCACCAACCTCAGGGTAACTTTCATGTTTGAGACGGTGATCATCACAAGCTTGATCAGATTTATTTAATATATCACGTCGTTTCCATCGTTTCGGTCTCAGGACACCGCCACATTCTTCGATCTTGGCAGCTTTAGGTGCTTTATCATAGTCTATGTCTTTGTCAATAGCCTCAGAGTCACTGTAACAATCACTGTAGAAGGAATCTTCTTCACCCAATTTACCGTAATAATTCGATGTTGATGATGTTGAAGTGTCTTCATCGTCTTCGTGCTTCCTTTTTAGGAGTCCATCATTTTTACAAAGTAGGAAAGATCTACTTGAATTCGGCTGGAATATATTCTCACTTTTCACGTTAAGGATTCTTCCATTGTCTTCATTCTTCCGTAAATCATGTCTACGCGACTACGAGCCATGAGGTTACGAGACTACGTGACTACGAATCTTCAAGTTGACGAGACTGCGAGGCTACAGATCTACGAAGCCTCTAGAAAACGAGTTTACGTGTCTGCATGGATACAGGAATACAAGTCTGCATGAGTTCTTGACTACGAAGCTACTCGTCTACAAGGCTACAATTACTACATTTGTCTTCGACGGAGTTTTCTCTTTTACTACATCTGCTCCATCACCATTATGTTATAAGATTACAAGGCTACTTGCTTACGTAGCTTCAAGTCTACGAGGCTCCAATGCATCATGACTACGAGACTACGTGCCATGAGGTTACGAGACTATGCGATTGCAAGTCTTCAAGGTTACGTGATCCTGAGGCTATAGGACTACCAAGCTTCCAGAACGTACGGTTACGAGACTGCATGACTAATTGGCGGCGCGGCTACGAAACTTCATGTCTCTAACTGACTACAATAGCACTATTCAGTGGTGAGAGTTAATTTATCTCATGCAAAGGTACTTGCTGCAAGTAGTTCCGCTTTTCAACATCAGATGGCGTCACGTGTTGCTTGCAGGTAAATAATATTTATTTCTTATATGCGGGATGCTCACTATCGATCGCATAAGAAGGATGGCTTCGTTAGTCTCCAAGGAGAAGGAAGTTCGTCCTTCCTGCTAGTGCTTCTCAGATTTCTCACGGTCCACCATCTTGGATTGCGACGTTACAGCGACCATCTTTGATGGGTGTGACGACCTTTGACCGAAACCGCAGGAATGATCGCAAGCACTCGGATTAATCATCAAAATATTGATAAGAATAATCAGGAGCACACGGAAAAAACCATCACAATATTGATAAGAATAATCAGAAGCACACGGAGAAAAACGACACATGTTTTCTTTGATATCATAAAATTACAGGGAAAAAAAATTCAACAATAAAAATAAATTAATAAAAAATTTAAAAAAATTAAAAAATACATAAAATTCTGGCTTGTACTAAAACTCTATCTTTGCTCAACAATGATAAGTTTACAAGCTAGCAGAATCAGTTTATGTATTTTTTAATTTTTTTAAATTTTTTATTAATTTATTTTTATTTTTGAATTTTTTTTCCCTTTAATTTTATGATTTCAAAGAAAACATGTGTCGTTTTTCTCCGTGTGCTTCTGATTATTCTTATCAATATTGTGATGGTTTTTTCCGTGTGCTCCTGATTATTCTTATCAATATTTTGATGATTAATCCGAGTGCTTGCGATCATTCCTGCGGTTTCGGTCAAAGGTCGTCACACCCATCAAAGATGGTCGCTGTAACGTCGCAATCCAAGATGGTGGACCGTGAGAAATCTGAGAAGCACTAGCAGGAAGGACGAACTTCCTTCTCCTTGGAGACTAACGAAGCCATCCTTCTTATGCGATCGATAGTGAGCATCCCGCATATAAGAAATAAATATTATTTACCTGCAAGCAACACGTGACGCCATCTGATGTTGAAAAGCGGAACTACTTGCAGCAAGTACCTTTCCATGAGATAAATTAACTCTCACCACTGAATAGTGCTATTGTAGTCAGTTAGAGACATGAAGTTTCGTAGCCGCGCCGCCAATTAGTCATGCAGTCTCGTAACCGTACGTTCTGGAAGCTTGGTAGTCCTATAGCCTCAGGATCACGTAACCTTGAAGACTTGCAATCGCATAGTCTCGTAACCTCATGGCACGTAGTCTCGTAGTCATGATGCATTGGAGCCTCGTAGACTTGAAGCTACGTAAGCAAGTAGCCTTGTAATCTTATAACATAATGGTGATGGAGCAGATGTAGTAAAAGAGAAAATTCCGTCGAAGACAAATGTAGTAATTGTAGCCTTGTAGACGAGTAGCTTCGTAGTCAAGAACTCATGCAGACTTGTATTCCTGTATCCATGCAGACACGTAAACTCGTTTTCTAGAGGCTTCGTAGATCTGTAGCCTCGCAGTCTCGTCAACTTGAAGATTCGTAGTCACGTAGTCTCGTAACCTCATGGCTCGTAGTCGCGTAGACATGATTTACGGAAGAATGAAGACAATGGAAGAATCCTTAACGTGAAAAGTGAGAATATATTCCAGCCGAATTCAAGTAGATCTTTCCTACTTTGTAAAAATGATGGACTCCTAAAAAGGAAGCACGAAGACGATGAAGACACTTCAACATCATCAACATCGAATTATTACGGTAAATTGGGTGAAGACGATTCCTTCTACAGTGATTGTTACAGTGACTCTGAGGCTATTGACAAAGACATAGACTATGATGAAGCACCTAAAGCTGCCAAGATCGAAGAATGTGGCGGTGTCCTGAGACCGAAACGATGGAAACGACGTGATATATTAAACAAATCTGATCAAGCTTGTGATGATCACCGTCTCAAACATGAAAGTTACCCTGAGGTTGGTGGTAAAACGGAAGACACCGGAGATCATAATATTTATTATAAAGGTGCAAGGAAGATGGTGGTAGAAGAGAATGATTACACGACATGGAAAGATCCAAACATATTGGTTGACCGGCTAAGACTTCTACATGGTTCGCTTTGTGCAGGAAACTATTCGTGCATCAAAGAAATATCCTTCATACTCAAGGAACTGAGGAATGCTGGCTACATACAATATTGACTTGTTTTACTTGCATTTGTATAATGTAAAGCAATAAAATAAATAATTTAAATTATAAGAATGTAATGTTTTTATTTCTTGTATTATGATTTCTTACTAAGACTTAGATCTCGTAACTTGTGCTTCCTTTTTGCCTTTTTTAGTTGATGGAGCTTCCAAATGTGCTGCCTTTTCGTTGTCGGTGCTTCCAAATGTGCTGCCTTTACGTTGTCGGTGCTTCCAAATGTGCTGCCTTTTCGTTGTCGGTGCTTCCAAATGTGCTGCCTTTTCGATGACGGTGCTTCCAAATGTGCTGCCTTTTCGTAGTCGGTGCTTCCAAATGTGCTGCCTTTTCGTAGTCGGTGCTTCCAAATGTGCTTCCTTTTCGTTGTCGGTGCTTCCAAATGTGCTGCCTTTTCGTTGTCGGTGCTTCCAAATGTGCTGCCTTTTCGTTGTCGGTGCTTCCAAATGTGCTGCCTTTTCGTTGTCGGTGCTTCCAAATGTGCTGCCTTTTCGTTGTCGGTGCTTCCAAATGTGCTGCCTTTTCGTTGTCGGTGCTTCCAAATGTGCTGCCTTTTCGTTGTCGGTGCTTCCAAATGTGCTGCCTTTTCGTTGTCGGTGCTTCCAAATGTGCTGCCTTTTCGTTGTCGGTGCTTCCAAATGTGCTGCCTTTTCGTTGTCGGTGCTTCCAAATGTGCTGCCTTTTCGTTGTCGGTGCTTCCAAATGTGCTGCCTTTTCGTTGTCGGTGCTTCCAAATGTGCTTCCTTTTCGTTGTCGGTGCTTCCAAATGTGCTACCTTTTCGTTGTCGGTGCTTCCAAATGTGCTGCCTTTTCGTTGTCGGTGCTTCCAAATGTGCTGCCTTTTCGTTGTCGGTGCTTCCAAATGTGCTGCCTTTTCGTTGTCGGTGCTTCCAAATGTGCTTCCTTTTCGTTGTCGGTGCTTCCAAATGTGCTGCCTTTTCGTTGTCGGTGCTTCCAAATGTGCTGCCTTTTCGTAGTCGGTGCTTCCAAATGTGCTGCCTTTTCGTAGTCGGTGCTTCCAAATGTGCTGCCTTTTCGTTGTTGGTGCTTCCTTTTTTGTTGACTGTGCGTAGTACAAAATGTAGTGATTGAATATTTACTAGTTTATCACCTCTTGGTGTTACTAAAATATTTTACAAGGTTACTTGGTCCTTTAGAATGTATAAAAATGCCATGATGGATTACGAAGGTCATGTGGTCCTGAAATGACTAGCCTATACGTCTGATAATGACATGACTCGGTCTCATGGACTGAAGGCAATTGATCTATATGTGTGGCTTTGTACATGAACGGCTTATATGTTATTCAGATTATTGAAAAATTAGACTTTCATAATAGGCTAATCGGCACTGATTTAATTCGTTGGTCCGGTATATTGACTTGAGTTGATTTTCGTAGAGTGAATGATTAATAAACTCCGCGAAAGGTAATGGAAAACAGAACCTAACATTTATTTAATAATTAGTTACAACTGTCTCTGGTCAAGAATCTAACCGTGGACAGGGATCCATCGATTCGATTTGTAAATTAATAAATGATTTTTTCGGAGACTATTGTAATTTTTCCCGCATTTCTAGCTAAATAATTACATGATTTCAAGATGGCGGTCAAATTTTAAGATGGTGGGTACCTCAGTAATAAATGATTACTGCACTGTAGCATGTTAGAATAAAACTAGCATGATGGTTATACGAGTACACGCACAAGATGGTGTACTCCAGCAGGTGGTCGCTCTTGGTAGCATGTACTGAACATAAAATGACGGATCCGTGATGGACTACAAGGACAAAGTCAAATTTCAAGGACAAAGTAAAATTTCAAGGTCAAAGTCAAATTTCAAGGTCAAGGTCAAATTTCTAGGTCAAGGTCAAATTTCAAGGTCAAGGTCAAATTTCAAGGTCAAGGTCAAAGTTCAAGGTCAAGGTCAAAGTTCAGTGTCAAGGTCAAAATTTAAGGTCAAGGTCAAATTTCAAGGTCAAGGTCAAATTTCAAGGTCAAGGTCAAATTTCAAGGTCAAGGTCAAAGTTAAAGGTCAAGGTCAAAGTTCAAGTTCAAGGTCAAATTTCAAATTCAAGGTCAAAGTTCAAGTTCAAGGTCAAATTTCAAGGTCAAGGTCAAAGTTAAAGTTTAAGGTCAAATTTCAAGGTCAAGGTCAAAGTTCAAGGTCAAGGTCAAAGGTGTGGTGACCAGATAATTATACTACATGATATCGGCACACTCTAGCAGACGAAAACAAGATGGTGGTCTCCAGTGGATGAAGACAAGATGGCGGACATGATGTCATACCAGTTGACGATATATACCTTGGTATTGGTGGTGATAGATCAGTCTAGGTAGCTTTCATGGAGGAAGGATCGACTGTTTACTCTCGTCGGGAATCGAACCAAGGACGTACATCGATATAATCAAACAGAATTTAAATACGTTAATTTTTTGATGAATTTTGGAATTTTTTTCATTAAAATCGGATAATAAATAAAGATTTTCAAGATGGCGTCTCAAATTTCAAGATGGCGGACATGAAGTTATACTACCTGATAGTATATGTGCATTGACATAAGTGGTGGGGGTCAGTCTGCCAGCACCCCCGCCACAGGGGAAGGATCGGTCGTCATTTTTATTTTTTTGCATTCGTCGGGTTCGAACCGAGGACTCCGAGCTCCGTGTCGAAAAAGTATGCTTTTTAAATATTTTTATTAAATTTTTATTATTTGAATTTTTTTAATAAATTTTAATTTTTTTTATTAAAATCGGATAATAAAAAAGTTAAAGATGGCGACCGTAACTAAAATTGCAACGGTGGCGACATAATCCAAGATGGCGTTCATGGTATCCTTATTCCTAGAAATGGCTTAACTGAGGCTTGAGTTAAGGATGCTTAAGCCCGTTTTAGGAATTTTCAGCCGCTGGGATTTTTAAGGACTAAAAACGGGAATTTTTCCCTCGAAACGGGAAATTTTTCCCTCGAAATGAGAAATTTTTAATTTGTGGAATTTTTTAAGATTTTTTGGCGGAACTTTTTTCCACAGAAATGGAAATTTTGGCGATTTTTGAGGAATTTTGGGCAAATTTTGCCCAATTTTGGCGGATTTTGGCGATTTTTGAGGATCAAATTCAAGGTCAAGGTCAAAGGTCAAGGTCACAACCATACAAGATGGCCGCCGTGACGTCACAAATCCAAGATGGCGGACACCGGCACCGGCACCACAGCCTTAAGGCCTGTTTCCGGACCGGCCAAGCTATACTACTTATATCTTTATAATGAATCTTTTATGCAAGGTTATTTTCCTACCTTATGGAAGTGTTCAAAAGTTATTCCCTTGCATAAAAAAGGTCTTTGTGACGCCTGTCAGAATTACAGTCCAATATCTCTTCTGTCCTCATTCTCAAAAATAGTAGAATTATTAATGTTTAATAGATTAATGTCATTTTTTGAGAAAAATATAATTTTAGTGGGCAGTCAACATGGATTCAGGCGTTGTAAATCGACGATAACTGCACTTTATGAATTTATCAGCATTATAACTATGGACCTACACAGAAGGAATCATCCTGTTGGGCTATTTTGTGACCTAAGTAAGGCTTGTGATAGTGTTAACCATAAAATATTAATTAAAAAGTTAAGCACATATGGTGTAAGAGATACAGTGCTTAATTGGTTAACATCTTACTTGTCTCAGCGTTCACTAGTAGTCGTAGTACAACATATAGATCCCTTAACCAACATAAAATATAATGTTCATTCAGATAGGCAAAACATATCTGTTGGTGTTCCTCAGGGTTCTGTACTAGGACCTTTGCTTTTTCTTATATACGTTAACGATTTGCCTAAAAATGGTGTATTATATGCTGACGACACTAATATATCTATACATGGAGATAACCCTTTAAGTTTAATTGCAAATATTAAAATTTTAACTAGGGACATCATAGATTGGTTTAAGGCTAATGAATTAATTCTTAATAACACAAAAACAACGTGGCTGCATTTTAAACTTAATAACTTATACAATTTGCAAGACCCAACTGTATCGATTAATGGTTATAATATATCTCAATCAAATTCAACCAAAATACTAGGTAAATATATTGAGAAGAACCCTAATTGGAAATCTCATATTGCTCATTTAACTAAAAAAATTAGCTCAATATTATTTGCTATGAGAACATTTTCAAAATGGACTAATCTAAATGCTTTAAAAATTATTTACTTTGGTTATGTTGAACCTCACGATATGGAATAATATTTTTGGGTAATTCCACGGACTCATCTAAAATTGTTCAAATACAGAAAATATTTGTACGTATAATAATGCATGTAAATAATCGTACCTCATGCAGACAACTTTTCAAAAGCTTAGGTGTCTTAACATTACCATTGTTATACATTTATGAATTACATATATTTGCTCATTCACAATTGAATGAACTGCAGAATTTCAATTTACATAATTATTCGACTAGATCAAAAAATAATTTTCATATATTACAACATCGTACAAAATGTTTTGCAAATAGTCCGAGATACTCTGCTATATGTTTTTATGATAAAGTTCCACCACATTTTTAATTAGAAAACCAACTTTGTGTATTATAAAAAAAAATACTGAAAGATTTGCTGTTGGAGTTCAGATTTTATTCTATTAATTATATTATGGAAGCAAAACTATGCTAAAAATGTATTATTATTATTATAATATAATGTAAATTATTTGTTTTTTACTATTTAATTATTTACGTTTATGTGTATATGATTGTACTTAAATGTGTATTCATAATGTTTAATATTCTTGACGAGTCCTATACTACATGTACAATATAATTGTATATTTTTGTAGTCGACTTGGACATTTTAAAAAATAAATAAATAAAATAATAACTTTTCTTCTTCTCGCTGCTGAAGAGTGTAAACATTTCTTCATATATTGGTTGATTTTTTGCTCATAATGATATTTAATGTATAAAATTCACTTGTCCAATATATTTGTAGAAAATTGTACTCTGAAATGATCTGGCGGATGTAATAAACTAATTAGTAGAGTAAATTATGTTGTTTGACTCAGGTAAACTAGTAATACATATAAATAGCCTATTCAGGTTACCTTTGCATGAAATATATTCTGCATTTCAAAATAATCTGGCCCAAGTAGGTCATACCCTGACTTTGGAGCTTTCAGTATACCCTGTGACAGTTATGGCACTACAGCACCACAAAAGTGAGTGGGTGAAACCCTAACAACTGGAAAAATTACCTTGGTACATATTTACACTATTATACAGCATTAATTTGTTGTAACAGTGTTGTTTTTGATTGTTGAAATATAATTTTAACATTAATTTTGTAAATATAGGAAAACAAGACAACTATATTTACAAATTTTATTGGCACCAGTAAACATGGGTTTAGGTTTTGTGTCTTGTGAACAGTGAACCTTTTAATTTGTTATCTTGAATGAAATTTAAATATATTGGTATAACATGTCTGAAGGTACATTTTTTTATTTACAGCAAATTCAATTTCCTCTTTCCTTTTTTCAGAAAGTATGGCACATAAATAAGACATTCATTAATTCATTCATTGAAATAGGTTTCATATCAAACATCAGAGTGATCATGGTTAACTGTTTTTGCCAACTTTTGGACAGTTGTTTTGACAGCTTGATCTACTAGGGCTCCCAGAAGCCAAGAGTACACAGCATTATTGATCCGTCTGGATAAATGTATGCTCATGACTTAGGCAAAAACTGCTATATTTAATTATTCTGCTTTAGTTTTATATATTCTGATTAAAAACCTGAATAGTTCAACAAATATTAACAGTGTTGATTATGGGTCAATGTTAGCCTACATTATATCCCAACCTTCAAGATGCTTCTTATTCTGCAAAAAAATATTCTGAGAAGTGGCGACTGGCAATGCAGTGCAACAGCGCAATTTCACTGAGTAGTTAGTAAAGTATAAACATGTTCTCGCTTCTCAATATGTTAATGTATAGTCTGTATGGCTATACTGCTGCTCCGCCTGAAAGATAGTTTACCTACCTAGCTACTGCTGCCTTGTGAGGACCTGCCAAGCAGGGGTTTGGTTGGGCTTGCAGTGTGCAGAAAGATGTCATGGTCTGTAGGAATGCCACATAGTTTGTGGTGAAACTCTCCCTCCCACCTCCTTGCGAAGCCAGCTGTATGCGCTGGCCAACATTTAAGGCCCATTCTATAAGTGAGAATCTATTACAAAATGCAATTTTGGCCTATTTGTGTACCATGTAATTCAGCATTTTGAGGTAATATGTTATTAATGTTTAACTGTGTATAAAACCACTGAAGGGGGGGGGGGGGTTGAAACTGTAAAACCAGTTGTGGTAAAATTGGTTTTAATGGTAACAAAGTAGGATTTAGTCAGGCCTACAGGAGAAAAAAAAACTTTACTAACGAACATGATAACTAGATTCATTTCATAACAGAACATTCCTGACCTATGTGTTAAAAAGTGTAATTAAATGTATTCACACCTGGGTTAGAAGCCTGTATGTTTTTAAAATATAGGTACGTTTTATACATGCGCATGGTAACTTAAACCAAACAAAATGCTCACGAAAGTGATTCCATTCTGGCATTATATTTATTATGGTTAACATGACAGATGTCGGGGTTTCATATGGTACAAACCAGATAATATCAGGCACCTTAACAAGAATATTAGCCTTTCTTTGCAATTTAAAGCTTAAAGAAGGTTAAGTATTTAACGAGTGTAACTTTTAGAAATAAACATGCAGAGATGCAATAGGTCCGAGTTACGCCTGTTTCGATTTAGTACATAATGATTTGCCGAGAAAATTCATTACAAGTGTTTTATAAGGCAATATCAAAGTAATTGACCAATTTAGTTTAGAAAATAATATAAAGTAACATCCTTTGTGAAGAATGTTTTGCTTCTCTGCATCTTTGTTTACAAACAAACGTTAATTTTCTGTATGGCGGGAAAAGCAAGCACGTGGCAGCTAAAAAAAAGGGCTCCTAATGAGCATGCGCCGCACGCTTGTTAGTTCAGGTTTTACCACGACACACATGGTATCGCTGCGGTCGCTCCATAGCAGTCTGCTTATTGTGACACGCATTTAACATGGAAGTTACCACTCTTTCCGTAGGAGTAATGCTCGTTGTACAGAGTGGACACTCAATGCTATTGCAGTTCTACGTTTTTTTTATTCAGAAATGATCTAGTTGCTATACAAAAACGCAAACTTAACAAACATTAAAACGAAGTTGCAATGGCTTAAAACCGAGATAGTACCTTCTGGAGTAAGACTTACGTTTCAAATTATAAGTAGATTTTAATTTAAATACAACATTTATCGTAGAAAGTACAATTTGCAGTTAATATGCTTAAAACACTAATTTGAATAGTAGGGAAATTTGCAGCTTCAACTGAATGTTGGCGAGCTTGTGACTTTTTTCGTGCATGCATTAATATTATTAAAAATATTGATTTTATTTTTTTTTTCCTTATAAGCAAATCATTTAACTAAATATCGGTAAACGTAACATAAAATGATTTAGGAGAGCAATATTTTTAAAACAATAAGTAAATTTCTTATCTTCGGGACAGTGTTTGCCTTAACCTCATTTCGGTTAAAAATGTTTTGTTTACGTATCATAACATTTTTGTAAATGCATAACATGTAACATATTTTTGGATTATATTAAATTGCTGCATTTTTTTATGTCCAAGAAACAATTTCTGTTCTAGTAGAATCACGTTGATTGAAGTTAAGGTTAGGATTTTCGTAGGTACCTACCGAATTGCATTACAAATCGCAAACAAAACTAATGCATAAAATAACGTGCAGAAGTATTTAATCATTAACACAGGCAATGTGTATTTCTCGCAAATTTAACTGCCTAAGTTGTACAATTTTCCCACAAAAACTGAAATGAAGCTGTTACCAATGGCATCAATTCTTTATGGATTAGGTGAAAGTACAAATTCTCGTATCTTCACTTCTTGAAGACAGGTGTATAGCAATTGTTACGGGGGAAAAAAACTTAATTTCAACATAAAAATTTAAAAGACACTTCATTTTATCGCAACCCTCACCTCGGTAATTGTTCCGCATCACGTATCCAAGTTTATCCCTTGATCCTGTTGGCATGATCATGTATGATTTATCCGGTGGCAAATGATGCTTGCTGTTTTAATTAATGTTAAAACAGCAAGTATCATTACCACAGGATAATGCCATTAGTATCAAGGGATAGCTTTGGATACGCAATACAAAATATTTACCCACACCTCCCTCTCGACCTAAAAATAAAATTCATACAAAACATTTAGACTAATTAAAGTACATAAGTAGCAAGTTTGAGCAGAATTTGAGACTCATTGACATTTAGAACAGTACCTAGGTATTAATGTATTGTGTGCTTGTCCTCAACATGCGACTACACACAGCCTAAAAAGAGGAAATTCTGTAGGGCATGAAAACAAAATACTCATCACTATTTTAATTACACAAAACTTTCATTTTGTTTCTTTTTAATAATTTACACATACCTAGTTTCGTCAAGCGGAAACTTAAAGTAAAGTTAATTATTATTATCTCTTCTCTTGTTGTACCAGTAGTTAACACAACACGTAGCCGAATCAGGCATGTTTCATAACAGTCAACAGTGATTTATAAAGTAGTTCATGAAATCATTGATATTATTTTACGAGATTACTATTTCAACATGATTGAAACAAAATTTCCTTAGAAAGTTTTTTATTAAACCTAATATTACTTAATTCAACGCCGACGCCATTAATTATGGTGTTGTTGGATAAACAAGTGGTTCAACATGCCAACGAAAATTTGTTTATTTTCTTTTAAGTAAATATATTATTTTCATTTCAACAATACCAATTTATGCCATAAATTTGATAAAATGTTAAAACAAATGTAAAATTTATTTAATTAACGTGGTATTTTGATTATAATTTTCGTGCTCAGATGTTGGATAAAACTGTATAGCAACTAGAAAAATGCGATTGCCTTGCCCTATGAAGTGTCTTCCCCCCCCCCCCCCCCCCCCCCAACCAAACAAAAAAAAAACGAGATTACATAATTATTTATATTCTAGTGTTGGCGAAAAGTATTTCTTAAAACCAATAGATATATAATCATAAAACTTCTGGTTAAAACACAATGCTATATTTTCTGCAATATTGTGATAAAACTAAGAACTCGTTTTCCTAAGCCAAATAAACTAAAGGGCCAACTTCATCAAAATCGTTTACGATTTAAGCAGGGATTAAGCTTGCATCAATACCTAATGAGTTGCATTTCACCAAATATTTACTTGACTTTAACTTAAATGCATAATTTTATTCGTTTAACTTCTTACACTTAGTTTAAAAGAAGTCTAAAAATGGCACACAATAGTCAGCATATATTTGACGGCAAAAGCAATCACATAAATAATCTCAACTATTTAAGGCATGAAAACAAGTTAATTATGATTCGGATGATAAGGATATAATTATTTTTTTTTTTTAAGGAATAACATCTTATAAATCGATGAATGCTGGCTGCACGCACGAAAAAGCATGTCTCATTGTCATATTCCGCCTGAGCCGAGCGTGTAAGAACCGGCCAACCACCGTGCGAGAAATTCTTCTATAATATCAAACAGGTTAAGGCGAACTTTTTAAAAGCAGCAATTTAAAAATTTTTATTTATTTGTCCAATTGTGTCATTTCAAAACACAATTTATTGACATTGACTTGATTTCAATTTATTTCTATAACTAATTGTTCGTGATTATGTTTAGACAAATTATTTAAATTAAATATGCAAAAACTATAAATAATTTTTGAAAATTAAGAAGTATGCAATTTGTCATCAATGTCTTCTAATGATATTATCACGTAAAATTATCGTCCGTAAACTGACTTTACATACAAACACCCCCCCCCCCCATCCCTCCCCCCACCACCAGACACTTTTTTTTGTGCTATGTGGCTTACAACTTGTGCCAATGGCCATAGGTAAAATTTTCTTAATTCGAATCTTCTCTGTCGAACAGTGGCGGTTTCAACGGGGGGGGGGGGGGGGGGGGAATAGGGTGAATAGGGGGAAATCCCCCCCCCCCCCCAAAAAAGGCAGTGGCAAAAAAATGTAATTCTGTTTTTTATCACCGTACATTCATTTTTCAAAGGATCTGAAAATATTTTGACGCCAACCGCCAGTACTCCCTCTGGTTCGCACAGACCGTTACGTCCCAACAAAACTTACTCTTAAGTGCAACGAACACGCCCGAGCGTGATGTCCGCCGAGTGAGTGAAAGTGCGCCACGACGAACACCAACATGACTACAGCGCCCCGCCGGGTGTGGCAATGCACTAATGTATGATTAAATCAGTAATTCTTCTTTTTAAAACAACCAAATTAATAACAATTAAAAGATACTGTAATAATGTGAAAATTATGTGCAATTGTTAAATAATCATGTAATTTCAAATATATCATTTAAGTCCAAAACTAGTTGGAGCTGTTTTCCCGCGCTTCACGCGTCTTGGCGCGAGGTCGCGCGGCGCCCTCGCGCCAGTTGCCGTCGGGAGATCACAGAGGTCGGTCGCTCTGTGAACGCAGAGCCTACAGTTTTCGCGCCACATCCAGTTCATCGCAATAGTAGTATGTTTATCAAATCTTTTTCATTTAGCTCTGCGCCCGACCCCACTCAGTCGTACGCACTTACGTGCGGCTCTTAGCATAATTCATTTTAATCCCAACAGGGATACTTCAACTTTCTACGTAATTTTTCATGTCTTAAGCATTAGGACGGCGGACTTGATTCATACGCAGTTTCCAGGCTTCGAAGCCAGTGAATCGTTGTTTGTTAAGGGCTTATAGCCAGCTTCGAGTGTCATGTACTAACTCTCTAATATATGTGTCGTCAATCTAGCTGATTTTAACTGTGTCATATACGTATTTGCAATCTAACCAAATTTTAACTTTGTTCACCTGTAAGAAGTGACTGTGACTCTCATATGTTTTCATCTAGCCGGGCTTACGCACATTTCGAAGCATTCGCACTTGTAGTGGGTTAGATTGCAATCACCTGTAGGAACTTTAATTATATATTACTGTTATTCTATGTTTACCGTCATTCACCACATAAACAGTTGTATTATATCAGCTCCGCGATAGTTTGCCGTAGTCTTCATGTTAGCCACGGTCACAGGATAAATCATTAGACACGAGTTTGCAATCTATCCTGTTCGAGCGCATCGTCAACGTATTGGACCTATCGTGAAGCGACGGTCTGACAACAGACGCGGCCAGGCATTGGACAAGCAAGTGTAACGGTCTTAATAAAGTGCAGTATCTTTCCAGTCGGTTTTCCGTTTATTTTCAAGGCGTCCTGGGTGGCCTGAACAGCCCAAGTAGTTTAAAATCGCGACGCACTCCTGCTTGCAGCCACGAGGTCGAATCCCCGTTTTTGCCCTCTGAGATCATTTTCAACTTAAAATTCACACAAAACGTAATCAGGCAGCGTGAGTGGCATCAATTTTTTGTAGAGGAATTTATTACAATGGAATTGAGAACATTGCTTGGTAACAAATGTATAATAATAGCATATGTATCTTGAATGGGAAATTTGTGCCTTTTTTTTGGGATTTATCAATTCGGATGTGGCAACTCTGCTTGATAACTGTAATGTCTGAGATTGTTTCGCGCACTTTAAAAGAAAACTAGCAGAAAGACTGTGATAGAAAATGTAATAGTGAGTGTGACGTGTCCCGGCAACAGCGTCCAGTGCTGGAGTGGCTTGAGGAGGGGTGAAGGCCCTCTGATATGCTGGCAGCTGCTCCTTGTCCTGCTTGGGGTGCCCTTTTGCTGGGCATGGGGAAGAGGAGGGGGAGTTAGCTGGAGCCCTAGAGTGACAAGAGTCTAGCGGCAGCAACGCTACTTCCTGCAACTGGCTGCAAATGCAGCACCGCTCACGCTCATTCCGGGGCCGGCGGCGTAATCCCGCAACGGGAAGCCTTCTTTTCACTGACGAGAGAGCAAAACGTCCGATCGTGAATCTTCGGTTTTTTTTGGTTCATTGTAAATAAATATGGAGGTGCTGTTAAAAGAAAAGACCATAAACAAGACAACGGTATTTATTTGTAATCGTTTTTAGAGGAAAATACCTAATTGAAGAAACGTACTTCTTGGATTTGTATATTTTTCATACCGTATAAAATCTAGGAAGTCTTTGTCTTCCACAAATATTCTCGGGACGCCCAATATTCCCTTGCAATTTTACGCAACTTGTAATTTTGAGGTAAGAACATGATAACTAATGGTCAATTAGGTTAGCTACATTATAAATACTTTAAAACATAGTGGACGGTTGATTTGGTTAGGACAGCTACATTAAAGATACTGTGAAATCATGTAAACGGTTTTCTAGTGCTGGATAGCTACATATTAAAAAGTTATTTGCTAAGCAACCATACAATGATTTTACAGTATTTTTAATGTAGCTATACTAGGTAACATAATATAACCAACCATCCACTGAACAGTCTGTGTGGTTTTTTTTATACAGGAGAGAAAAAACGCGCGCGTAAAAATAAAAATAAATATCCAGGGGTAGGCGCTTCCGATCAGCCAACATCGGAAAGGTTCGGCATTTGCAGCCACTTGCAGGAAGTAGCGTTGCTGCCGCTAGACTCTTGTCTAGAGTGGGCTCACAAAGGCCGCTCCATGTGGATGGGGAGGGGGGGGGGAATTGGGGATCCAAGAGCAAGCTCCTGAGGACTGCTCCAGGGGAGGGGAATCTAGAGCGAGCTCCCGAAAGCCACTCCAGAGGAAAGAAGAGGAGAGGAGAGAAATGAATGAGAGCAATAACTGTTCTTCTGCAATATTCTCACTTTACCAAGTTTATTAGCCAATTTTACAGAGGCGGCCATGTTGGTTTCAGGGAGGAGCATGTAGCACTCACACAAGAGGGCCGAGGCCAAATGCAGGACACGACAAGTGTTCAGTAAATCATGTATTTGTGAAGTGTATGGTAGCAAGGATTACTCGAGCATGGTGAGAGTCTCTTAGACTAGCCTACTGTAGCAACACAAATGCCTTTCAGTGAAGTCAACACAAGTTTTTGCGAGATACCAACATACCAGAGGCAAGCATCTCATTATTTTATACAATACAAGTCAAGGAAGAATTTTTTAATAAATGAGAACTTTTTTGTACATCTGATCGGACAATAAAATTAGTTTTAAAATGACAATAATCCTGCCAGAATGTGTGTATCAATATTTAACACATATTTTTTTGCATGATTTTGACTCTTTTTTCAACTTAAAATTAATTTTACCTTAAATATTTCAGATATTTTAATGTTCTTTGTATTATTATGATTTTTTTTTAAATTGTGAAATACCAATATTATAGTGAGGAGAAATAACGCATGTGTTACGTATGTAGAGAGAAATACATTGTCGTAAAGATTTTATTCTAGTTGTATTCTGTTAAACAATATAACCCGCAGTAAATATTTGAAAAAAATCCCATGAACCTGCTTCAAGTGTGGTGGAATTACGTGATACTGCACTGACGATATGCTATTGCAACGCATAGAGCAGACTGTTGTAGCATCTAGCGACAGACTTGGAACTAAGTTGACGCCGTCCCCACTGCCTGTCGTAAAATTATTACATTTAAATTACGTGAAAAAGGATTTCGACTCGAGGACGGGGTTCTTTGCCTCATGGCTGCAGGTAGGGACGCGTCGACAAAGGACTCCCCGGGCTGTTTAGGCCACCCAGGATGCCAAGATGCACACGTAAATGTAACTGGTTTTATTGACACATCACACAATATAGTACTTCACCTGGTACAGTACATCTTCACGTAACTGGCCGTATCATTGTCAACCTTCTCATCTCCGCACACACGGCCCTGAATGGCGGTTCTGAATCACGGTTAGCGGAATTCCTTAGAGATACCCCACCGAGGGTCGCAGGCTATCCTAAGATGGCTAGTGGTGGCGATGAAGGCACGTGGCGTACCTAGCGACCACGGAAAGTAAAAGTCCGGATGGTGAAATGGAAGAATAATTAGCTAATCACTTAATAAATGCCCTACATGTAACACTGAAATTATACACTACACATGGTTGATGGCTGGAACTAATACTAACATTTAAACGATATAAATTGCGTAGTACTCCAACGACTCGAAGTCGAGTCACACACATTTAATTAAGAACCGCGCGACACGTCGTACGGTTGATTTAGGGCCGGCCAGGGAGCGGATGAAAAACGATTTAGAAAGTTACCTATTGAAGCTACATGCTGGATTTGGCGCGAAGATTGCAGGCTCCCCGTGCGCTGAGCTGCCGGCCCTGGTGAGTGCTGGATAGAGACTCACTAATCTTCCTGGCAACCCGGCCAGGGAGAGGGCGATTTCCCACGGAAAGCTATGGAGCGCGGGAAGATGTTGATGGCCAGTTTTTTGATATCAAAACATTTATATTAACATTAACTAATTATTTAGGAAAATTTGATACATCAAAAGTTTTAGTTAATTCTTTTAATTAGAAATGCATGTGCCCTATGTCTCAGTTGCGCATTGCCACACCCGGCCGGGCGCTTTACACAACACAGCCGGCCGTGACTAGCGATGCACTGCACTTCCTTCGCTGCTCAGCACGCGCGGGCGTGTTCGTTATACATGCCCTAATTCAGGTGTTGAGGACACATAACGGCCTGTGCTCTCAGAGGTAGCACCGACGGCGGCGTCTAATTCCCCCCCCCCCCCATAATGAGGCCGTTCTGTGCCTCAACACCTTCACACACACTCTTATGGATACGCCGGCACACTGACCTGGTACACCCGGGGCGGCTGTCCAAGGGGCGGTGTCGAGTACCTTTAGGTCAGCGTCAACGGCGGCTGAGGTGGGCAGCGGCGGCGGCGCGGCGCCCTCAGCAGCAGGCGGCGGCGCACCCAAGGTGGCGTGCGTAGCGGGCAGCGGCTGTGTGACGCCTTCAGTGGCGTGCTTGATGTGCGGAGGCGTCGTGGCACCTTCAGCGATACGCTTGACGTGTGGAGGTGGCGTGGCGCGCTAGACGTGCGGAGGTGGCATAGCGCCGTCAGCGGCATGCTTGACGTGGGGAGGTGGCGTAGTGTCTTCAGCAGCACCCTTGACGTGCGGAGGTGGCGTGGCATCTTCAGTGGTGCGCTTGACATGCAGAGGTGGCATGGCACGTTTGACGTGCGGAGATGGCATGGTGTGCTCGACATGCAGAGGTGGCATGGCACTTTCAATGGCGTGCATGACGTGCAGAGGTGGCATGGCGTCTTCAGCGGCACGCTTGACGTACGGAGACAGTGTGGCACCTTCAGCGGCGTGGATTATGTGCGGAGGCGGCATGGTGCCTTCAACGGCGCGCATGACGTGCGGAGGCAGCATGGCGCCTTCAGTAGCGCTTGACGTGCGGAGGTGGCGTGGTGTCTTCAGCAGTGCGCATGACGTGCAGAGGTGGTGTCGGATCGACCATGATTGGCTCAGAAGGTGGCTGATCCCCCAGAGAGTGCCGCAAAGCATCGTTTTGCGCCGGCACACTGTGCCAGCAGCCTTCCCAGCAGCTGTGGGCGGTGCCAGAGGAGCAGTTCCTCCGGGTGATCTCCTGTCGTTATCGCCTCAGTGGTCGTTCTGCCCTCTGGCGGATGTGGAAGCATGGCTGTTTTGCGCCGCATCAACCCCCTAGGAGCCTTCACGGCAGTTGGGAGAGGCGGCATCGTGGCTGGCAAGCCCGTCTCGGTGCAAGGTGGCACAGCGTCTGCAACCTGGTAGTCTGCCGGTAGGGGCCGTTTTGCGACATGCGGCCGCGCCAGCCGCTCTCTCAGTGGCAGGGGGCAGTTTCGTCGGTGGTACCGGAGGTGATGCATTGAATACGCAGTGGCTCTGCGTGTGATCGGCCGCCTGGCGGTCTGTCGGACTGGGTCGCGATGTGGCTGTTTTGAGACACGCGACTGTGCCAGTCGCTCTCTCAGTGGCTGGGGGCAGTGGTGTCGGTGGTGCCGGAGGTGGTGTGTTGGATCCGCAGTGGCACTGCGTGTGATCCATGACCTGGCTGCCTGCCAGGCTTCATCTCCCTGTAACTGCCTCTGTATGTACAGCCACACCAGTTGCTCCTTAAGTGGCAGGGGGCGGCAGCGTAGGTGGTGCCAGAGGTGGTGCGTTGGATCCGCAGTGGCGCTGCGTGTGATCCGTGACCTGGCTGCCTGTCAGGCTGCATCTCCCTGTGACTTTGTCTGTATGCATGGCCGCACCAGTGGCTCCCTCTGTGGCCGGGGGCGGTGGCGTCGGTGGTGCCGGAGGCGGCGTGTCTGGGCCAGCCTGACGTATCCAGCCAGGCTCTGCGTGCCAATTCTACCACAGGGGCTGGACGGGTGCGGCTTCCTCTGCCTGCGGCGATGTCTTCCCGCTCGGCGTCTTCATCCCATATGGCGGGGGCGGCATCGGAGGCGGCATCGCCAGTACTGGTGCCGGTGTAGGTGGCGTGTCGGCGGAGCGTGTCAGCTCCTCCCAGTTCACATATCCGCCCCCTTTGCTGTGCAGCTCTGTGTTGTTGTTGGTCTCTCTTGGCTCAGTTACCGCCTGTGCGGCAATGGGGGGCGGCGTCGGAGGCGGCGTGTCTGGGCCGGCCTTACGTGTCCACCCGGTCCAAGCGTGCCAATTGTACCACAGGGGCTGGACGGGCAAGACTTCCTCCGTCTGTGGTGATGTCTCTCCGCCTGGCGTCTCCACACCATATGGCGGGGGCGGCTTCGCGCCGATGGTGGCGTACGACTGGCTGCCAGTGGTTCGTGGTGGCGGCGTCTGCATCCGTGGCAGCGCGCCGGTCCAAGACTGCACCACTAACTCGTCAGTGATCGGACACCATACTCCATCAGCAGCTTCCTCATTTACTGGGGGCGGCGACGGATTGCGGACGGACGTCTCGGTTGTTCGTGACGCGGGCAGCGGCGGTGTGGGCTGTGTTGTGTGCTGCAGTAGTAGCAGCATCTGGATAACTTCCGGCCCCTCGGTGTACGCTGCGGTGTCGTCATCATCCCACTCGTCCTGTTCTTCGTACTCCCAGTTGTACCCTGGGCATGGGTAGCATTTGCTATTCAAGAAAATGCACTCTCGGAAATAATAAATATGGGACTATCATAAGATGATCTTCATCAAGACTGTCTTGTTTGCGATCTCTTGAGGTAATCTCAAGCAACGTCTATGACACCCAAGTATTTAAATAAGAATGCATATAAGAATTTCTTGACAAAAGAATTGCTCAAAACAAAAATATGAATACCACCTTAAGACATGTCAATAAATTAATAAATTAATGTAGCCAGATAACTGCTATATTAATATACTGATTTCTTGAGGTTTTTTAATAGATTTTTTCTTGTGTCATGATAGCTCATTGCTACTGCTATCAATACCTCTAGTGTCTTGACGACTTATGCACTGTTTTTATACTGTTTCATAAAGTAGGCCTTTTGATACTTCCCGGAAACTTCTCGCGACACAGGATTCTTTATAGTGTGTTTCAGAATCAGAACAGACTATGGTACAGCTCTTTGGCCTCTAATCTTCCATGTCAACGAAACTGCAGCGGTCAGGTCCGCTGCCTTCAAACTTCGCACTTCACCGTGGATGTCGGCGCATCTTCCCCTCCCTCCTTTCCCCTCCTAGTTTTGTGTATTGCTTCTCCTCGCCACCTCTCCTGGGGTTGGCGCATGCGCACTGTGCCGCGCCGATTTAATATAAGCAGCTGTCAGGGTTTTATTCGGTCTTGTCGATCCTACTTCTCCAGCTCCATTAGCTTCTTCTGTCAGTCACGAGCATGTAGTCAGCTAGTCTTCTTTTTTTTAACGACGTGTGAGAGCGACCTCGGGGGGTGGGGGGGGATCATGTAAGTGTATTCTTTCTTGTGAGTGAGGCGGTGGCCCTTGTTTTAATTAAATTTTAACATTTTGGCTGTTTTGTTTAAATTCTCTTTCGGTCGCCACCTAGAAAATTATGTTTCGATTAACTTCTCTGCCATTTGTGATTTTGTGTTGACATCGTCCGACCGAAGGCTACCCTAAAGCCCGACCTGCAACCGCCAGTATCCGACCCCGCTAACGGAACGCGCCCCTAGCCATGGCCCACCTGAGTCAGGCGAGCGCCGCGGAACTTAGGTATTTCAACGCCCTTCATGAATTGGCAAGACAAACCAAGGCATGAACACAGTAAATTCACTAAACTTTAATGAACCCGCCACTTTGAATTTATAACACCATGCAACACAAGTGCGACGTAGGAGTGCCCGGGTCACTCACGTGTAACTTTCTACTAAAACAGCTGTGAGTGCAACCCTTGCGGCCTTCAGCCTAAATTCAATAGTGTTATATGTGACGTAACTCAAACCGCCCCAAATTAGCATTATCATTCGCCACTGGAGTGGTTATCAAGAAACAGACAGTCTCCAGTATGACTCTAATAATTCAAACTTAGTTTATACCAATTTATTAAATGTAATTTCTTAAACATATATAGATATTAAGTTAATCATCAAGTTTTATTGTATGAATTTAGAGCCACTTGCTTTTTATTATTAATGTAAATTTTTACGAAAAATGGAACTTTAGAAACTCTGGCGCGACAGGGAGCTCACCCCTCCCCTCGCGCCAGGGCCAGACGCCAGTACAGCGTGACTCGCGGACCAGGATGGGCGCACGTACACAGGGAGCCATCATCTCTTTGTATTCATCGAACTTCAATCTGGTAATTACAGTCACAACCGAAACCTTTTTTAAAAACTCCCCGTGTGCGCCCGGTCCTTTTCCGGTGTAGGGCCTAACCCAGCCGCATCAACTTAACACGCCCCACACAACGCATTACGTGGGGCCGTGCCATATACGGTACGAGCCGACTCCCGCCACCACAGACCTTTAATTAATTGCCAAGTGCACAGGCACTGGCTACCTCCAATCGTAGACGTGTTCTTAATTTAATAGCGAGCCGCGGTCCACACAGGTGGGCCCGCGCGTCGCAGTTTACAAATTATGGGATTAGCCGACTCTAATCAAACACTCTCCCTCAACTGCAACTGGCGTGAGGGCATAACGTTAGTGACGGCGCGTCAGAGCGCCTCGTGTGTAATTGACAATGTACTTCATGTTAGGGAATTCGTGTGATTGTAAGTGCCATGTAATTTGCCATCGTAATTAAAAGTCCACTCCGCACACTCCGTGCGCGACGTGCGAACGACCGTGCAAAGCCGTGTATATTATTTCTGAACCTCACCAATCCAGTTAGGGATCAGCATCCTATGCTGTGTAGGGCCAGTGGGGCAACAGGCATTAAGGATCCCTAGCATCATCACCACCGCCGCCGTTCCTAGCGGGCCACGCAGGGGCTTCCGAACCTCACGACCCACATCGTGGCTAACCACCGCGTTAGCCTGGCGCCCTCCCGGACACGTTTCCCCGCAACAGAACAGCCTTCCCGCTAGGAACACCGCCGAGTCTCGAACACGAGAACCCGGGCGACGGCAGTGTGTTCAGTAAATTCTATCAGGTAGTAAGTGTTCTCCCCCGAGACGTCGACGTTGTAAAACTTATACCAGCATGTAAACTTTCTCGCGAGTATTAATTTGTGGTTCACATATTTTCCTTGCCTTCAGATTCAATGTAATTTTTCTGTATTCGTGGCCTCTGCCATGTGTGGACACAACGGCCCTTTTGATGGTCCGTATAGGGACCATACCACTGTTATGAAGATGTGACTTGCGTTGTTCGTGGCTCGTCTACCTAAATTTATTTAAATTGGTTTAAATATTGTTTAAGGCAAACGTATTTTCTGGAGTTTGTATACGAAATTTATATATATTAATATTCACAGACAGCATAACTTATTGTTTTTGTATTACCATCAGTATTATGTATTGTGTACCTTAAGTAGGCTTCTCGCATTGGCGTAGCTGTGCTCAAAAAGTTGGGGGGGACAAATAATGATTTTGATGTCATGTAAACCCATTCCCCTCTTACTAAGACGGGAGTCCGGGGGTCCTCCACCGAAATAGCGCTTTTTAAGCAGTTTTTGTATCTAACCATTGGATACATCGATGTTAAAATTATTGTTGTTTCCTTAAAATAAAATTTGATGAGTGAAGAAATTACAAATAAAGTTGGGCGGAATAATATTATAAAATAAAAATTTCACGGTCTAGAAAGTTGGGGGGGACAGTCCCCTCCACCCAAAAAGTTCAGGGGGACACGTCCCCCCTGTCCACCCGGTTCTTTCGCCCCTGGCTTCTCGCCTTATTAAATGAAAACCGCATAAATAATAATTTATATAATTGAAATAATCTGTCCTTTTGCAGTCCCTGTTCATAGATACATTTCCTTAGTCCATGCCATGCTATGGCTCCCTTATCATTTTAGAAAGAAAAGCTTTCAAAACAAACTATACAAAATGCGAGCGATAAAAAAACATCAGTTTGTCACATGTAAAATTATGATGTGGAGCCACCACATAAAATATCATTTCGTGCTTTTCACTAAAATCTCAAAATTTTTCTTTCTTCTTTTTTGTAGCATTCATAATAAATAAAAAATAATAATTACATAAAACTAAAAATCTGAATATGGTTCATATGCGATATTCGGCACATTTGTCTAATTGTCCCTCCCTGGTGAGGAAATCCACGCTATGGTTCGTTTTCACTAAGGAAATTTTAGAGTGAAAAAAAAAATAGTCTGTTGTGTTAGAGAAAATAAATAGTCAGTGAGCGAAAATTCAGAATAGAATAATTTTCCTTTCTATAAAATAAAAAAAGCTGGTCGTGCTCAAATGTATGCTACTTTTCTGGTAGCTGAGCTCATATACACCCTTAGCTGCAGCAAATTGTAATGGCTTCTGCCTGGCCTGTATCGAGTTCGGCCAAACCGTAGAAATATTCTTGCACTATGCACCTTCAAACAAATGGAGCAATTTTTTATAATATTTTGCAATTTGCAGCTTACTGTTGCAGTTTTTCTTAGTACTAACTCGCCGATCTTAAAGCCTTGTATTTTAGATGCAGGTCTTCGTTTATGCCTGATGGCTGCTTCAGCCATTAATTTCCTTCTCACGAAGTTCTCCACTTCCTGTCCAGTAGATAGTTCTGCCAAATCCGTTTCTTCATAGCATCTGGACAGTTATTTAGGGTTTATTGCTGCCGATCTATCCAGTGTGGGACAAAGTGACTGGTCTCCATTCTAGTTTAACATCGCCACCCCATCGTGTCTGTCGCGAGTGGCAGGTGGGACAACGCTGTTATGGTACCAAGATCACCTGCTGGCTGTGTTGGTGACAATGGTCTTAAACACAGCGGCTACTGGGTTAACTGGTTCCTGTATGGCGAAATATGATAGCTAATTTGTGTCTGGCTGTGTGGTGAATTGCGGCTGAAATGAAGGAATGGATGTCTATACTATATGACTAGTATATAACACTACTATATGAAACTTTGCCATCATTAGGCTCTTGAGTGACAGAGGCTTGTTTTGAAAGCCGTCAGGTGTCTTTGTGATACTTGGCATACCGTCGCTAGTCTGTTTTCTGGTACTTATGGAGTCTCTAATTGCTGTACTACTGCACACTCCCTGCTCAGCACATTGTGCTGATATTTAGCACTCTATCACGAAACTGAAGAAACAAAATGACGTCCCTCGGCGCTCGGCCTGCGGTCCATAAGTACCTGTTGCGAATTGTCCTGAGACTCGCCCTGATTTGCCCGCGTAGCTCCAGTCGGAGAGAAAGTGGAGTTCAGGCCAACATGGCCGGGACCGTGAAACATGGGACCGGGACGGAAATTTGTATAGGTAAGAGGAAATGTAGAAGATTGCAAGGAGAAGACGTTGCTGTCCGTTTTCACGAGCTCCATTATTCCGTTGAAGTCCTATCGCAGCCTGGCCGACACGTTGCGGGACGAGCGTCCTCCCTCGCCGCGACCAGGACTCCCGATAAAATATAACAACTTGAACGCGACTCGATGTGACTGCGGAGGCAGTCCCGTGACGAAACGTACTGGTTACGGAAGTTCAGACGTCAAAGCATGCGTCTCGAGTGGAGCGAATTGCGAAGTGAAGAAGACGCGATCTTGTTGACGAGATTTATCACTGGAAATCCTGTCACAGCCTGGACGACCACGTCGGTTGATGGACGTTTCATCCACACTGCGACCCGGACTCCGTAACGTGCTACTTCTCGCGGAGCGGAGCGAAGCAGGTCTGCTTCGTGCGGCTGCCTGCAGGCGACTGACACTCCGCCGCCCAGGGTCTCCAGATTGAGTTTTCAAAATTTCCCCAAAACAGACAAAAAGTTTCCCCAAAATGATACAGATTTCCCTAAAAATCTTTAACCTACCTTATCTACCTATTCCTTTAAAATATTATTTATTATCAGTGTTGGCCGCTTAAAGGTGTGGTATTATATGTTCAGAGCTGTAAAACTATCGTACGTATCAAGAATCAAAGTATATAAATTAATTTTTTTATATATAAATAAAAAAATTCGTCTAACCAGAAAAATAAAAAAAATAATAAAAACTGCTGCACAGGCGTCACTTTTGATTTTTTTATGATTTTGTTTTTTTTTTCGTTCTATTGATTTACCGATCACGATGGTTTTTTTTAATTGTATACAAGAGAGATAATTTGTGGTTTAATGACTGACTAAAGTAAAATTACAGCAGCATAATTTTATTTATTAATTTTTGATAATATTGAGTACCTATATACCAACACAAAATATACATTTTCTCTTTCATAAATATTACAGTAGATTGACCTATTATAGTAAAAAGATTGTGTTACATAGTACAATTAACGAATGAAATTAAGTGAAATCTACTATACATAACTATTTTACTAATGTAAACACTATATATCATTTATGCTGGAATAAAACAACAATAATGTCAGTACAACCATACTTATGCCAAAAGCAACATGACACCGACATCGTTATGATTATTATATACATCCTCTGACTTAAACTTGGCAAGCCTTTTAGTGCTTAGCTCAAATTTATTACAGCCTTCGTTTCTCAAACTGTACCGCACTCTAATTATGTGATCTGCTGTGCTTGTATGCATTCTATTTCTCAATTTGTTTTTCACCACATTCATTATGGAGAATGCTCTCTCCACACTAGCATTCGAGAACACCAATACCTATCAACTTATTCAAATCAAGGCCATCTGTAGCTAGCTGCTTTTTAAATGCATTCAATAAAGTGAGTGTTTAAAAAACTAAACATGTTTTGTTTGAAAAAAGGATTAGAGATGGCATTAGAAGTAATACTAGGCAGGCAGATTAAATACTTCCCCATTTTTCCCTGTTACCAAAATATTTTTCCCCAAAAATTTCCCCAAGGATCTAGTTTCCCCAAAATTTCCCCCCAAAAAATAATTTTCCCCAATATGGGGGAAAAAAACCCCAATCTGGAGACACTGCCGCCGCCCGCCCGCGCGGGCTGTGGAGGGGAGGAAGGGGAAGCGGGCCGGCGTGGGAGAGACGCGAATCGCGCGGCGGGCCAGGCTTGCGGTTCTACATGATAACATAGGCACTGAAAAATATATACAAAAATATTTAAACACAAGTCATTAATGAATTATGAAACATTACAAAGTATTATACAAAACGTATTTGACAACAGGAAATACACTGACACGATAATTACAAGATAGAAGGAATTATTTACAAACACGTATTCGTTTAAGGACGTTCCAGGGCGCACACGGGTGCGTCCCAGGTCGTAACCACCACACTACACTTCACTTAATGCAAGAGAGGACGCTGACGAGGCATAACGGCCTGAAGGAGCCGGGGAGACACTTGGGTCGACGTCAAAACATGCAATGCCTTGAGAAACAACATGGTATTAATCACATGTAAATTGGTTTACAAATTTACAGTTTGCACAGGCAAAACACAATAAATAATATTTGAAAGAACGAAACACGGAACACAAGTTATCAATAGTGGTATACTATTATTAGTCTTCGCGGCAGTATTTGCTGATAAACAAAGCAGTTAAAACACGTAACTCAGGCTCTGCAGTGGGTGCCAAGAATCTACATTTATTTGGCTGGAACATTATTAAAAATAGCCAGAAGATTTGTTGAGCTGATTTAAGCAAAATTCTGTTTTGGAGTAAGCCAGTACCAGTACCATAAGTTAAAACCACTTGGTGGAAGGGTCACAGGGTACGTGAAACTAATGATGGCCAGGTTATGTCCTGCACGGTAAATGGTGTAGGGAAATGTGGGGAGGAATAAGGAAAAACGATTAGATTCAAGTGTTATAATTCCCATAAGTACTGTGATCAATTAAATAATGGTGATGGCTCCCCATTGGACAATGCATCCGCCCTGGCCCACAGTCTATTGAAGATTGCCGAAGGAGTGGCAGCACGAGGAGGGAGAAGCAATGCCACACCCCACCCAACCCTCAAAAGAAACATTTAATATTTTGACGCCAACCATTAGTGCTCCTCGAATCCGCACAGACCGCTATGGCGCATCGCTGCCTCGCCCCGAGCGTGTGCGACGTGAACGCACCTGGGTGCAGGGTGGTGCAACGCCTCGAACATAAGCTGCCCTGCCTAATCGACTGTCGCCCGCGCGAAAGTCGACCACGGGGGTACTGTTAGGTGACCTGATTACCTGGACATTGAAATTAACATTCAGCACTCTAAAAAAACAATATTAATTAAGTAATGGCTATGTTTAAATATTAATTGTAATTCTGGACTTTAGCGCGATCAGGCAGCGTGCATGGCCCGGGATTACTTTTGCACACGACACGTTTTCGCGGGAGCGAGGCTGGGGAGTCGTGCGGACGTCACAGCCATCACCAGTTAATCACCGCCCTCCAAGGAGACGAGACGCGAGTCGCCCGCGGAGCCTCTCGACCTCCGCCCTTGCCATCTCTCCCGGAATTGTATGAGTTTTCAGCCCATCAGAAACGTGTCCTGTAGAGCGCGGCTCCCAGTAAGCGGGTCATGCACGACGCAGCGCATGTATAGCGTGCCTGACAATAAATCACTTTAAATTGAGCCTCCGCGTATTTGTTACAACGCCCGTAGTATAGCGTCACTGGTGGCTAAAACAGCCGGGGGTAACTCTGACGGAATGACCCTTACTGCCTGCCGGCCACGTGGCGACGTCACGCCCTGAGTCAAGAGTCTCGGCTACGCACTAGCACGTAGCTATTATTGCTAGTTGGCGCCCAGAAGCAACTCCACACTCTCAACATCACCTTGGCAGAAGGCAGAAGGCATCAATTTATATGTTAAAGTTACAGATTAAACATACAGTAATTACCTTTATTAATATCTATTAATGGTAAACAAATGGCCGAAAGCCTAAAAATGTGGTAGTTAAATTTTATTGTAAATAAATAATTTAAAAAAAAAACCTGAGTTAAAATGGAGATTGTCTGTCGCTTGCTAGAAGTAATTCATTGACTATTTTGACCTTGGGAAACACAATTGACAGTAAGGATTAACTTAAGAAATTAATGGAAGGATTATGGGAAAACACACTTGGCACTTATAAGTTATTTGAGTGTGGACAAATTAGCTTCTCTGACTCATACAGTCTGGGTAAAGGGTGCATTCCGCCAGTGGGTACTAGTGCTGATGGGGTGGAGAGTGGGCTTTACTACTACAGGAGGTACAATGTCAAACCGCAACCCCCCCCCCCCTTCCCCAATGGAGAAGCCTGGTCTGGCCCCGCGATCGGTTCCCCATAACATAATTGCACTCCTAGCGCTAGCCGCAGCTGGTAGGGACAGCATACTGCTTACAGGGTGTCCCACAGTGAGCCTATGAGCAGCATCGCGGGATGTGGCCTCTGAGTTTCTCCCATGATGTATTTGGCCAGGTAGGTACCGGGGGTCCCATAGTGCATACACTGGCAGTTGGTACCTGAGTTTGTGTTCAGGTTCAGGTGGCTGTCTGCTCTCCTGAGAGGTGGTGTGACTTCTCATCACAGGCAGTGAGTTAGCTGATTGCAAAGGTGGGTCCGTTATTTGGGCAGCAGTGTCTGTCATGGGCCACAGCTGGTAGGGTTGGCTCTCTCTATTTGGCATTTTGGGGTTGTTGTTGTTTTTGAGTTCTCTTTTGTTGGGCCCTTTCAAGACTGGACTGTATCGTAATTACAGTCAGGTCGGCCAGCAGCATCTCTGTCAGGGCCTGCTCATCCCCTCCTCTTGCAGCTCATCTATGTGGACAGTGAATGTAGCCTTGGCGAGGGATGCTTCATGGACCCATGCACTTTGTGTTGGTTTCGGGAGTGGCTCCACTACCAATTCTTTGGGCTCCATTATAATTTCGCTTGTGTCATCTGGTTGATCATCTTCATCCTTCACCTACTGCATCAATATCTCCATCATGATTAAAAGGAGTGGTTGGTTTCCGTGTCTCCACTTTCGGCATGGTGTAACATCGGGACTCGTGCTCCTTGTCCACCTAGTTTGGTGGTCGTCCTTCTCGCTGGCCCCCTTTTTCCAAAGTGGTGTTACCTAGGCTTGTGGTTTGTCTTCAGGTGGCCACTTGTCTGCATATTCGCCATTGTCCCAATTTTCTGGGAGTTGTTTTCTTGGTAATGAGGGCTGCCATAGGTTGTCTTAATGTAATTGTCTTACTCCCAGTCCCTCAGATTTACCAGTTAGGACATCCCTACGAGTTACTACTCGCATCGTGCCAGTGGCAGTGTTCGTTCGGTGTCATACGCAGAAAAGTGCATCTGCCATATGGAAATTTTACTGGGTGTGGCTGCACTTTTAACTCCTGGTTCCTGCATGCAGGGGTGTTTTATGTGTGTCTTGTTGCATCAGTCCTTCCACCACTTCCATAAGAACTGTCTGCCATTGTCCATGTGTTGGACTGCAGGTAGCCTCACCGAGGCAGGAACTTATGAAACAGGATATTTTTAATGGTAGCCACCCACACGATGCTGTATGGGTAAGCCTCTGTCCACCTCATGAACCTTTCTGTCAGGACAACCAGAAACTGCTTACCATGTGTTGAGCATGGGTACTGCCCCATTATGTCAAGGGCTATGATTTAAAATGTGATCGTCAGCTGGTGGGGCTGCTGTTGGTGCTCTCCATCTCTCTGCCGGGCTTTACATGCCTGGAACGTCTTGCATTCTCTAACATTCTCGCGTACGACTCGGGCCATGCCTGGCCAGTGGTAGTGTTGCTGATGGCTCTTAGGGTCTGGTCGGTGCCCAGTTATCCGTCTAGGTTGAGGTCATGGTACAATCATAGCAATGCATCACGAGTTTCGGAAGCATGTACATCTTCCAGTCGCCAGTTTCCCCCAGAGCTCTCTTCATTAGTCGTCCCTCTTGAATTTTCTATGTAATCTGACCCTCCTCTTCTACTTGTCTGCGGTGCTGTGTGGTGTCGGGGGGACAGTTACTGCACCTCGAGCATGTGGTGGTCTACATCAGTGGCTGTGTCCGTCTCGTCCCCTTCCGTGGCGATATGGGCACATGCCATTCCATGTCCATCATGCACATGGTAGGATGTTCTCCCATGTTCCATGTCCAGTAGTTTATCCTGTCCCACCATGTCGGGTAATTGAGTCTCTGACCCTGGTACATTTTCGATCTTGAAATGACTAAAGAGTACTGCCCAGCGAATCAGCTTCCCCTTCTCTCTCTGCAATGTATGCGGTCAGGTCAGTCACCGGTTGTCTGTCTGGAGGGTAAACGATCTGCCTTCCAGGTGGGGATGATACTCTATCTCTTCACTGCCCATACCAATGCAAGACTCTTTTGCTCATTGCTATGGTACTGATTCTCGGTTTTCCCGAATTTATTACTTTTATTTTCCCCTTGTGCATTCACATGGAACAGCACGGCACCCACTCCTAAAGTGCTCGCATCCATGTGTAGGTACAGGGGGCACTTAGGATCTACCTGGGCTAGAGTGTGGCAGTGAGTGAATGAGCTATTGACCTGATCGAACATTCATTGCACTGTTGGTTTCTAACGGTAAAGCAATTGGGGTCACAGAAAGTCTGTGAGTGTTACAACGAGGTGTAAAAATTCCAAGATGTAACTGTGTAGCCAGTTGATCAGACCTACAAAACACTGAAGTTACTTACACATGCAGGATGTTTCGGCCTCTGCAATCTTTTGTAAGTGAGCTAACCGTGGGTGGTTTCCGTGTAAACTGAGGATGCGGGCGAGGAGGTCCACCTCGCTGGTCCTGATATGACATTTCTTTGGATTATCTGTTAGGTAGTAAGTGGTGGGCTTGCCAACACTAGAGCCAGGTGGTGGCAGTGGTCATCCAATGTTTCTAAAAAATTATTATGTCATCAAGATAGGCGATGGCAAACTGTCCTATGTAGCTTTCCGGGACATGTGTCATCATGGCCTGGAAGGTGGCTGGTATGCACTTTAACCCAAATGGCATTGCGCATAACTGAAACTGCCTGTCATCTGGTATAGTCAATACTGTCTTTTCCCTATTCTACCACCGTATAGGAACCTGCCAGTTGCTGGACTTCAAGTTTAGAGTGCTGAATACACAATCCCTACCTATTCCGGCTACAGCTGCTTCTTGGTTATGCATTTAGAGACTGTAAGTCTGCTCAGAAATACAAGGACCCATCCTCCTTGGATACGAGCATGATGCAGGCGATATAGGGGCTGTTGGAGAATTCTATATCATACTGTTTTGCCACATTTCCATCACTTGCTCCTGGATCACTCATTCACATAAACCGTACCCGTGAGGGGACTCATATATGGGCTGGTCAGTGATGGTGAGGATTGAATGTTCGGCCAACATGGTGCACCTCAGAGGATACTTTGATGCGAATATGTCTTGCTGCGCGTACAGAGCTTTGTTAGCTTAACTTTGAGGGAATGTTATGATGTAGGTACCTAATATTAACAGTTTGCCAGTTGGTATTGGGGATATCCCCATGGCATAAACAGTGAAGTGCTCGGCCAGGTCTACTTGGAAGCATTTGGCTTCCATCTCTAGCATGGCATCATGATCTGCCAACCATGGTTTCCCATGCACGAGCTATTCATACAAGTCATGCACAATAACTGCTGTGACATAAGTTGTTAAATCTCTTACGCTTACCTAAACATTTGTGTATCCCACCATCTGGCCAGAGTGTGTGCTGGTGGCCAGGCACAGCTCTCAGCAGTGCGGATGTAGTGTCCTGGGGGGAACGAGAGTGGGTGAATGAAGATGTGGCTCAATAAGATCAGCAGCCATTTGGGATTACCACCACTGGAATGTGAAGTAGATGGTCAAATATCTATCCTAGAGTTGTTCGAGGTTGCTTCTGTTTTGTTCTGAGTTTTTCTGGTTGCACAGGGAGGGATATAGCTCCATTCCCCCTATGGCCCATTTTCCAATGGTGGCATTTGTTGGGACTGTTGCTGTTGTGATGGGGTGGTCGGTGGTGTGGCTAGTGTCAGTGGGCAGTTGATGTGTTAGTGGTGGGTTCCCTATGGGCTGCCCTGTTGCCATGGCGTAGTTGATTGTAGCAGGCTGTTCCAGTTTGCCGCGGTCCCGACATAATATAGCCATGTGTGGTAGCAGTGCATCTTCTATCTCCTGGTTACATCATTGTTGAGGTGGTTGTATAACTTATAAGGTGGGTTGTCGCTGGCTGTGGGGTAGGCTATGGTTACCCCTGTCTTTGTATATTGGTTGTCGCTGCCATACTTTTTGGTTACGTTCGGTCACTACTGATTGTTGGATTTAATCTTCCACAGTCAGTACATGACTGACTCACATGAATAGCTGCATTCCACCACTTAATAACATTGTGTCAGTGGGTAGTGCCTGGGTGGGTTCAACACAAGGTGTATTATGCATATACAAATGTAGTTTATGAGCAATGAAACTTTAGATTGTCTCTCCATCCTCTGGTTAATGCCATAGAACTGAGACACACACTGTATGTAGGGGTATCCAGTGTTTAAGAGACGATTGCATTTCACAATGAACTCTGGCCAGGTGATGCCAAAATTCCCCCACAGATTCCACCAGTTGTGGGCAGTGCCGCGCAGCTGTTCGCTGGTCTTCTCTAAACATTCGTCGGGTGGTATCCTGTAATGGGCCAGGTGGATTTCGCATTGTTGTCGATACTTGACTGGATCTTCGTGTGGGGCCCTGTTGAAATATGGTAGTACTAATCGGCCTGACATGGCTCATATAGGTATGGTAGGTAGGGTTGCGGGCCATTCACCGAAGGAGAGAGCAAAAGATAGAGTGAAAAAGTCCGGTGGATGGAAGGGGGAGGTTGGGCTGTAATATCGCATCGTTTGCTCCATTAGAATGTCACCAGGGAGGGGAGCCTTTTGTCTGCTGCACTCGTCGCGCCAGATTGTCTGACCCTTGTCGTTTCACTGCGCAAACCATGGTCATTTCCTTGCCAATTTGTCCATTCCTTGCTGGATAATTTGGATTTGTTCGATTTTCAATCTAATTTGCCTCACATAGGGACGCCAATTGCCATCATCGCGGTCAGAAGACTGAGACCTGGGGCGAGTTTATGGATATTGGAGTGAAGTTATAATATTTTCTGTCTGGGAGGATGTCAGGCTTGCTCTGGTATCTAGCCACTGATGCGGTGTCGATTGTTGGCCCCTGTGTGGACCACTACAGGCTACACCTGAGTGCTGCAGTCCCTAGCTGCTGTACTGCTACGCATTCCCTGCACAGTCCAGTGTGCTGATTCTTAGTTCCATCTCATGAAAATAGAGAAATAAAAATGGAATACCTTGACAAACAATGAGGTTTTAATCACATGTGACTTGTTTTACAGATTTACAGTTTGCACTGGCGAAATACAATAACACTTAAAAGAACGAAACATGGAACACGAACTATCATTCTTAGTCCTCGCAGCAGCCTTTGTTAATAAACAATAGCTTTAAAACACATAGCCCGAGCTCTGTAGTGTGCGTCGAGAATCTACATTTACTTGGCTGGAACAATATTTCTTAAAAAGTCGGCAGAAGTATGAACGGTCGATCAAAGTTCTGTTCTGGAGTCGGCCAGTTCTTTAAGTTCGAAATCACATGGCGGGAGGGTCACATGGTTGATGAAGTTAATGACGGCCCGGTTATGTCCTGCATTGTAAATGGTCCAGGTGCACGCAGGAAGGAATACGCAAAAAGGTTTAGTTTAGAGTTATATTGTCAGAAATACTGTGATCAATGAAAAAAATTGTTGATAGCCCCCCACTGAACGACGCATCCACCCTGGCCCGCAGCCTGTCAAAGACTGCCGGAAGAGAGGCGGCACGAGGAGGGAGAAACAGCACTGCCTCGTGCCAAATACACAAAAGAAACAGTGAATATTTATATGTTAAAGTTACAAAATAAACAAATTAAGTACCTTTATTAAATTCTGTTGATGTGAAACAAATAGCAGAAGGCCTAAAAATGATAGTTAAATTTTATTGTAAATAAATAATTTAAAAAACATGAGTCAAAATGGAGAATCTCTGTCGCTTGCTAGGACTAATCCACGTTTTGAACTTAGGAAACACAATTGACAGTAATGATTAACCTAAGAAATTAAAAGAAGGATTATACGAAAACACACATGGCACTCATAAGTTATTTTCGTGTGGGAACTATTGCTTCTCTGACTCGTGCGGTCTGATTGGAGGGTGTGTTCTGCCCGTAGGGACTGGTGCTGGCAGGGTGGAGACTTAGATTTACTACTGCAGAAGGTGCGATGTTAAGGGAGTTTGAGCTGCGCTTCAGTGGTGGACGGACGTGTCCCGGAGCTGCTCTCCAGCGATCCTGCGAGAACTTCAAGTACAGCTGTGGCTAGCACTTCTAAGTGCTACCCAGCAGTCAGTCAGTGAAAGGTACCTGTGTGCTTTGTGCGCACAGGCAAGTACAGTTACGAGGCAAAGGTAGTGTATTGTGTAGCCTACCGACAAGCTTGGCAACACCCGGGGAGCTAGCTCCCCTATAGCCTAGCCATAACCCAGCTAACTCAGCCCCGGGGAAGGTCAGTGGGTGTACCTAAGTAAAAGAGACACAGCAATGGACTAAACAAGCGAAATGGCTGACTGCGACGCCGGGCCGAGCAACGAGCAACAAGACGGCTGGACTGTCGCAAAAAACAAGTGTGCTAAGCGACAGCACACTGACGTGTCCGACGCAGGCAGCGACAACGAGGATGGCCCCCCCCCCACAACCACAAGGGGCTGCGACCAGGAAGCCACAGGTAAAACCCCTGTTCGACTTCCTCGACCAGGGTTACCAGTACCCACTGGTGTACACAATGCTCAAAGGCGCCCTACAAGAATGGTTCACCTGCAAGAACTGCGGCAAGGATGAATTGCTCATTCACACGAGCAGCATCCACGACTACCACCGCGCCACTAAAGCCCTTCAGGCCATCAGCGCACAACACTCGGTCCTGCTCCAGTGAGATGAGACGCCGCAAAAGTTTGTTTTGCGTGGTGTGCACCGCCACACGCCACTCGACTTCCTGCAACAGGAATTCGCCGCTGCCGACTTTCCAGTCCAGTTCTGCTGGTTCCTTGAGAACCGGCAGAAGCATGAGAAATGTGACTCACTTGTAATCGAGGTCCCTCAAACCTATGATGCTGGGAAAATTCGCGTCTTGAGAGAGTTCGTCGGCATGGAGATTCGCGTCGACGAATACAGACGCCCCAACAGCCCCACCCAGTGCAGCCGATGCGAGCGATTCAATCACGTTGGCAAAGGCTGCAATGCTTACTCTGTCTGCCGGTGGTGTAGAGGCCCTTGCATTGCAAGATGCAGCACTGTGCAAACTACTGGGGCTGCAGCGAGTTCAAGAAGGAGAGCTGCATACACCTCCCCCGCCCCCAGGTTCGTAAACAGCGCGAACTATCGGGCAAACCAAAAAGCGGCGACACAGCCCCCGTCACAGCAACCAGGCCCTTCAAGCTACATCGGCCCACCGAGGCAAAACCCCTGGACCACACCATGGCAACCACAGACCCCCACAATTGGCCAGTACATGTACCAGGAGGGAGGAAATCGGTTCGACACCCTCCGACAACACAGACCCAGATACAACGAGCTGAAATATCCGGTGACGTCGAACAATCCCTGGGTGCGCAAACCAAGGCGTACACAACCAAAGCAGCCCAATAAAAACTGGACTGGCCACAAAAGTGGTAACAGACCACAGCAGGCAAACACAGCCACCCCAGCTGCTACAGCTGACCAAGCAGTCCCGACCCCGAACAAACAGGGTCAGGCCCCGCAGCAAGCGGCGACAGTTGCTACAGAGAACATGGCTGTTGACACAGCCCCAGTGTCGCCAATGCCCCCACCCACACCAGCCACAAACACGCAGGTGCCACGGCTGGAGGATCTACAATCCATCCTCCTGAGCAACAAGGCCATAAGTGCCAACACACAATTGCATAGTGCCATCGGCCCACTGTACCAACTGATGGCAATCTGGCTCGATCCTGCAAAATCCATGACCGACAAAATCCGTGCGTCCATGGATTGCGTGTGTGCGCTCGCCGACACCATTGATGGAGACGAATAATGCGGACACGGCACCACACAAACCGGACCATTAGTTTTAATTTACATTCCCTCTTATTCTGGAATGCACGCGGCATTAAAAATAAATTAACGGAATTCATAAACCACCTGGATAAATATAAAATAAAAATAGCAGCAATAAGCGAAACACATTTAAAACCGACTGATAGGCTAACCATTTTAAATTATGTCATCTACAGGCGCACTGCGACGCCAGAGGCAGCAGAGTCACCCTGGTAGTACACAACAGTATCAGGCACTCTACCTGCCAGCTCCTTAATTTTCAAAACTTTGAAGCAATTAGGCTGGTATTTATAGTCGCATCTTGAGCGTTGTCTTGAGACCGTCTTGACGAAGACGGTCTTGTTTCTCAAGGCAGCGATTTCAATCTCCATGTTTCGTAGTCCGCGAACAAAACGAGCTTCATGAAGACTGCATGCTCAAGCAAGAGCTTGTTTGCCGTACTTACGGTTTGACGAAGCACTTACTTAAGACAGCCGAAAAGACACGAGCATACACGAACTTTGCCGATTGAACTGTTTTCGTTAAATATTCTGGTACTATTCACACCAAGCCCTGAAACCCCAGAATTTGAGGCTATTTATAGTAACAAGTTTTTAGTGAGTATATATCACTACATTCGAAGTGCGTTTGTACGTTGATGTGAGGAATTCGTTTATTGTGACGTCGTCTGGCCGACGACCACCCCAGAGCCCGACCTGCACCCGCCAGTATACGCTCCCGCTAACGGAACACACCCCTGGCCATGGCCCACCCGAGTCAGGCGACCCGAACAGCAATTAAAGACAAAGCCGCGGAAACCTGAGTAGACAAGAGAAGAACCGTACCCATTCCTCCTAAAACATTAAATTAGGATTTTAGCGACAATAAAATCTCTTCCAGACACACCCGTTTGGAGTCTAGCGTAATGAGGTCACGCCTGGCGCGAGAGAGGCCGAGCCTCCCTCGGACGCCATGCCAGTTCGGCAGTTCAGCGCAGCTCACGGGCCGGGGCGGACCTACGTCCCACGGAGAGGCAACATCCTTTGTCTACATCGAAAGTAACGTCCGGTAAATATAGTCACTAATTAACCAAACCCCTTTTATTGCTTAACCTCTCCGTGAGTACCCGGCCCCTTTTTTCGGTCCAGGACCTAATCCGACCGCATCAACTTAAGGACACCCCGCACCACACTTGGTCAACGGGGCTGCTCTTCAGCATACGGCACGGGCCGTCTCCCGCAACGTACAGAACTTTATTTAAGGTCACGCGCACGGCGCTGACCACAAACCCGCAAGGGAACTTGGACAAACTTAATTGCGGTGCGTGTTTCACCACAGTGAGCACAACCCCCGCGCCGAGACATTTGCATACGGGATTGGCCGTCTCCAATCGCGCACCCCCTTAATTCAGTGTACTTTGTATCCCGTATTGTGTATTTCTAACTTGCGTTACCCGAGTAACGAGTGCCACGGAACTTGTGCGCACCCCCTTCATTCAGTATATTTTTGTATCCCGTATTGTGTATTTCTAACTTACGTTACCCGAGTAACGAGTGCCACGGAACTTGTGCGCACCCCCTTAATTCAGTGTATTTTTGTATCCCGTATTGTGTATTTCTAGCTTACGTTACCCGAGTAACGAGTGCCACGTAACCTGCATGCACCCCTTAATTCAGTGTATTTTGTGTCCCGCCTTTGTGTTACGAAATTACGTTACCTGCGTACCCAGTGAGACGTCTGAGACATAACAGCATCCGAGGCCACGTAACGCGGAACACAGACAATACGGCGCCACGAAATAACAAGTAAAAACCCCCCGGGGACCTCTGTAGAGTGTTGTATTGTGTACGACCCTCTGAATAAAAGGTACGACACCGCCACCTCAACTCCACGTCTCTTATTTAAAATCATCTCACGCAACACCGCCGCCGGCCCTAGTGGGCCACGCAGGGGCACATACATCCACGACCCCAAATTCACGACTAGAAACGAGCTAGTCTGGCGCCCACCCGGACAACACAGATCAAGAACCGCCTTTTCCCACTAGGAGCCACACCGGGACTCGAGCCCGAGACCCCGGACGACGGCATTTGGCGCCCGCTGCGTGGGGCAGAAAATAACGTGAAAAATTTTTTTTTTCTCACTTCTGGACATTTTCGAAATAAATTCACCAACAGGCGACAGCGGAGACACGAAACGGCCATTTTGGACACAGGAAGGGTCGAAGGCCAGACAGACCGGCGCGACGAGGCGAGCGGACAAAGGACACTCCAACCACCCCACCCCCGCACGTCATCACGGAGAGGCAAGCAACGGAGCGACGTCACCACCCCCACTCCGCACGGACCGTTTTCGCCTCCTCTTTGTGCGGCTGTCCGGGCACCTACCCCCACCTCGTCACCCCGCTTCACGCTCTCCGCTTCGGGCAACCATCCTGATACCCCCACTCCGCGCGGACCGTTTTCGTTTTTTTTTTGTGCGGCTGTCCGGGCACCTGCCCGCCGCCGATCTCAAACCCGCGCGCTACAACACGCGCCCAGACTACAAACAGCCCGTCACAGACGGCGAACTTGAACGTACAACATACAACTCAACATGCAGGCACCACCTACAGACCTCGTGTGCACGCGTTGCCTATTACCAAGGGAAATAGACCTATTGACGGGATCACTGCCGTGGTACAGGACATGCCAATGCGCGAACACCCGGGACAACGTCACTGAGCAGACCTGGGGCAAGCCCTGGAGCGAGACGTTACTCGGCGAGCCGCACACCCAATTACCGTGGTCATGGGCACCGCTTAAGACGGAGGCACAAGCTAACGTCACACTGGGAGGCATACTACCGACTATGGGCCTCACGAGTGCGCGGACCAATCCGGCACCCAAATACATCCCACCACCAAGCGCAATCACCGGACCAAACACGGGGATGCATACACGCAACCCGTGCTACACAGGGAAGTTAGCACTACCCGAGTTCAGCGGAATAGGGCACGAAGTACCCAGAGACTTCCTAACACACTGCGAGGTCAGACTGGCATGGTCCGGAATACCGACCGATGAGTGGTCGGGGCGAGAGAGCGAACAGCTGAAGGGGACCGCCCGCCAATGGTGTAACACCTGGGGACGCTTCGGCATACCCTGGGAGGAGTTTGCCATTTCGTTCAACCGCCGATTTGACACGGAACACGCACTGGTCCAATGCACGACACAGTTCTATGGCGAACGCCAACGCGACGGCGAACCCGTCGAGCAGTTTCTGGCCAAGAAAATGCAACTGTTCAATCGAGTAGCACCCGGCGCCGCTCCAGCCACCGCGCTCGCAACCATTACCACCCTCCTACACAATGAACTGCAACCGTTCATGCGGTGTTACCGCGCAGAGGAAGTGGAGGACTACGTCCGACAAGCCATAGACACGGAACGGAACATCCGGGGACTGCGACACTACGACCCCCCGAACACCGACCGGGACCTGGCCAGACGCCCAATGGGTCAGAGAATAGCCAGCGTCCAGAACCGGGAAGCAGGGGGCTACCCACCCGCCCGCCCGCGACGAGCCATCGAGGACGCACCACCACCTGGTAGGCCCGATGGGTCATCGACACAGCAGGAACCCCCACTACCGCGATGCCAGTTGGGCTGCCCCGCAGGTACCCGCCACTGGCATGTCGACTGCCCACGCCGGCAAACACCACACGTCACCAACACGTCGGGAAACGCCCACCCGGGGGCACGGCGGTAAAACCCGCGTCTCCGAGCAAACCGAGCCAACCCACACCCGCTGCGGAAATGGCCACACCGCAACTAAACCAGCTAGTCCGTCCCCGCGACGGCCTACTCCGCATCCCCGTGGAAGTCAACGGACAACCCACGGCGGCCCTGGTAGACACGGGCGCGAGCCACGTGTTTGTGGCCCCCCACCTGGTACCCCCCGGCGCGCTGCAGCCCCACCAAGCCGAGTTACGGTTAGCAACCAGCACGCAACCGGGAAGGACAGTGGGGCAAGCCGAACTCGAGGTACGCATTCGGGACGACGTCACCACGGTAACCGCCCTAGTGGTAGAGGACTTACACGAAGGGATAGTACTAGGCCAACCATGGTTAGCGAGACAAGATGCGGTGATCGAAATGAAACCCAGACGAGTTTACATTGGCACCCGCGAGCGGCTCACGGTGTACGCCATAGGCACTACCCCCGAGAGTCAGGGGGAGAAGGTAACCTTAGACCAGTTCCGCCACAACGTCCCCCACGAGTACCGAGCAGCAGTGGAACGCGTGTTGGCAGAAAGGCAGGACGTCTTCGCGGTAGCCGACCCACTGAAGCGCACCACCATCACCGAACACCACATCCCGACCACCCACGACAACCCAGTACACGAGGCCCCGAGAGGCTACGGGTTCCGGGAGCAGAGGGCCATCCGGGAGCAAGTGGCGGACATGCTTCGCGACGGGGTAGTCGAACCGTCCAACAGTCATTACAATGCTTGCGTCGTATTAGCCCCAAAGAAAGACGGTTCGCTACGCTTCTGCGTCGATTTTCGGCCGCTAAACGCGATCACGATTAGCTCACCCCCACCTCAAATCAGCGTCGACGCCGCCGTAGCCGGACTCGGCCGCGCGAAAGTCTTCAGTACGCTCGACCTGAAGGCTGGGTACTGGCAAGTGCCCATACGGGCGGAAGACAGGGGGAAAACCGCGTTCACGATACCAGACGGGCGGAAGTTTCAATTTCGCGCCATGCCTTTTGGGCTAAAGTGCGCACCGGCCACGTTCCAGGGAATGATGACCCGAGTGTTGGAGGGGTACCTGGGCCGGTTTGCGATCGCGTACCTCGACGACGTGATCGTCTTCTCCGAGACGTGGGAGGACCACGCCAGACACCTGGCGCTGGTCCTAGAACGCTTGGCCACACACCATCTCACGGCCGCACACCACAAGTGTCATATCGGGACCCAGGAGGTCGAATTCCTGGGCCACCTAGTAAGCGCGGCTGGCAACCGACCCCAACCCGTTCACTTGCGCAAGATCGCTGAAGCGGCACCACCGCGGACGAGGAAGCAACTCCAACGGTTTATCGGCCTGGTGAACTGGCTCAGGGGGTACATCCCCGACTTCTCCCGTACCATCGCACCACTGACCGACCTCCTGTCACCACGGGCACGGTACCATTGGGGCGAACCCGCGCAACGCGCCTTCGAAGAAATAAAAGCCGCCTTCACTCGCTGTCACACCCTCACACGAGTAGACCCCGGACGCCGCCTCTACCTTCAGACCGACGCCAGCGCACTCGGTGTGGGCGCGGTGCTTTTTCACACGGACCCGAACGGGGTCCGCGAGGTCATCGACTACGCTAGCGCGAAGCTCGGACCGGCCGAACGCCGGTATCACAGCAACGAGCAAGAGTGCCTAGCCGTAGTCTGGGCCATGAAAAAGTACCGGCCCCACCTGGAGGGGAAGTGCTTCACACTGAGGACGGACAACAGCTGCCTCACCTGGCTGCGTACGATGCAGGGGCGGAAAGGCAAACTCATACGATGGGCGCTATTCCTCCAGTCGTTCGACTTCGACGTCGAGCACGTTCCCGGCACGGAGAACCAGCTCCCCGACTTACTGTCGCGGGAACCCGACGACCGAACAGAGCTGACGGACGAGGACGACTGGGAGGAGATTCTACCCCCGGACACACCACACGGACTTGCATCGCACGACTCGGCATGCGCGCGAATCACGGCCGACGCGGACGGGGACGAAGACCCACCCAACACCGTGGCCGACGTCCAGGACCGGGTACGTCGAGCACAGGAAACGTCAATAGACGCGGCAAGACGCCGCCAGCAAGCGACCGCCGGACACGAGGCGTGGCGCGTGCAAGACGGCCTGATTCAGACTCACACACCCGGACACCAGGAAGACTGGAGGACCTACGTCCCGACGGAAGCCCGAGAAGCGGTCCTTCGGTTCTTCCACGACCACGACCTCGCTGGACACCCGGGGACCGATCAGACACGACGAGAAGTCACCCGGCACTACCACTGGCCCCGCGTCACGTACGACGTACGTACGTACGTGCGCGAATGCGAGGTCTGTCAGGCGAGGAAAGCGAGGCGGCGTGACGGCGAGGAGCAACAGCGACCCAGGGAACCCACCACCGCCTTCCAAACGATAGCCTTAGACGTAATGGGCCCCTACCCCCGCACGCCGCGCGGCAAACGCTTCCTCCTCGTCGTGACGGACCTCTTCACGCGGTGGACGGAGGCGTATCCATGCGGGAACGTGCGCACACCTACCATCATCAGCCTGCTGACCAGGGAATTCCTGTCCCGTTGGGGATACCCCCAGTCGGTGTTGACGGACAACGCCAGTCAGTTCCTGGGGCGACATTGGAAGGGCTGGTGCGACGAAGACCAGATCGAGCACCACACGACGCCCGCCTACCACCCGAGAGCGAACCCGACAGAGCGCCGGAACCAGGAACTGAAGGCACAGCTCCGGATCCGGCTGGGGGCAGACCACACGCAGTGGGACCTGCACGTGGCTGACGCCCTCTTCTGTGTACGACGCCGCACCAACGCCGCAACCGGCCGCACACCGGCCGAAATGATACAGGGCCACAACCTGCCCTTACCGGGAGAATGGGCCACACACGGCACTCCACACCCCGACGAGACGACGGAGGAACGCGACCAACGACGGGTGACTCTGCACGACGAGGCAAGACGTAGGCAGGAGAGGTACGCCAACCGGATCACCCCAATCACAGATCATCCTCCACCCGCCGTGCAGGTCGGCGATCAGGTGTTCGCGCGACTACACCCACTTTCAGCCGCACCCCGCAACTATTGCGCGGGCCTGGCCCCGCGCTGGGGCGGGCCATACACGGTACGGCGACGACTAGGCAGGACGACGTACTTAGTCCGCACAGAGGGACGGCACCTGAAAAAGGTGCACAGGGACGACATCCGGCTCACCGCCCTACCTGGGGAGAGGAACCCAGACGGAGACGCAGGACCCCCCACCCCGGACGAAAACGGACGCCGTACACCGGAGAGCGACACAGTCCAGGAAGAGGACGACTCGCCAGAAGCGACCCCCGCTAGGAGCCGACCCGAACCGCGCCCATACCGCACCCTGGTGTTCACGAACACCACGTCCAACAGGCCCCGCGACGAATCCGCGGACACGCCCGGGACATCACCCGCAGAGGCCGCGTCAGACGACGAGGCGAGGCCACAACCACGGCGGTGGCGGCGCCCGCCCACGTACCTCGACGATTACGCACTTAGCACGGCCACGGGGGACACAGGGGGCGACCCCGCCCACGACGTGCCAGACGAGCCGGAAGAGGTCCACGAGGACGCACCGGAGACGGCAGTGGTACCCTGGGAGGGGAGCGGGGTGTACGAGAGCCCCCCAACGCAACACTACCCACGGGGCGATGACGAAGAGGCCGTGGAGATCGCCGAGCTGTCGCACAGCATAGGTCAATCCGATGCGTGCAACGACGACGGGCCAACGCCGATCGTCATGCAACCCGGAGAGACCGACCCGGAGATCGCCGCCTCAGCATCAGCTGCCATACCTGAACGGGAACGGACTCCGTACCAGTCCACGAACTGTCAACCGCCGCCGAAGGAGGACCTCCGCGGACCGGGACATCGACTGGGGACAAGCGAACCCGCCAGCGAGCCCGCGGAACGACCCCGACGGGCCACAGACCTCCAGTTCGCCTGGCCGACTACGACCTGGGAACGAGGCGCAGAGCCTGTCAGCCGCAAGGCCACCTCGACGAGTCGACCCCCGGAAATTCGGCGTGGGACGACCCGGGACAGGTGCTCGGGCCCTACCAACTGCGGCCACCGAGAGCGCCACCCGGGTGGAGCTGTTGCCGGAGCTAGGAGGCGCCACGACGCCGCCCCCGGCACGCCTGCCACGACGGCAACCGGGGCGGCGCGCACGCTGGCCCTGTCGGCCACGATCACCAGGTCCAGTGCGCTGACCCTATCAGCCGCTGACCCCGCCCAGGCACCACGACGCCGCCCCCGGCACGCCTGCCACGACGGCAACCGGGGCGGCGCGCACGTTGGCCCAGTCGGCCACGATCACCAGGTCCAGTGCGCTGACCCTATCAGCCGCTGACCCCGCACAGGCGCCGCGACGCCGCCCCCGGCACTCCTGCCACGACGGCAACCGGGGCGGCGCGCACGCTGGCCCTGTCGGCCACGATCACCAGGTCCAGTGCGCTGACCCTATCAGCCGCTGACCCCGCCCAGGCGCCACGACGCCGCCCCCGGCACGCCTGCCACGACGGCAACCGGGGCGGCGCGCACGCTGGCCCAGTCGGCTACGATCACCAGGTCCAGTACGCGGAGCCAACCAGCTGCTGAGCCGCGAACCACGCCGGGATGGAGCGGCCGGAGCTAGGGGTGGCCCCATGTTAGCGGGACCATAAGCGGCGCAAGGTCGGGCTTCACAGGGGGGGGGGGGCGTTTGACGTCGTCTGGCCGACGACCACCCCAGAGCCCGACCTGCACCCGCCAGTATACGCTCCCGCTAACGGAACACACCCCTGGCCATGGCCCACCCGAGTCAGGCGACCCGAACAGCAATTAAAGACAAAGCCGCGGAAACCTGAGTAGACAAGAGAAGAACCGTACCCATTCCTCCTAAAACATTAAATTAGGATTTTAGCGACAATAAAATCTCTTCCAGACACACCCGTTTGGAGTCTAGCGTAATGAGGTCACGCCTGGCGCGAGAGAGGTCGAGCCTCCCTCGGACGCCATGCCAGTTCGGCAGTTCAGCGCAGCTCACGGGCCGGGGCGGACCTACGTCCCACGGAGAGGCAACATCCTTTGTCTACATCGAAAGTAACGTCCGGTAAATATAGTCACTAATTAACCAAACCCCTTTTATTGCTTAACCTCTCCGTGAGTACCCGGCCCCTTTTTTCGGTCCAGGACCTAATCCGGCCGCATCAACTTAAGGACACCCCGCACCACACTTGGTCAACGGGGCTGCTCTTCAGCATACGGCACGGGCCGTCTCCCGCAACGTACAGAACTTTATTTAAGGTCACGCGCACGGCGCTGACCACAAACCCGCAAGGGAACTTGGACAAACTTAATTGCGGTGCGTGTTTCACCACAGTGAGCACAACCCCCGCGCCGAGACATTTGCATACGGGATTGGCCGTCTCCAATCGCGCACCCCCTTAATTCAGTGTACTTTGTATCCCGTATTGTGTATTTCTAACTTGCGTTACCCGAGTAACGAGTGCCACGGAACTTGTGCGCACCCCCTTAATTCAGTATATTTTTGTATCCCGTATTGTGTATTTTTAACTTACGTTACCCGAGTAACGAGTGCCACGGAACTTGTGCGCACCCCCTTAATTCAGTGTATTTTTGTATCCCGTATTGTGTATTTCTAGCTTACGTTACCCGAGTAACGAGTGCCACGTAACCTGCACGCACCCCTTAATTCAGTGTATTTTGTGTCCCGCCTTTGTGTTACGAAATTACGTTACCTGCGTACCCAGTGAGACGTCTGAGACATAACAGCATCCGAGGCCACGTAACGCGGAACACAGACAATACGGCGCCACGAAATAACAAGTAAAAACCCCCCCGGGGACCTCTGTAGAGTGTTGTATTGTGTACGACCCTCTGAATAAAAGGTACGACACCGCCACCTCAACTCCACGTCTCTTATTTAAAATCATCTCACGCAACACCGCCGCCGGCCCTAGTGGGCCACGCAGGGGCACATACATCCACGACCCCAAATTCACGACTAGAAACGAGCTAGTCTGGCGCCCACCCGGACAACACAGATCAAGAACCGCCTTTTCCCACTAGGAGCCACACCGGGACTCGAGCCCGAGACCCCGGACGACGGCAATTGTTTTAATACTCTTGAATCACACATGGAAAAATTGTTGTTTTGCGACCACAAATATGCACACCTTTTAGTACATCTCAACTTGTGTCACTTGAGAAGAATGAAATTAAGAACTTTATAGACTTTTGTCTTACCAGTGTAAGTTTAACATTAAGAAATTATGTATCTAACGATTTAATTATACCCTTTCAAAAAATAATAAAATAAGTTAGCATCTTCAGAACTGTTAATACTGTATTACTACTTGTTTAAAAGCTACTTGTCTTTACAGAATTATCAAAAAATATTTCAGGTAGTGAATTTTTTTTTGTTGAGAAAATGTCACTCTGCTTCAGCTTCAGGATAATCTACAGAAAATGTTAGTTTAATAAAAATATCAACTACGTAGTAAAAGAAAATTTTTAATTTAAGTTAGAAAAATGAATGTTTAGAATTATAACAATAAGTTTGAACGAATCTGATAAGCGTACATAGTAAGGAACTTAAAATTTTGTAAAACCTTTTATAAAGTGTTTGTTTGTTCATCATTAATATAAGAAATTAATTTCCTCATATAATAGGTTAATTTTTCTTGTTCAAGTTACTTGTGATTCTATAATTTTATCGTATTGTAAGTTAAATAAATAGACTAAAGTATGTCTCAAAGCCTACTGCGTATGAAATATCCAAATCAATAAACTGAGCTATGTATTTAAATATATTATAACAATTAGATTTTAAAAAATTAATCTAATAAAAATTTCTCTTAAAGCTACGTATATTTGCATTTTTCATTAACTGTAACTAAAAAAAAGTTCTATCAGTGCCAGGATTTGAACCACATTCGTATTGTTTCCTCTATTATATACTTTAAACACAACTCCCTAACCATTACACTAGTACCAAACTTCTAACGAAAATTTGTGGAAAATTATTTTATATCAACAGTGTAATGCCACTTTTTCTTAAATTATTTTTAAAGTATTCTGGGTGTCACGAATGTAGAAATAAATTTTCTGATTGTGATATGTACCATCAACCATCGTTAAACACATCGTTTTCAACATCCATTGTACTCGTTCTGTGATCGATATGTAAATAAATGTGTCTGTTTAGCACTTGAAAATGTAACCACTGGTCACAAACAAACACTAAACTCGTTTAAAATACATATAAATTTGCTTCAGCACTTCATAAAGGATTTATTTAAGTTTAAAAATATGAGGTTCACGAGAATCCGCCATTTTCTGCATTGCGATCAGAACAAGCAATTGCTTGAGACATACCAGCAGTTGTCTTGGCAATGACGATCTTATTCGTGTTATTAAGCACGGTTTCAGCGACTATGAAACATGCTTCTACGATGATATTCTCAAGAAACGACTATGAGACAGGAGAATGCCCTCTCAGAAATAAGAAATATGGGACTATCATAATATGGTCTTCCTCATGAGGCTTCTGATTCAGCATCTAAAAATGAGCAACTACATGATGCAGTTAGATTTACTAGAAAAAGAAGAAGATTAACTAGGTTTGCAGAAGAACCAAATGGTACGTTTGTAATTAGTGACAATTTCACGATCAATGAAGGAGAGATCGTGCTAGTTTCCAAAGACTGAAAAAGTCATGAACATGGCATTTATTTGGTGTCGTATGTTAATAATAATCACTGCAAATCTCTCTAAATGTTGTTAAAGTTATTATAGTAAAAGTTCAGTTTTTCATGTCCTTGAGTATCTTCAGTTTCATTTTCCCTTTCGTCCTCCACTTCATTGTCACTATCTTCTTGAAATAAAGGCACACCATCTGTTTTGCTTATGTTACACATAACTACACAGCACTGAACAATTTGGCACGCAAACATTGGATCTACTCTAAGATAGTTCAGGCATGGAAATATTTCCTTAATAATGCCTATGGCATTTTCAATTACATGTCGTGTTTTCCTGTGTGCCCTCAAAAATCGCCATTGTGCTTCATTTTCTGGGTCCCTTAGAATGGGAGGAATCAGCTAAGATTTTAGGGGATAGATACTATCTCCCAGTAATACACCCTCTGGGTATGGTCTCCAACCTGTCTCCATCTTGTGATGTAAACTACTATTTCGAAGAACCCTGGCATCATAGACACTGCCAGGCCAATTAGCATTACAATAGTAGAATTTAAGGTCAGGATCACAGACAAACATGACATTAATTGAATGTTCCCCATGCCTGTATACAAAAGCTGGTACATGATGTGTAGGGGCGTCAATTTTTATCAGTGTTCCATCAACTGTGCCACAGACTAGAGGTATTGATGATAATTGATGAAACTGATGTACTATGTTAACACAATTTTCAGGCCAACACACCATCCTTCGTAGAAGTTGATTGTTGATTACATTATAACTAGCTTCTTAACTGACCTACAAACTGATGCCTTTGATGTACCATGCATATCCCCTATTGCATGGTACTGGGCGCCTGTTCCTAACCAGTGTAAACTTAGCTGTAATTGTAGTTGAGGTGTTATAGCTGTGTTTCTTTTTGTTTCATGTTTCAAAAATGGTCCAATTTCATCCAGTAAACACTGAAACTGTTGGCTAGTTAATCTAAATCGTTCATTAAATTGATAGCTACCTTCAAACATACCATAATCTATTCTTGGCCTAAAAGATCTACGGTTTCTGTTTATTAGATCGTCATCGTCTTCAGAATCACTTGAAAAAAACATTCTTCATTAGCCGAACACACAATAATATTAAGTTACATTGATTGTAATGGTTTATTGCTGTTATGTTCACATTTACCCTGTACCATAGTTGGGTAAAATATTGCAGTAATTTTGCTATACTTTAATAGTAATTACCCAAGGTCATTAGATACCAGGTCGTCTCAACAGAAGAAAAACGAATTTGGTCGTTCGGGTGTTTCCGTGATATGACGTATCCGCTAGACCTTCAAAGTAAACAAAACTGTGAAATTGCGTGCTTGTTTTGATTTTGTTTTCGTGCTGTGGTTTAGTAATGTAAAAATGCCTGCTGTTGAGAAGAAATTGGTTGCTTCATTTGTAAGAATAAGGACTTTTTAAAGATTGAATCATCTCAATCGACAGCTAAGTAAAAAACGTGTTGGAAGAAGCAGCAACAAAGTGTGCAAGAAAAGGAAAAAAATTGTAACATAAATAGTAGGCTTATAGATTTTTTGAAGGAAGTGTCATTTAATTTAGATTTAGCAAAAAAAAAAATTGTGGGGTGTGTTTGGAGTGATAGTAATCTTTTGTATTTCATATGAAATAATTTACTTTTAAATTGCAGTCATGGATAATTTCAGAATGTGTGTTTGCTACAGAATTGTTTAACAAAAACTTATGACTTCGCAAGATAGAACTTCTAAAACTGTTTGACAGGACTAAATGTTATTGGATGTATTATGTTTGTAGGAAAACAATAAGGCTCCTGATATTGCTCATCGTTCATTGAATAAAAGCATGTTTGATGTGAACCACACCTAATGAACTTCATTTTCTGGTTTAATGAATTTGTCATTGCTTTGTTTATCTTTAAATAGCAAACATTTCATAGCTTGTCAGATCACTCATTCTTTCATTGTATTGTTTTCTTTCTCTGGTTTTTCACTAAATTGAAACTAAATAAATAACTCTGGTCATATTGTAAAGAGTTGTCCCTTGTTACATTCACAAGTAATTGTCTATGTTCTTATTATATTTACATATTTGTGCATTTTATAATTTTTAATATGTTTTGTGGTCATAATTGGGCCACAGTGATTTAATGCAGTTTAACAAAAAAAAACCTGAACCTAACCACAGTTGTTTTCAACATGAATAGAAAATATGTAGTATATCAAACTAAGTAATTCAGATGCATGGAAAAGTTACAAATGTGTTTGTATACTTATGTAACAAGCAAGTGCACCCATGAGATATTTTTTTGGGGGGGGGGGGGGGGGGGGGGGGGGAGATCTGGAGGTATATGGTGTTTTAAATATTTTGGAAGACAAATGGTGATTTGTAAGTAGGTACATATATTTAAAATCTTCTACGTGAAAATATTTCAGTGTTGGACGACTTATACGTAACTACATTTTTGTCTTTCTCTATCAAGGGGGGGGGGGGGTGCTTTGCCCCAGGTATGGGTGCCCATGGTAACAAGTAATAATCTAGTGATGTAAAATATGTCTTGTTAGCTCCAAATGAAGTATTTAGGGAGTCATGCTTAGTTTTACCTCAATTTATAACCTGTATTTGTCTACTACACACCAAAATTTATACTAAGCATCATCATCCACTGTTTCCAGCCTGTGGCTGGGTCAGCCAAGTGGGTCTTGTGACTTTGTCCATTTAACAATCACATTAAAGTGTGATGATATTGAAAGCCATGCAGTTTATATTTTATTCGTACAAATATATAGTAATGTATGTGTGTGTATGTATATATATATACACACACACATACATATGCCATATAAATTTCAGAGATAAAGAAAATATGGTATTAATTTTCATGGCTAGCTGCCACACTAATTCTTTTTATCCAGGATTTTGTGCGAAATGACTTATAAAAAAAAAACTAATGGCAACAGTATAATAAATAAATTTAACATTTAATAGAGGTGGTATTAACCAACATGTAAATAATGTTATATCATTTACATAAATATCTTGGTAACAAAATTTATTTATGTACATATTTCATTAAGGAGACTTAACGCTAAACCATTTGAAACTTCGCAAATATGTAAAATTACAGAAAAAAATATTAAATTACTTTTTATGTAAATTAATGTAATAAATCATCAGCTATAAGTTGGGAAAACAATTCCTACACATTTGCATTGAAAAAAGCAATTAAAGCAAAATAGTAATGAGATAATGCCTGTAGTAAAAAATAAGGTTTTGTGTATTTTTTGTCAGCTTTTTATTTATCTTTCAAATATGTGTTCATTATAAAACATACTTGAAGTGCCTATTTATGTTGATGAAATATTTAGAGAAAAAAATCATGTCAATTGATGTAGTTTGTATGACAGAACATAGTGACTAATTGTATTTGTTTTATAGCTTCTTACTCACCACAATTTATAATAGGCATAAGTAAATGTAGATTATTATGAATTACCTATATATTTTGTTAAATACTGAATTTTGATGTAATGAAATATGTTCTGGGATCAGATTTGGAGTGTTGAAATATTTCTGATGAATTATTTGAGAAAAATTACCTTGTTACTGTTTCTAGCAGTAAAGAATTATGATGAGAGTATACAGACTGCATCTAATAAAATGAAAACAATTTAAGATATAGAGAAATGTGTTATGTGCATGAAAAATAATGAAAATCTGTTAAATTAATGGTGACTTCGAAATGCAAATCATCAATATAATCACGAGTACATTTAGTAATAAATTTAATAGTCACAAAAATAAATATTGCAAGTTTTAAAAGATGTTACACTCCTAGGATACAAACACTTACCTACAATGAAATATTTTTCACAGTAAATTATTATGTTTATTTGGCTCAGTGGTTTGTACGTAGTTATGGATTACAAGTTTCCAGGTTTAAATCCTGTCACTTAAGAATTATTTTAAGTAGGTACATAAATTTTTACTACATTTTAACACACTAGAGTTATAGTGGATTATATTATTGATGGTTATTTGTTCACATAATTGTTGTAATTACTATTAGCTTGGTCATTTTTCACTAGGTGGTCTTACAACATTTATATATTTTTTACTTGTAACAAAAAATTAATCTTACAAACACAATCAAGGAGATTAATTACGAACATGTAAATAAAAATTTATATTGATACAAATTAAGTGTATATGTTTGTTTGCATGCTGTTTTTTTTTTATATACAAATGTACAATTTTATTCTACACAAATAAAGTTTTGCACATTTAACCTTTGAAACTAGAGGAATGTCACTGTCTACACATTTAAAAAACCTGCCTCTTTTTCTACCTCTTACAGCAGAAGTTTGGCATTTTGTGGTGAAATTTTTTGTAACTAACAGTTCAAAATATGATTACTACTGTGAACATCTGATCACAAAATAAAAAAAAACTATTCTCATGCTCCATCTTCTACCAGTAGTTTAATTTTCTGACAAATTAAAAAATATATATTTTTTTATTCTAGTTACTCTCGTTCAAAAAAAAATTATGTTTGTCTAAACTGCAAATGATGTTTATGTGATACTGTTTCTCATTAACGGCTTAGTACAATTTTACGTTCCAATGTTAAGAGATGAAATAAAATTACCCAGCGATGTATCATGTAATAAAGACTTTAAACAATGGTCTGTGATATTTGTGTTTTAAGCCACATATTTGCGGACCACTTGTTGGAAAGTATCACAAGGTAGGAATAAAGTGTTTCAGTGTTTTAGGCATGTTTTCTTCCAGAAGAAGTGTTCAGGTAAATCAGAAACTGAGTATGCCTTACTGCCTGCACTATGGTGCGTAAGTAGTGGCCGTAGTGGGAAAGGAGCATATTTAGGAATACAGTAAAACCTTTTTGTTGCGACCCCATTTATTGCGACCACCTCTCTATTACAACCCGATTTCGAGGAACCGTGAAAAAATTGCCGAAAATCCGAAGATAAACAGACAGAAAATAAGTTTCTTGTGGTGAGTAACGTGTTGCTGCGTTTCTCTTGCCGAGTGCTTCCTGTCGACCGCTGTCAGCGCTTAACAACCCCCATTCCACGTCCCTTTGTCGGCAGGGTGCAGATAAAGGTTTTTGTGGCAACGTGTTTACGTTTAGCTTATTGCGAGTGTCTAGTGTGGTACGCAGTTAAGGCAAAGCTACCTGCTGGATTTCTCTTGATTTTGATTACTATCGGTTGACAATACACAGCGACCGACTGGATGCACGCCCGCCTCGACTTGTTTTAACTGCCGCAGCGATGTTTATTTTGACAGCTCAAGCAATTAATTTTTCCCGTGGGTTGATAGAAAAAGGTCGCTTCACCCAGCATAAAAAAAAAGGCTACGCCACTTATTCCCCGCGCAGGAAACACACTGGCTGCCGTCTGTCTACCCCGCATTTATCTTTCTTCTAACATTCCACGTTCTCCTCTCGTGCGAGCAATAACTAGGGCCACGATTATATGGTGAATCGCGAAATCGCGAAATTTTCCGCGAATTTATATGGAAAATGCGAAAAAAGCGATTTTTAAGAAAAACCGCTAAATAACACCGAAATTACACAATACAAGTCTCTTATATTTTAATGTGAAAAGCTTAATAGTCAAGACTTGCCCGGGTCCTGGTTGATAAGCTGGAAAAATTTCCTGCCTTGCATTTCTACATGCTTCCTCTAATCAGCTTTAGGGCGCCGTCTGGTCAGCGTGTGTGTTAGTGAAGCGGGATGATAAGATCGACGCTCAATGGTAGTTCTAGCGCGGTAAAACCTCTAAGTGCAAGGCTTCTGAACTGGCGCGCAGTCATCTCGTTCCCGTCAGATAACAGTGAAATTTGAGCGGTGACCATAACATTATATGGCGGAAAAATAAAGATAAAGGTGTAATGCATTTCCCTATGATACTTTCAAGAAATTTGTAACGGGTTTTTTACACCTAAAACTTCGAAAACATGTCTTTTAGCCATTTTATCTCAAAAGAACCATTAACAAATTCTTAAATGCTTTTCGTAAACAGACTCCAGTCGGATATATAGTATAGTTTGGAAATTGCGTAGGTTTTTCGTGGCTGTGCGCGGCACACGACTGTAGTTGCCATGCGTCACGCGCCGAGAATGTTGTCCGGCAGGAAGGGCGAGTATAGTTCATTTGCGGCAAAAATGAATACTTTTACGGCCCTGCTAAATTTTTCCATTAAATAAATTTTGAAGTTTCAGTGATTTTCCTTCAGAAATAATGTTGTGTAACTAACAAACAATTTGTATCAAAACAATTAACGGTAAATGGCTGTCGCGGGGGCCCTTAAAAATTTTTCATTTTACCAGAACTGGACTATACAAACCTGGCTTTAGTCGCACACAGTTTGGTGAAGGTGAGGAAGGATGTTGACAGTTTCACATGCCAAAGGACGTTGAAGTAGGAGGGGGAGAGAGACACGATGGTTTGTATGCCTGGGAGGGATGAACCTTGAAGTCTAGACAAGGGAAGGAGAGGTAAGCCGTATGACGTCATGCATTCGCAGCCTGTGCTGCCGCCAGCCTGTCTAGACGATATTCCCGCGCTCCCACTTACGTTGCACAAGCTACTGCTGCCGTATTTTTAAAGGAAATGTCCCATTATTTTTTTGTTATTCTCACATGAACATTATTGGAAATATTAAAGCCGACACAAAAAATACGCTGTGTGTTAAAGTTAACAGATTTTAATAATCTTTCATTTTGTTTTGTTTTAAATTTTTTTTCTTCTGATTTTCACATTTTGGTCAAAATGTCCAATTTTTTGACGGTTCTCGAGAATGTATTCGTAAAATCACTGCTTCGTTAAATCCGGGGTTCGTGACATCGGGGTTCTAGTGTATTTAACTACGGCAAGCAAGAAATCGTACATGTAATCTAACCAGTAAAAATAAACTGTCTATTGACATATTTTCTTTAGAGGTGGCCTGTAGGGCGACGGACTTGTCATGAAGGTTTAAAGCACAGCCGTCTAGCATTGTGAGTGACAGCATCCTGCTATTGTATGGCTGGTTTCTTAGCGAATAGCGGTTTGGGAAAAGGGGTTGGGGGGGGGGGGGGTTGAAATCAACTGAAAATTTCGGAAAACATCTATTACGACCCCCCCTCTATTCCGACCCTATTCCTGGGAACCGTGAGGGGTCGTTTCAGAGAGGTTTGACTGTACCAGCTTGGAAACATGTACCTGCCAAGAATGCCAAAATACCAAAATATTTTTATCATGGTAAATGATCTGGGAGTTTGTTTTGCAATTTTAATTTGAGATTTTATATCAAAATTTAATAGTATATGTGGTAATTTTGGAGACTATTAGTTTTTGGTAAATAAGTTGAGTAAGGATTAAAATGAAAGAATTTAAGCAGAGAAATATATATCTTTTAAAGAATTAATTACTTTAAAAAAATAATTGTGTTATTATTGTACACTAATAAATCTTTCACTTAGAGCTACCATTTTCAGGATTACAGATCCTAGTTAACCTAGCAAACCTTTCACATAGTGATCATTTACCATGTTACTCAGGAGTTACCATTCTTAAGAATTAGAGCTGATGTAAATGGACATGGTTAATAGTAGGCCAGACAGCTTTAGAGTGCAGTTAAATTTTTTTACTTAAATTAATAATTATAAATGACAGGTCTGTAATAAAATTTTCTATGCAAAATTACTAGCTCACTTAATATTAAATTAATGGTAGGAAGAGGGAGTGGTGACATGGAGTACGTACCACAGGGGAGTGCCATGGGGCCCTTGCTTTTCATAATGAAAGATGTCTGGGAAAGCATGATGAGTAGATTAAAAAAAAAAAAAAAAAAAAGCGGACGGTGAAGAAGGGAGTAGGGGTCTGGGGTTAACTGCTATGACACTAAAGGAGAGAAATAAAAGTCAATGAAAAGGCATCTTTCATGCTGGTGATAACCAGATATGGAATACGCCACAGGAATTTGGGACTCGTACCTAGCGATGGACATTTAAGAGTTATAAAGGTACAATGCAATGTAGTGAGATAAGTGACAAATATCGGAGGAGAAATGATGACGGAAGAAGGAAGATGCATAGACCATCAGTGATGATGATGGAGCTTGTGTGGGACACATTGTAAAGGAGGAGAAAGAAAGAATGGTGAAATAGGTTAAGGTAATTAAAGGGAGGGGATTTTGGAAAGCTCAGAGATAGGTAAAGGGCAGAGGGATCACATGTGGAAGATCCACAGGTTAGAATGCAATGGATTAGACAAAATCATATTACTGCACACAAATATGAAATTTGGTAGTTAAAGGGCCATTAAATATTCTTAGAATATTTTTTGGAGGATAGTCATTACCATAAAACTTGTTATATTGTATGATATTTAATACACTTACAAAGTTTGTTTACTACTGCAAATGAACATAACATGTTGACACTTAAACATCTAGCAAGGAAGCTAAATGTAATATTGAATATAATTACTTATCAATGGTAACAAGCATAAACAAACTAGCATTAAATAACACAATGTTGTGAATATTGCAAGAACAGCACGCATCACAATGTTTACCAACAACACCAGTTTAGATTTTAAAATACACATTTGATCCTAATTTACGATTAAATAACTGACAACATAACAAAGATTAAATATATTACTAGCGGAAACACATGATACATTTAACCTGTACATAAATTACATCAGTCTATGTGAATCGGAAAATTTAAGAAAGTGCCATTTAGACACGTGATTAATTTGAATTCCCGCGGCAATATGGTCTAGCATGTACGTCAGCCGCGATTGACCAATAACAGTAAAATAGCGAGATGAGACGACCTGGTATCTAATGACATTGGTAATTACCACAGTAGAGTTTTGTGAAAAAGGCCCCAGGTGTCGCAAGCGTTCGCCATGTTAAAAGGCCTGAGTTTGCTATATTGTTCTATTAAAATATTTGCTGAAACGGTACTGCAATCTTTTATAAAACTGTAAAATGACCAACTGCGTTTACTTAATGCCCAATCAAAGAACTGTTGTGCTTTTCAATGTTGGTAGCTTTGATGTTTCAGGAAGACGGAAGAAGATATCTCCAATAATTTTCCGTCTGTTTGTTGTCTTTGTTTTCATTGGAATACTTGAACCTGATTTGGAGTTGGTATTTAAGAAGTGTTGTCGGGTTTTCGTAATATGAGATACGAAGTTTTTCTTTCCTCAGGATTCCGATAATTAGGCAGTTTAACAACTACGCAACTTCATGAATGAAATATGTGACGAGCAAAATAAAGGATATTAAATCATGTTCTGTATCATTGTCAACTTGTGCAAGAAGACTTTTGGAGAGATTTTGGCATTTGGAGCAGCGTGGTTTTAGGCTCATCAGTCGTTCAAGGTTAGTAGTTTTGTTTATGAGAGTAGCTTTATAACATATGCAGACAATATAATGTGTTGATTTCTTAGTAATGAAGCTATTTATTGAGTATTTGTGATTTACAGATCTGAGGGTGCAATGTCTGTACCTAAGGATCGGCACACTTATGACAGAGACAGCAGCAGCGACACAGAAGATTATCACGATTCTGATGACAGGAGGAGGAGGGTGTACCACAAGAATAGAATGAGGTATAATATGAAAAACTATTCCTAGTATGTTAACGAGAGAGGCTGTTTCTTGAAAGAAAGAAATAATTCATAAAATTTCTTGAGTACCTACTATTTATTAAAGTGAGGCAGCAAAAAATTACGGTAAATATTTACAATCGTGGTAGATGCCAAAAAAAAATGCTAAAAATCTGAAAATACTTTTATTCTGTGCCCTTTCACTTCCTCTTTTCAAAACAACCGGCGGAGGTAAGAAATTCCAAATACTTTAGGAGATATCGAATTTTTTAATTTCATCATATGAAGAGTCGCGGTATATGCCAAAAAAAAATGCTAAACATCTGAAAATACCTTTATCATATGCTCTTCAACTTCCTCTTTTCATTAAAAGCGGCGGAGATTAGAAATTCCAAATACTTTAGGAGATATCGAATTTTTAAATTTCAGCACAAAACCAGCGCATTCCTGTGGCGTGCGTGCACCATTGTTTCTTGTTTACGTACGAGTATCTATTTTTTTTATTGGATAATGATGTCACGTGATTGTTCGTGATAGGCCAGAATTCAAATGAACTAATACGTGATTATTTAGTTCAATTATTGTTTAAAACGGTGTTTAATTACCGCCTCCAACTTACGTGAGTTTTTAACGTTTCTAATTTTAAAGTCTTATTTGTTATTTTGATATTGTTGCGCAAGTAATAAGTAACAAAAAACTTTACGTGAGTTGTTACTGTACATCCTTTGTTACGGGTTTGTTAGGTAAGGTCAGTTACATTATAAATAATTTAAAACTAAAGAATAATTAAAATTAATTCACATTATTTTTAATATCACCTTAGTTTTAAAGTATTTATGTGATATTAAAAATAATGTGAATTAATTTTCACATTATTTTTAATATCACCTTAGTTTTAAAGTATTTATGTGATATTAAAAATAATGTGAATTAATTTTAATTATTCTTTAGTTTTAAATTATTTATAATGTAACTGACCTGACCTAATCGACCATTTTAGTTTACTGTTCACCCTCTGTCCGGGTTTGTTTGGTCAGGTCAGTTACATTATAAATATTTTAAAACTAAACAGCCATTAAAATTAATTCACAAAATAATTTTTAATGTCGGCTTAGTTTGAAAGTATTAATAATGTAACTGACCTGACCTAATCAACCATTTTATTAATTACGCATTCACGATTCACGTATTCACGAACACACGGCAAAATAACAAAAATGGCGCCGCTCGAATGGTTCCACAGGTCTTGTATTGCAAAATTAAAAAATTCGATATCTCCTAAAGTATTTGGAATTTCTTATCTCCGCCGCTTTTAATGAAAAGAGGAAGTTGAAGAGCATATGATAAAGGTATTTTAGGATTTTATACATTTTTTTTGGTATCTACCGCGACTCTACATATCATGAAATTAAAAAATTCGATATCTCCTAAAGTATTTGGAATTTCTTACCTCCGCCGGTTGATTTGAAAAGAGGAAGTGAAAGAGCACAGAATAAAAGTATTTTCAGATTTTTAGCATTTTTTTTGGCATCTACCGCGACTCTACATATGATGAAATTTAAAAATTCGATATCTCCTAAAGTATTTGGAATTTCTTACCTCCGCCGGTTGATTTGAAAAGAGGAAGTGAAAGGGCACAGAATAAAAGTATTTTCAGATTTTTAGCATTTTTTTTGGCATCTACCGTGACTGTACATATTTTCCAAAAAAACTATTTTAAATTTCATTTTAAAGAAAAAGTTGCACTTGTTAATGTTTACTTTTAATTTATTTTAGGTAAATATTTACAATCGCGGTAGATGCCAAAAAAAATGCTAAAATTCCGAAAATACTTTTATTCTATGCTCTTTCACTTCCTCTTTTCAAATCAACCGGCGGAGATAAGAAATTCCAAATACTTTAGGAGATATCGAATTTTTTAATTTCATGATATGTAGAGTCGCGGTAGATACCAAAAAAAATGTATAAAATCCTAAAATACCTTTATCATATGCTCTTCAACTTCCTCTTTTCATTAAAAGCGGCGGAGATAAGAAATTCCAAATACTTTAGGAGATATCGAATTTTTTAATTTTGCAATACAAGACCTGTGGAACCATTCGAGCGGCGCCATTTTTGTTATTTTGCCGTGTGTTCGTGAATACGTGAATCGTGAATGCGTAATTAATAAAATGGTTGATTAGGTCAGGTCAGTTACATTATTAATACTTTCAAACTAAGCCGACATTAAAAATTATTTTGTGAATTAATTTTAATGGCTGTTTAGTTTTAAAATATTTATAATGTAACTGACCTGACCAAACAAACCCGGACAGAGGGTGAACAGTAAACTAAAATGGTCGATTAGGTCAGGTCAGTTACATTATAAATAATTTAAAACTAAAGAATAATTAAAATTAATTCACATTATTTTTAATATCACATAAATACTTTAAAACTAAGGTGATATTAAAAATAATGTGAAAATTAATTCACATTATTTTTAATATCACATAAATACTTTAAAACTAAGGTGATATTAAAAATAATGTGAATTAATTTTAATTATTCTTTAGTTTTAAATTATTTATAATGTAACTGACCTTACCTAACAAACCCGTAACAAAGGATGTACAGTAACAACTCACGTAAATTTTTTTGTTACTTATTACTTACGCAACAATATCAAAATAACAAATAAGACTTTAAAATTAGAAACGTTAAAAACTCACGTAAGTTGGAGGCGGTAATTAAACACCGTTTTAAACAATAATTGAACTAAATAATCACGTATTAGTTCATTTGAATTCTGGCCTATCACGAACAATCACGTGACATCATTATCCAATAAAAAAAATAGATACTCGTACGTAAACAAGAAACAATGGTGCACGCACGCCACAGGAATGCGCTGGTTTTGTGCTGAAATTTAAAAATTCGATATCTCCTAAAGTATTTGGAATTTCTAATCTCCGCCGCTTTTAATGAAAAGAGGAAGTTGAAGAGCATATGATAAAGGTATTTTCAGATGTTTAGCATTTTTTTTTGGCATATACCGCGACTCTACATATGATGAAATTAAAAAATTCGATATCTCCTAAAGTATTTGGAATTTCTTACCTCCGCCGGTTGTTTTGAAAAGAGGAAGTGAAAGGGCACAGAATAAAAGTATTTTCAGATTTGTAGCATTTTTTTTGGCATCTACCGCGATTGTAAATATTTACCTTATTTTCTCACTTTTTATTATTATAGGAGGAAACTTCTGCACTATTGCAAGCTGAAAAATCTTTAGGTAATTTTGGTAAATATGTACAGTCACGGTAGATGCCAAAAAAAATGCTAAAAATCTGAAAATACTTTTATTCTGTGCCCTTTCACTTCCTCTTTTCAAATCAACCGGCGGAGGTAAGAAATTCCAAATACTTTAGGAGATATCGAATTTTTAAATTTCATCATATGTAGAGTCGCGGTAGATGCCAAAAAAAATGCTAAAAATCTGAAAATACTTTTATTCTGTGCTCTTTCACTTCCTCTTTTCAAATCAACCGGCGGAGGTAAGAAATTCCAAATACTTTAGGAGATATCAAATTTTTTAATTTTCATCACAATACCTGCGTAGTATGCGGCGATCACCATTGTTTCTTTTGATAGATAATAAGGTTTCTTGTTTACGAGTATCATGTTTCTTATTGGACAATTTTGTCACGTGACTGTTCCGTGATTGGCCAGTATTCAAATTAACCAATAGGTGATTATTTATTCCGTGATTGGTCAGTATTCAAATGAACCAATACGTGATTATTTATTCCGTGATTGGTCAGTATTCAAATGAACCAATACGTGATTATTTATTCATTTATTGTTCAATACGATGTTTAATTAATCGGTCAACTTCTGCCGTGAACGACTACATCATTTCCTTATAGTGGCAAAGGAAATGTACCCGCCTCCAACTTAGGTGAGTTTTTAACGTTTCTAATTTTAAAGTATTATTTTTTTATTTGGATATTGTTGCGCAAGTAATAAGTAAAAAAAAATTACGTGAGTTGTTAATGTTCATCATTTGTCCGGGTTTTGTTAGGTCAGGTCAGTTACATTATAAATAATTTAAAACTAAAGAACCATTAAATTAAAATCACATTATTTTTAATGTCCGCTTAGTTTGAAAGTATTTATAATGTAACTGACCTGACCTAATCGACCATTTTATTTATTACGCATTCACTAACACATGTCAAAATAAAATATGGCGACGTGCGAAGGGTTAAACGGGCGTTGTATTGCTAAATTAAAAAATTCGATATCTCATAAAGTATTTGGAATTTCTTATCTCCGCCGGTTGATTTGAAAAGAGGAAGTGAATGAGCATAGAATAAAAGTATTTTCGGATTGTTAGCATTTTTTTCCGCATGAATACGCAGGTATTGTGATGAAAATTAAAAAAATTCTATATCTCCGAAAGTATTTGGAATTTCTTATCTCCGCCGGTTGATTTGAAAAGAGGAAGTGAAAGAGTACAGAATAAAAGTGTTTTCGGATTTTTAGCATTTTTTTTGGCATCTACCGCGACTGTACATATTTACCGTTTTTTTACGTACTTAAAAATCTTCCTTGATTTTTCCTTGAAAAAAGTGTGTTAATATTCACACTGGTTTGTGAAATGCTCAGTAGTGCGAACAGTGATAATTCACTCTAAAATTGTGTCATTAAAGCCATTTAAAACAAGACAAATAGTGATTTCACAAGTACTGTATAAATTGTACTAAGTTTTTATTGCCATGTTTAATAGACTCCTGGCCAAATAAAAAAAATGCTGTTACATCCCATATTTTTTCACAAAAACTTTTTTAGGTAACTAACCTAACATAAGCTATCTTTCATTTCGTTTTTATAATAACAATCACAAAACTAACCTCAGAAATGTTATGTATTACCTAACTTTGTACATGAAACATTTCACCTAACCTAGGATATGATAAGATATATCGTACCTCACAAATTTAACATATCTAGAATACTACCCCAAAGTGAAAAATGTCATAATGTAGGAACTAAACTAAATATTTTAAATGCAACTGCCTGTTCCTTCTAAACCATTCACTCAAATTATGATCATCTGTACATTAACCGTACACAATGGAGCCATTCCATTTCAATCCAGGCAGGAGCGTGTCAGGTCATCATTTCGGATTAGCTTTAAAAAAATTACAGCAGTTACAACCAGTGGAGACAATAAGTGTGCTAAAAGGGTTTCGTCCCAAAATATTTGTACCCATGTTGAAGTTGGTTCAAAATCAAAAAAGTTGGAAAAAAGCACATTTTTCAAATGAGCGGCATTCCAAAACTATTTAATGGATTCCATTGATTTTTTAAAATTATGTAGCTGGGTCATTCCATCTCAGTTCATTCAACAAAAATTGAAAATGTAACCATTGTTTTTTTAATATTGATAAAAATAGGTTCATTTGTTTGGTGACATAAGGCCACTTAAAAACCAACATTTCAGATTTCAATCTCAAATAATTCCTGAGAAAAAGAAGGTTTCGTTGTGACCATTTTTGGCCTAAAACAGGTTGTAATGACAGCATAAATTGGTCAGTATATGTTTCCTTGCTTTTTATTTCACTGTAGTACCAATATTTCAGAATAATAACACTTTTCCTTATGTAAAATTCTCTAGAGAATTCAAATTTTGCCACCAAATTGCTATATCTAGAATGGTTTGTAAGTTATAACAGAATTATTAACATGACTGATGTTTCATGTATCATCTGCATCCTTTATTACAAAATAGACTGTTTCTCAAAAGGCAGACCTCACAAAAAAATGAGCTTGGTACTATGTAAAAGAGAAGCAAAGATCCTATAAGATACATTAAAAAAAAATAGTGGCTTTCTGCTGGCAACATGTAATGTACTCGATAATCGCTTACTAATGCTATATGTACACATAAAAAAATTCCCTACTTACACAAATCTATTGCCAATGAATTAGAATCTACAGACACAATCCTCCAATTTTTGCAATTAGCAAACTGCATTGCTTTTCTGATAAAGCTGCCTTTCTATATCACACTTGCACAAGTCTTCTTTCAAAAAACTGTAAGTTCTGCCAGAGCTGCTTGTTGATGGTGCCTGCAAGATGCTGAGTATGTGTGCAAAAGGAACCCAGCACACATCGTCTCGAGGTGAAGGCCAGTAAAAGGAAGCACTTGGACCGGCAGGGTGCATGAAGGTTACTTGAGCATCTTCTTCTGACCTGTCAATGTTGTTTACAACACCAACGAACCATTTTTTGTCATACACACAAGACACATAGCAACCAGTATACAGTTTTGATATTGTACCACCAGGGTCTTTGCTAGCTGCTGTAGCGAAATTGAAAACTAAGGAATATGCATTATCCTGACTTGTTTTCTTCATTCCTATTTCATACTGGGATATTAGTGAAGCATTGTGAAACCCTCTTGTGCCTGGGATTGTCTTTGCCATAGTATACCGTTGTTGTAGAGTCGAACGAACGTCATCCACATCATTCTTGTCAATGTAATGAAAGATAATACCGGTTATGTGTTCATTGCAGTAGACCAAGAAGCTGTGAGCTGAAAATCTTGTGTGTGGTGGCACAAATTGAGGATATTCTTGCAGTTCTTGTACTGAGCAGCACAACCATCACTGAAATAATGTATGTGTTTTACATGAGGCAGGTGTATTTTAACATATGTGACTATTTCTGACTCTGTTTTATACACCATGGAAACATCATGATCCAAATCATTTGACAAAAAACAATGACTGCTTATTTCAAATTAGCATTGTCTGAATTTTTGTAGTAAATGACTACTGGATGAACTGTACATTTACTATTGTCCAATGGTATCCTTGTGCTTCATTTTGGATAACGAAGGAAAAATTTTCACTGAAATGTTATAAAGCTATAACTTCTCTTTCACTTATTTTCTCTTTCAGCTGCTTGAGGTAGTCCGATTGTTTTTGTGGTATAGGAATGGGGTATGAGGAGTTCCATTTTTTGTACTAAAATTTCCATAAAGTCTTCTACACTTGAGGTAAAGGTTTGTAATTGTGTTCTGTCTGTACTGACCCACTGTTTATATACATTCATATCATCTGGATTACAGTCTAAAGAATGATATAGATGCTGCTTTAGAGTATCTGGAGAAGGACATTGCTCACATTGACACCTTGAGAGATGGATATTTTGCCTTAAGAGCGCGTGGGAGATAATATTTTCTCGCGCGCGGTCAGTTGAAGTGGTTCATTTTTTCCTCGTAGGATAGCGCTGCGTTCCGCCCCGGGCGTATGGAGTGTATTCTAGTGGAGACCCCGCGAACTAGTAGGAAAACGGAATGTCACCCGGGAGAGGGGGGGGGAAGTGAGATACAAAGACGAATGAAGGACGGCTGATAGGGGTGGGATGAGTCAGCTGTAGCAGCCAACGCAACGGCTTTGTGATGTGCTGAGAAGCACAAGACGACACTGGACTATCACGCCCGTTTCATACGTAACCAGACAGAGCGGATAGAACATTTTTTTTTTTTTTCGTTTAAAGGAACGCCATTTTTATGCTTAACTGTTTCGGCGTCTGTGGATGTTACTGTGTGATACACCACTTCGTTTAAATAAAAACCGTACAACAGTTCTGGTACATAAAATATTACAAAGTAAATTTATCACTCATGTTTATTTTACATTTTACTGCAAGCGAAACAAAAAAAAATAGAACTTGAGATACAAGGTTACACTACATACCTAAAAGTTTAGTATTGTCATCTGCCTGACAACTTCAGAACGAAACTTCTTATTTATACCTTTTTTAATACACTTGACGTTTCTGACTCGTGTTTTGTAACAAATGTACCGTTGATTTGTAGAGAATAAAACACAACATAATTTGTTAATAGTTTGAGAAGATAACAGCATATTAAACTCTGAAAAATCGCCGATCTCGGCACTTTCCGCATTACAAAATATCGGCTTGACCTCAACTTTTTCTGCTCTTATCGTGCGAGGTTGCATTAATACCAATTGCGCGTCCTGATAGGCTGGAACAGTTTTCCGCCTTGTCTGGTCAGCGTTGTCTGGCTGACCCGAATTAATAGGCACTGGCTCAGGCAACTGAAGCTGAACTACTCCAGGAAATATTATTCTAATAATTTTGCTAGTGTACTATTTTCTACATGAACATTTGCTAATTGTTTCTCCAAATTTCGTTTTGAAGTTTAAAAAAAAACATGAAGTCCGTGTAATCTACGTTTTTGATTGAAAAGTCAAACAAGAATTTGTCTTTTTTTCCCCCCCGCAATGGACTTAGATACTAGTTTCTATATTTTCTCTAAATCCAAATGTCCATACTTTAATTTTAACTTTAATTTAACTTTTATAAATGTGTGTTGTGTATAATTAAGTATACCTTTTTTTATCGATCAACATAATATTTGCTCCTTAACCAATTAAGTGAACTTAAAAGTGAATGTTACTGGCATTACTTTATATTACACAATAATAATTATTATTGCAATCACAACTGGTAATCATAATTTAAACAGAACTATAATCTATTTCATTGTCCGAATTTTGACGTTTAGCTTGTGAGAAAGGTCTCTGTAAACAGGATTGCAAAGATCTTATTTTACCAGAAAACTATTGGACTGCCAGAAATTTCTAAAAAAGTGAACGTCAAAATTCGGACAACATGGACTTTATCTCAATGGAAGTTATATCGGTTTTTCGAAATTGAATGACAGTTCACTGTATAATTATTGTGTTATGTTGAAATTGAGCCAACTTCTCGCTACAGAAAGAAAACTTATGTCTCTTCTCATATAACGTAGTAACGTAGAACATGGTCGTGGTAACTACCCACCTATGTATATACTACCACTGAAGGTTCAATTACTGAACTCACATTTGCGTTGGCCTTAGTTTCAATCCTTTTCCAGCGAGTCTTGTTATATTTTAAGTAGTGTATCTATATTGCGGCAAATTTTAGACTAAATTATATGTGTCGTTAAGAGCGTCTATGGTGGAAGGCCGCGGCCTGTGTGGGAGGGCTTGCTGCCTGTCGCTCAGTGGCTATTATGTAATTGAAGCTACCGTATATCTAAATATGATACAGAGACTATAATAGCTAATGAGCGACAGCCATTAACCCTAGCACACCGCGGCCTTCCAATAAAGATGCCCACGAAAGAGCCCATCGAAAATTAATATTGAAACATGTAATTAATTTGAGTGAAAATTTATGTATTACTTTAGAATTTTTTTTCGTTCATGTTACGTAGCATTTTCTTTCCATAGGCTAGTCATAGGTTCAGCAACTTAACCAAAGTAAGTTTACTCTTGGTTATAAAGCACAATATATATATATACAGTATATATATATACAGTATATATATATATATACAGTATATATATATATATATAATACATATAAAGTTGACATATATACACAACAAGTATTTAAAACATACATACAAACTTCGGCAGGCTGTTTCTGGAAAGAATACAAGACGAAAGCCTAATAACCACTTTACTCATAAATCGAGTTACGAAACTCCGAAAATGGAATTTTCCATATCTTGAAATTAACATCATCAGTAAGTAAACTGTGGCATATGATTTTTTAGGAAGGAAACTTTACACCTGGCAAACGTGCTTTGTAATGCCTGCCCTGATTTATTTTTTTTATTTTTTATTATATTTTCAGGTGATAAAATTTGCTAAAACAGAAATGCCGTTATATTCATTGAAGGATGTTCATTACAACCCACGTATCTCGTGGTGAAAAATTAGCGTTCTACAAAATCATCAGTTGCAGTGCATGTTATTCAAGAATAGGAAAATTTTATTTTTGGGGGTTCAAAACTCCGAATCCATTTATGAGAAAAGTATGGTACACAGGTTTTCGTCTTGTATTTTCGCCAAGAATATTCTGCCAGAATTTGTCTCTCTCGCACGCACGCACGCACACTGACACATATAATATATAGAATACATTACTAACTTAAAAAATGTATATAACTTTAGAAAGTTGACATACCGTGTTCGGCCCTTGCAAGAATCGAAGTTTTACAATTCGCATCCACAAAATAATAAGTAATGTGTGCAGAAAAGATAAAAGATTATGGAGTATATATTAAGTTAACGATATGAAATGAATTTACAGTAGGATAGGTCTTACAGTAAAGCACACAAAAACACATTTACTATGTACTTCTTGCATCAGAAAATAGCTTTGGCGAAACCTTGCATTCATTCAAACCTTCTTTTGAAAGTTAGCCTATCTTGTTAAAACAAATTTTTGTTTCAATTTGTACAGTTAAAAATAGTAAGGAACATATTCACATATCATTATAATTTAGGTAATGTGGAGTCAGCTAGTGTAATTATTGAAATTATCTAGCCTACCTCTCTCAGTTTTAAGAATTGTATCAAGAAGCTTGTGTCTGAAAGTCAAAGTATAATGTGTCAAAAGTATTTTAAATACTAATATCGTGACTAGACCTTGGAATAAAGTGTAAACAAATTCAACTGTACGGTTTATATTTGTGTGTAATGTTTGTGACGACGGTGATGATACATCTTTGACATGCACAAAATCACACTTTATATAAATAAACTTAACTTAAAATAATATATTTTAAACTACAGATGGAATTTGTTATTGCTCTCAACTTCAAAGCATCTAACAATTCTTTCACTTGAGTGAATTATCTTTACAATCAAATGTTAATTATTTGGATGTTATTTATTTTAACTAACTTCAGTCCGGTAGAGCTTGGACTACTGGGTACGTAACTTGCAGTACCAGTCAACCAAAATAGCAATACGTTATTCCAATATCAAATTCCATCTATACTCGTTAAGAGTCAGTAATACCCCTGGAGAAGAAGTTATGCGAGAGGTGATGTAACTTCCATAATAACAGAAAAACGAAGCTACCTGAAATTGTATAATTTTTTGTGTGTGTGCATGCATGTCCAATAAACGCTTCCATTTTGAAAAAATATATATTTTTTTTAAATTGTGCTTTAAAAAAATTAATAAAGTTCCCTTAAATCGACAATTTTGAGTACAATAATTTTGCACTTCTGCAACTGGTAGATAAATTTTGCCAAACAAAGAGCAAAGTCAGTGAATTTTAAATAATGAATTACTTAACGGGAACTCTTAATTTTTTTTTTGTTAAGTCGTAATGATGGAAGGAGTAAAGTACAACACCACCACTAGTGTCATGCTTATGTGCGTGGGCTTCTCCCGTCCGCATTCCTGAGCGTTGGTCCGACAGGGTGGTTGGTTGGGGGGGGGGGGGGTGGAGGCGGGGGAAAGAGGAAGAGGGCACAGAGACAGGACAATAATAGCTGTCAGCTTTGAAGCGGAGGGAGGCTAGAGGCCTTTCCAGGTAGCAGTAAAGGGCGAAATCATTGGTGTTATATGTGCCAGTGCCTTGGTACACTTACAAGTTTTCAAGGTGTCGAACTAGCGTAAAGATACTTTCATCATAGTACGCAAAAATACCACCTGTAATAAAAAGCATCACCCCTTTAGTTTCAGATCAGCGTGCTGACCACTTGACTCCGTGATGCGAAAGATTTTGTAAATTCTAATTGCTAGGCTTAGTTATAAAGCAAATTTGGGAAAGGGGTGAATTTGGGGAGAGGAGATTTATTAGATCATTGACGAATAATAATTAGCGGAGAAATGTACCACTTTTTATAATACAGTATCTGTACGCTTCATAATAAAAGATAATAATAAATAATAAAAAACGAATTCCAATTTCATTTGCAATATTTTCCTCTTAAATGACTATCAGTACTTTTTTTTTACATGACTGTAAGTATTCTGAATTATTTATAAAAGCATTAACAAATAATAATTAGCAGAGATATGTACCACTTTTTATAATAATAAAAAATAAAAACTAATTCAAATTTCATTTGCAATATTTTCCTCTTAAATGACTATTAGTGCTTTGGTTGGGAAAAGACTGCGCAACACGAGATGGCAGAAGCTGCCAAGCTAGAAATACAAGAAGCCATCAAAAGAGGACATGTTGATGAAAATGGAATTCCACTGTTGACGGTGGTTGTTGACGGTAGTTGGCCCAAACGTTCATATCGCACTAACTAAAACTCTCTTTCAGGAATGGTAAGATATATCAAATTACGTCTTTACATTCTCATTTCAGTATTTTAGTCTCTACTTCAGTGTATTTCAGACGACGCCGCTGATTGGCGTGTTTTCGTGGAGATTTTCGCATACATTTTTTCCCCTTCATTTTGGAGCTGCTTTATTAACACCTCATTTCACCTATATGGGTTTTCAAGACCTTAGATATAAAAACATACCCAAACATCTTCACTTTAGAGTATTATGACAAAACTACGAAGTTCTTATTGAACCTATGTATTAAAGTTATGTAGTATGATTGTTGCAGTACCATCTGTAGACATATTTTTCTGCAGAGTTCATTGTTAAAACTTTACATCTAATAAAAACATAATGTAAGTAATTGGATACCGGTGTGAAATGCACACTGAGAGAAAGGTTTCATTAAGCGTACTAAATAAGCGTTTGTATATGATGAAACGAATACATACTCTAATAATGTTTAATAATGTTGCTCTAATAACATATTTAATTGAGCACTACAATTACCAACTCAATGCTCAGCACTCATATGCTCTTGCCTCAGACCACATGTTAAAATGTTTATGGTCTCGTATCAATGAAATATAATATGCAAATAATATGTTTTGTTTCAGTATTCTCATGCATTTGATATTTTTTATTTTAAAAACATATTCGTATTAAAGTTTCTGGCAATTCTTTCACATATATCTTTAAATATTCCCATAAGAGTTACATCATGCGTTTTATGATTTTCTTATGTACTTAACAGTCTACAAGTATACTTATGGTTTCATTTTTTAAGATACTTTGATTACCATTCGAGATAACATTATGTTTCATAAATCCTAATTATTATTAAGTACAGGGCATTCTGCTAAAAATAAACCTAACTATTTCTCTTCGTTTGATTTTGTCAGGCAGCTTTCGTGGGTTTTTACACCAAAAAAGTAATACTTATAGATGTCAAAAATAATTATTGCTCATTCTGTCACCGTGCAGAGGTGCGCAGTGAAACACCAAAGGAACATACCTGTTTCAAAAACTGGAATTCTGACCAGAGTTCTAGTAGCATGGAGGCAGCAATTATCGCTGAAGGGGTTCCTTTCTAGTATGGACATATACGGATGCATATATGCTAAAGTAATTGCAGATGGAGACTGTAGTATCTACAAGTTGTCAGACAAGTTGTGAGCATCTAGTGAAACAAATGTTGTATGGCTATTCGCCCAATACACCTCATATACAGCATGGGAAGGTTAACGAAGAACGTGCACTCAGGGAGGTAGAAAATGAAAGCGGGCTGAAAATAAGTCAGAGTGGACTTTTTGTACATGCTGATATTCCGTTCCTAGGAGCCACACCCAACGGATTTCTGGACAACAGTTCAGGAATAGTAGAAGTGAAGTGTCCGTATGGTATAATGTCTGCGCACCCTACCGATGCCATAATGGCGGGAAAATTTAAAGCTGTGAAATTTTTGGAAGGAAATTACAGTATGAACCAATAACATAACTATTATACTATCAAGTTCAAGCACAACTTCAGATCACAAAAAAAAAAGAAAAGATTATTGTATATTTTCCATTTGGACTCCTCTCGGGCTGCACACCATTCGCGTAGAACGTGATGACAATTTCTGGGAGAACGAAATGAAAGAAAAACTTTGTACATTTTACATGAAATGCCTTCTCCCCGAGATTGTTGATCCTCGCTTTCCGCGCTCAATACAAATTAGGAATCCCAAGAGTATCGAGGAAGTACAGAGAAATCGTTTGGCCAAAACTGCAAGAAAAAATAATGAAAATCAAATGTATTTGTAGAAGCCACGTGATTTTGTTTCATTTCATTCTAAATATGAAATTAGCTTGCTTTTATTAAAAATAATAATAAATGAAATGTGCTCATCAAACACTACTTTATTCTGCATATCTTTTTAATGCATTATATGAACGACTTGTGTGTATAGCCACACAAACGCATTTCAGTTTTTTTTATGTCAGTTATTGTTAATATGCACTAGGAATAAATAATTATTATTCGTAGTTGTAGTATTGTTGCGGTTAACTGATGTAGAATAGCATTTGTTTTCTCATTGTGTGTTATATGCTTGTAAAATTGGCATAGCTTAATATTTTTAATTTATTTAAACTTTTGCCAAGTGCTGGAAGCAAAGCGACCAATTTATTTGTCTGTTAAGATATTAATTACTAGCTGCAGTACCCGGCGTTGCCCGGGCTGAACACAGAGTGAAGGGGACCTTTTTCGAAATCAGATGTAGTTAGTAATTGTCTTCTTAATTTGAATGTCAAGTGTGCAAAATAATTTATATCACTTTCAGATCCCGACAGACGTTGTTCTGCCAGTGAATAATTATTTACCTGTATATAATCTGTATGTTATCTAGACTCTATAAAGCACTATAGAAAAAAGCTTTAAAATAAGAGATTACTAATAGGTATTGAAAAGATTCCATTATCTAGCTAATGCTCGGCATGCATTGCAATGCCTCAATCAGTTTTGTTTTGTAATATGTTTGAAGTAGTTACACATATACAAATCATATATCCATCTCTCTAAACATATATTTATCTATATCTACATCTTTATATATCTATGTATCTCTCTATCGCTATTTATCTCTTTATATCTACATATATACATATATACCTCACACTATCTCTATCTCTTCTATATATAAATCTCTATATAGCTCTATACATCTATATATATCTTTATCTAACCCATTTCATTCACTATAGCTCGCTCTATCTCAACTTATCTCCGTCTCTCTTTATCTAACTATATATATAAATATATATCACTCTATCTCTGTCTATCTTTTATATTTAAATAAATTGTGTCATGCGTGCGCACTTATACAACAAAAACAGACAAAGTGTTGAACAGGAATTAGCCTGTATATGAAGTGATAATTGAAAAATTATAAAAAATTCAAAATATTTTCAAGGAAAAATATATGAAATCGCACACAACCGCTGCGTAGGGAGCCGACCGCGCAAGTGAGCCACGCGGCACTTTATTTTGTGACATTGACTCCCCTCCCGCACCCCAGTGACTGCTGCCTAGCTAGTCGAGCGGGGTGTGGGCGGGGCGCGGGAGCAGAGGCAGGCGGTGGTGGGAACGCGAGCGTCAAGAGAGACACGACGACGACGGACATTTGCTAGTTACTGAATTACAAAGATATAAAAATTAAAATATGTTGCTTAAATAATGTAGTTAATAAATAACGCGGTAAAAATTAGCCTATGTTCATCAGGGATAGAAAAATTAAAATATGTTGCTTAAATAATGTGGTTAATAAATAACGCGGTAAAAATTAGCCTATGTTCATCAGGGATAGAACAATTAAAATATGTTGCTTAAATAATTGGTTAATAAATAACGCAGTAAAAAGGGATAATTCATCAGGGATAATTTCGGCTTCTAATGGAAAAAGAATTTTTCAAATCGGTCCAGTTGTTTCGGAGCCTATTCAATACAATCAAACAAACAAACAAATCTTTTCTCTTTATAATATTAGTGTAGATGTGGTTATGGTACTCAAAATTACCTGTTTTATATAACAGAAAATTTGCTATTTTCGTCTACGAGAACGTTCATTATGCTGAAAACTAACAGTACTCGTACTGGACATATTTTATTTGTGTTTTGTTTGTGACATTGCTTTTTATGACTCTTACATTTATAAGATTTTTTCCCGTTTATTTTGGTTGTGTCATACATATTTATTACTCCTAGTATCTAACTATTACAATGGATTTACGAATTTGCCAACTTTACTACAAGATGTGGTTATTATAACAATGATATGTCTTTGTTTTACTGTGTGCAGTTTAAATATTTGATCTATGAATTAACTATATTATGACTTCAAGATTTGTTTACTGTCAAAATAGGGTACCTATGTAATGTTTGGCAGATTTTTTGGGAATTTATATGAAAATGGATATGCTGACTTGTTTTTTTATTGTTAGGCTAAATTAATTTAAAGTGGTTATTACATTATTTAAAGTACTTTATATCAATACAGAATATAAAATTTTTGCGAATGTGTTAACATGTTTTTATGTATAGGCTACTTAGATAGCCAATTCGTACCCTCTTTTTTTAATATGGTATTCTTATTCCGTACTCTTTATCCAAATAATTCTTTATAAAATAATTAATGATACAATTAAATGACGAAGGTGAACGTTAAAAAAGGCAGTCAATGAAGTAAAGTTTTTTGGCGTAAAGCTGGAAATAAACAAAATTTAAAAAATGTTTTCAAGTAAGCTAATGATGGCTAGAAGTTTTAGAATTCTCCCAGAGATCCTTTCGGTTAGGTAAGGTGCATAAGCTCATGGCGTGAACTGGGTTAAAAGCTGGTTTTCAAAATCTCAAAGAACACTAACTATAATAAATCATTGCTCCTCTAAAAATCAATATAGTCTTACAATCTATCAAGGTTTTCTTTTGCACACACTGCTTTATAATTGAAAAACATATACTTCAACGACGAAGTTATTCAGACGTTTATTAATAGCAACACATACCACACTAAACTCAAAGAACGCTGATTTACATAGCGCCATGTAAGCTACAATGAAAATTATTAAAAATAAAATCAATATCATAAGAAAATAGCATTGCTTATAGAAAAAAAATTGTGTACATCACTAATTTTATGAGTCACATATTATGGGATTTTTTTAATAAATAAGCATAACATTCCATCATAAATTAAAAAAGGACTAGCAATTTATGAAAATTTTAAGTTCTGTCAGTTTAGATTTAACGTTTAGCAAATCATAAAATAAGAGCAATTTTTATGAGAAGGCTTTACGTCGTCTCGTTGACGGTGAGGTGATTATAGATGGTTACGCACAACTCTAATCAAGAACAGGGTTTGGAGAAATAATCGGCCACGGCTTGTGCTAAGGAATCAACCCAACATTTGTCTAGAGTAATTTCTGGAAACCATGGAAAACCTATGGCTAGACTGAGAATCGAATCCGAGTCTCCCTAAATGCGAGTCAAATGTGTTACCGTTGCGACAGCTCTCTCGGTATATAAATCCCTTCATCAATGTCTCACGCTGTGTCCAGCCCCTGCCCCGAGCTCCCGGCAGGACGACAACTGTCATTCATAATGGCCACTCAAGTTTGTAGGGGCAGACAACCGGTTTGAGGATGGCTGGTCAAGGAAGAAGTGGAGATAAAGAAACAGAAGAAGCAAGTCTGCAAACTAGGTCCCCACCACCCCCTACCCCCCTGTCACATTCCAGTCCGCCACCCAGCCAGCCATACAGCCACGCTTCGGAGTTTACCTGGATAGTGTTACTGACTCTTTAATACTATCTAGATCGGGATCGCGATTCCGGAATTTGATTTTTAAATCTAAAGATGAACAAGTTAATCGGTTTCCTTTACAAAGAATATTCAATATAATATAACAGATTCTAGTTCTGTGAAAATTGTTCGTCTGGTTTAAATTGTAATTCGCTCGGGTACTTCTATATTCAACGAGTCTTCGGTTGATGGGGTAAGGGACCAAACCTTGCTGCAGGATACCCACGAGACGTGTAGGTTCTCGGAGAATCCTTGGTTCGACTCATCCAGGACTGCGATATTGGTGTTGCTCCTCCGTCCTCTAGCGTGCGGCAGGAATACGCGCTGTCACGACTCCATCCTTCAGACTGTGGACTGCGACTGGGCTGGACTGCGCTACATTCATCCTTCCAGGGCTCGAACTGCGACTTTTCAATCTTCGACAGGATTCTTCTTTCTTCATAATTATAAACAGCATTTAATCTTCATAGTTTCAAAACAAATTAGTCATTTGGCGATCTCTTGAACATGGATTTTTGTCGACTTCTCTTCTTAAGTAATTATTTAAAATCTTGATGTCTGAGTATTATATTCGTCGATTAAAATTATTATTTTCTTCAAAAACTCAGTTAATATTGGCATTAATAACCATTTCCAATCTTCTATAAATATTCAATTATAAATCAATGTCAAAATCGTTGCGTTCTAGCTGTTGTCTTAATCAAGTCTCAATTCGTTCTTGAAGAATATTTTCCCCGTCACTAGTAAACGATTTCATATAGTTTGTTGTTAAAACAAAAAATAGTAAAATTACTAACCATTACTGACGTGTTCATCTTTAAATTAATAGTGGTTTCAAAAAATACTGCTATGCTAGCCTTGACAATATTTAAAATTAAAATAACATAGAGTAATACATAGACAAAACGATAACCAAAGAAATTTACAGTCTGTATTTACAGGAATTTACGGTACAACAGGTGTGTAATATTCCCTGAGCTGTGTGATATTGTAGCAACCTATGACTGGAATAATTTCTTTGTGACAAATCTCCAAAACTGACTACTAGGGTTTGTTCTTTTGAGAACGAGATTGCCACATTTAAAATTCATGTTTCTCGAGGTTTTCTGTTGATTCTTACGAATCCTGGCCGCTGATGTTAGTTTATCTTTGACCATTTCTTCCGTCTCCTTTCTTATTTCATCTGATTCTATCTGCTCTTTGTTGGAAATTTCTCTATTCAACTTAGGTAATATGAATTCGGGAATGATTATTGATTTGCTTCCAGTCAGAGTTTCAAATGTTCTTGTGTTTCGTTTAAATATCAGGCAGGTATTGGATACTTTTTTTTTGTTTTTTATGAAAAGGTTTGCCTCGTTTTACCTCTATGCTAGCTTGGTTTATTTTATTTAAACCTGGCTTATCGGAAAAAATGTCTCGATAAGTGTTCAACACTCCGAAAAGGGATTCTTTATCATGTTCGTTAATTATCGTGATTCCTTTAACGGCATCATTCAAATCCTCTTCTGTAGCATTTAAATTATCCAGATTACTTGTGCATATAAATGCATAGGGGAAGTGGGGGCACAGTGTTACACAAAAATATGTTTTTACCGTAACTCCTAAAAATAAATTTTGTTCAAACAGTGGAAATTACAGAATCTTAATTGGAGTTTTTATTGATATAATATGAGTTGCATTATCATATTGGCTTATATAAAATTATAATATTAAATATTTTTGCAAATAAATTGTTTGTAACACTGTGCCCCACAGATGGGGCACAGTGTTACATTATGTAGCAAAAAAAAATATTATCAGGCATGAGATTAATTGTAAACTATCATGTGCTACTGTACATATTTTAATTGCATTATAAACATATAATTGTGAAAAAAAAAATAGGTATAAAATATTTTACAACATAGTTTCATTTTACAGACAGCTGTTTCATTAAGTTTGCATAGGAGTCTAGTAGAAACTTTTATGACTAGTTTTGGTAGCAATTACAAACAAATATTACCTCAAGAGTGATTACATATCAAAAAAATAACTGAAACAATTATGTCATTGCCTATTTTAAACCTTGAAAAGAAGATAAATCTACAGGGAAAACCAGAACTTATGCTGTTCTTTGTGTTCCTCCTGATGGATTTGGATAAGGAAGTTTAGAAATAATTTTAGATTTTTCAAAAGTGTAAATTTCATCTGTTCTGGTGAATTTAAAAGCTGGAAAGAGTCTCTTGACATACAAAACTTCAAAATCATCATCACTTATGCTCACAATTTCACCAATGGAATGAACTTTATGTCTTTTAAGCTGTCCTTCTTCAACTAGCACATAATCACCATTGCTAATAGGCATCCTACTTGCACCATCCAAAAAAATTTCTGGCAGTGGGTCCTCTTCATCATTTGAAAATGTCATACTATCTTCACTTTCCATATACGATGGCGAATCTTCATCTTCTGTTGAAGACATCGCCAAGCATTTCAAAAGGTTTCTTCTTGCTCGTTTTGCAGGGATGGATTTGTTTCCTTGATTTTTTCTTTTTTCTGTTCAAGAGTTCTGATGTTATCTGATTTTTAATGGGTTGATGTTATCTGATTTTTAATGGGCGTGTTTGTGAGAATCTGACTTCTAACTCTGCGTCGTTTCGTGACATTCTGGGAGGGGCTTTGGGAAAAGGTTTTATTTCTTCTGGTGAGATTAGGCGTACTGCCATGTTTGGCTTTGATAGCTGAGAAGTAGAAGGTGTGCAGGGTTGGCTGTAATTTACTGGAGGTGTTGAGCTTGGGTTGTGGGAATGACCACTTTTTGAAGTAGAAGGTATTTGAGATGGCGAAGCATTTCTGTTGTTTGGCGATGGCTGTACAGAATCATTAATCTGTGCTGTCTGATTAGGATCAGGTCAATCAGTGATGTAAGATGATAAAAAAAGTCATCTGGGCCATAGATATCTCTATTAAGAGGCCATATACCAGTTGAACGAAATCCACTGATAATTAGAATGTGAGAAGGCCTTAGGGTAAGCTTTGCCAAAAAGTTCGGCTACATTATAAATGGAAATGGTCTTTCCAGGATGAATGAGCATCCACTCGTTACAAGCATTATTAAATTGGGACTTTAAGGCCTTATAAACAGTCTTGTCCAATGGTTGTAGTTTCCCACTGGTATGGGGAGGTAATGTTAACAAAATGATGCCATGTTGTTTACAAAAGTCAAGAGAACCAATTGTGATATGTGATTCATGGTTATCCATTAACAATAACACTTTGTGGTCAGAAGAACTTTTGGCATAATGTTGAAAATGCTTCAGAATTTCTAAGAAAACCTCCCCATTTACCCAACCTGATTTAGTAGCACTCCCACCTGAACCTTCTGGTGCTCCCACCAACATATGACTCTTAAAATTAACCCTAGGGAACACTAAGAATGGAGGAATGGTGTTTCCCAGGGCATTAATGAAACAACAAGCTGTAACCAAAACTCCTCGCTCACCAGAAGTAATCTGCCCAACCTGTTTTTGTCCTTTCTTTCCTATCACTTTTGGTGGATTGTGCATGGTTGTTAGTGCAGTTTCGTCAAGGTTGTGGTGAAGGCCCACCTAAAAACTGCTGATATACAGATGTTAGATTGTCGAAGAATTCTGCGACTGATGTCTCATTGAAGCCTGTTGCACGGCCTAAGCTTGTAGGTTCCGGTTTCCTTACAGACAGATCTGGAAACCTCTGCATGTACCTGCTTGGTTGTTTAAACTCCAAGATTTAGGGATTTTTAGCTTTTTTCTACATGCAAGCTCATATGCTAAATCCATAACAGATTTTCTTGTTAAACCATGGTGCATTTTGCATGCTATTATCAGATAATCGTGCAGCAAATTTTCAAGCTCTCTAGAAAATATCTGATTAACTTCATAATTGGGAGTGAACCGAAAATTTCCTTTTTGATCAGCAGGAGTAGACTTATAATTATTAACATACCTTTGCAAAGTCATATGCACAATACCATATTGCGATGCAACACTTCTTACCTAGATTTGTTCTGCTCAACTACTTCTAAAACAGCAGCATTCATTTCATCACCAGAAACTGTTCCAATCTTTCTTCCTTTAGGTCTGTTTCTCATTTTGACATAGACTTACCTATAACAACAATGTTAAAAATACTGTAAATAGTGTGTAGGGATACAGTTACAATTAATCAATTGATTTATTTTTCAAGATTATTTGAATTTTAACAAAATGTTTCAACAGTGTAGGTACTCCATTTCATGTAACACTGTTCCCCATCATAACTTGTAACACTGTACCCCATATCACATTAGCCATTACAAAAAATTGCTACTCCTATTTCCAAAGGTTTAAGGTTATGTATTTGCATTTAAATTAAAGACACTAGAACAATGAATACATAAAAAAATTATCTATTGTTAATTATTTCATTTGTACCAGATAAAAAGCAAAGAGTGAAAACAAAAAAAAAATAGTTTTGACATATAAAAACAGTAAAATAATAAAGATAATTTTACTTACAGTTCAACTCCCTCCAAAACTCATGTGTTTGTGAAAAACATAATGGCTGATACCCTGTTGCAACAAACGAAACTCTAACTGCCAACTGCAGAACAAATATTCAAATGTAACACTGTACCCCATGTAGCACTACGGGTCTTCCCTACGAATAAGTGTTACGCATTTGTCTGTAATTTGCCAATTTTCAGTAGTCGTTGGTTTTTCTATTTCATCCATGGCCGTTACCATCCATCCGCTAAAATCCAGTATTACTTTACTTGCGGTAAGGAAATCTACTCCTAAAATAATAGGTTTGGCTATCCCTTTGACAATTAACACAGGTACATGTATTTTATTTCCCAATACTTCTATCTCCAATAAGGTCTGTTTGTTTATAATGGGACTAGCCCTAGAAGTTACTCCTAAAATTTTTAAACTGGGTACAGGCATTAGTGGTAATTTGACTCCAGTAGATTCTATCATATTGTTGGGGTAATATTTCGAGAATAGTCTGGAGGGACAGAAGGAAGAGCGGATAGGCGCGACACCCTGGCGCCAGAAAGTTTTTTTTCACCTTGTAAATCCGTTTTTGGGATTTACGCGTCACGTGGACGCACAGCTGTAGCGACCGTCTGGAAGGGTCTCTGGAGGCTACCACTAGCCAGCCAATCAGGGCGAGCCCTGGCAGGGAATGATGCGCCCGTCCAAATTTCCTTATATGGTCATGTTTTGGAATTCTGTGCGCTGATTGGTCAGTTGGCCCACGGGGTTGCCTCCCTTGTCTTCACCTTTACAAGGGAAGGTAGTCTCGTCGACCAGGGGCATATTCCACCAATAAACTTTGCAACTTTTTACTTTGCACTTTTCTTTCTTCCTTCTGTTCCACGAAAATTAGAATTCGCAAAGCAAAAATTGAAAAGTGCAAAGCGAAAAGTGCAAAGACTTTGCACTTTTGAACGTGTTTCTGTTCCACAATAATCTCTCTCTGCGTAACTAATCTATAAATATTTGCAAAGTTTTCAGAGGTTATGCAAATATTATTTTGCTTTTGCAGTTTAACTTTTTATTGTGTGATCTTATTTAAATAATTTGTTTGAGATGGTAAAACCGTTGTTTGTTAAAAATTTAGCATCTAAGTAATAATTTTATTTAATTTAATGTGGTTGAGAGAAATGAAAACATAGTGTAATAGTAGAGAAATACATGGATCGCCAGGAGTAAGTTGTGTAGCTAAGGTTGGCAAGAATGGACAGTGAAAAGATGGAAGCCAACAAGGAAGTGTGTGTTTTCTATAATAGTATTTTATATCCAGTGCAATCGTAATAAAGAAGTATTGAACAAAGAATATGAGGTCTCTATTTAATTACTATAAATAGGAAGTACAAGTGTAAACATAACATGGCGCAGTCGGAGAAGAGTCAACGTGTCACGAACGGCAAATAGACACCACGCGGTAACGATAAGGTATTGCAGAGCAGCGTGCCGAGCAACGCAGTCAACATCACCATGAATAATTTGAAACTGCCTAATCCATCGCAATTTACGGAAAATGCAGCGGAAAATTTTCGGAGGTTCAAGCAACAGTATGAATTGTATATGCTAGCGTCGGGGTCCACGAAGCAAACGGCGGAGGTGCAAACGGCGATTTTACTGACAATAATTGGTGAAGAAGGTTTGGAGCTTTACAATACATTTGAACTGACCGAGGCAGAAAAAAATGACCCAGTCAAAGTCTTAAGTGCTTTTGAGAACTATTGTGTTCCGCGAACCAATGTCAGTGTGGAACGGCATGTATTTTTCAACAGGGACCAGAAGGAAGGGGAAAATATTGATATGTATGTAACAGACCTGAAGAAACTAAGCCGGAATTGTGAGTTTGGGGATATGAGGGACAGCCTGATAAAAGACCGAATTATTGGTGGTCTGCAAGACAGGGAAATTAAAACCAAACTGTTAAACACAGACGACTTAACCTTAAACAAGTGTGTCCAGATATGCAAAAATGCAGAACTAACACAACTCCAGTTACAAACCGTATCCCGAGGGGAAAACGTGGCAAGTGTGTGCAAAATCAAACAAGCCAATATGTCTCAGCAAGCACAACCTTCAAGATCGGCGTATCAAAAACAATCCAGGTATTCGGGGCCTCCACAATCAAGATCAACAGAACTTTACAGAGATGGAGAGGAGAGCAGCAAGCAGATGCCACAGCGGTACGAAGGAAGAAATTGGAACCAGGTCGAGGGCAATGCTTTTAGCTGTTCGCGATGTGGTAAGAAGCATCCACCTATGAAGTGTCCAGCATATGGAAAGGTGTGCAAGGTATGTAACAGACTAGGGCATTTTGGAATAGTGTGCAGATCAAACGTCAATTCCGTACATCAAGTGAATCAGCAAAGCGGGACAGTTGGGGTAAACAAAATGAGTGATCAGGACAGGGAATTTAATGGACAACAGAAATGGGACGGGAGTCTAGTACATGAGCAAGTATTGTTATTAGGTCAAGTTTCATGTGTGCAGAGTGAAAGTGCAAACAGTAAGGAGGAATGGGTTGAAAAAGTGTTAATTAGGAATAGGTATGTCAAATTTAAATTAGACACTGGAGCACAGGTAAACATAATCACAACTGAGGAGGCAAGGCACTTAAAAATAAAAATGGTGCCCCCAACAGTAAAATTGGAGAATTATAGTGGTCTACCAATACCTGTAGTAGGAAAGTGTTTCTGTTATTGTAGATTTAAAGGAGGTAAGGAAGGTGTGGTGGAGTTTCAAGTTGTAGAAGGTAACAAGAACGCTCCTCCAGTGATCGGCCTACCCACTATAAAACAATATGATCTGGTGAGGAGAGTACTAACGGTAGGTACAGTTGAAAATAATGGGGCACAGAAATGTTCTAAACAGGGCACCATGGAAAGAGGAACAGGTAGCTCAGGGTTCATAGATAGTTTAGATAGCAATGCATTGCCTGACAGCGTTAGTGAAGTGTTACAGGAATATAAGGAATTGTTCGAAGGAATTGGGGTTTTTAACTATACATACAAAATAAAGGTAAGGGATGGAGCAGAACCACACGTTGCAAAACCTAGAAAAATACCATTTCACTTGCTAGATGCACTGAAACAGGAACTAAATAAAATGGAGCAGTTAGGAATAGTCAAACCAGTGACAAAACCGACACAATGGGTTAACTCCCTCGTGGTGGTCAGGAAACCGGATAATAGTCTCAGAATTTGTATAGATCCATTTAAATTAAATAAGGAAATAGAAAGAGAATACTTTCAATTGCCCACATTCGAAGAGTTAGTCTCACGAATGCCGGAAGCGAAGGTGTTCACAACATTGGATGGTTTCAAGGGTTTCTGGCATATCAAATTAGATGAGAAAAGTCAGGATGTAACAACATTTAATACACCATTTGGAAGATACCAATTCACTAGGCTTCCATATGGGTTAAGATCGGCCCCAGAAGTATTTCACAAATGCTTTACAACCATTTTTGCAGGCATATCAGGGGTGGAAATTTACATAGATGATTTGATTATATGGGGGAAAGATCAAGCGGAACATGACTTGAGGTTGCAACAGGTACTACAAAGAGCTAAAGAAAATGGAGTAAAATTCAACAAGTCAAAATGCAGGATCAGTTCTTCAGAGGTAACTTATGTTGGGCACAAAATCGGTTCCAACGGCATTAGCCCTGATGAGGCAAAAGTCGAAGCAATTAGGAACATGCCCACACCTAAAAATAAGAAAGAATTAGCCACTTTTTTGGGAATGATCACGTATGTATCAAAGTTCATCCCTCAGGTAAATAAAATTAGTCATCCCCTGAGAGAAGTTAATAAACTGCATGCAGCGTGGCAGTGGAATGATCACCATGAGCAGGCCTTTAGGGAACTTACGCAAGTGCTAACAAAAAACCCAGTACTACAGTACTATGACAGAAATAAGCCGATAGTTTTATCAGTCGATGCGTCTAGTCATAGCCTAGGAGCAGTTATCCTTCAAAAGCAGTTGCCAGTAGTATATGCAAACAAAACACTTAACAAAAGTGAAGAAAATTATGCACAGATTGAAAAAGAGTGTCTTGCAATACTCTATGGTTGTGAGCGCTTTCACCAATATCTGTATGGAACCAAATTTGTAGTACAGACAGATCACTTACCTCTCATTTCTATTTTTAAAAAACCCTTAAATGAGTGTCCGTTGCGATTGCAAAGAATGCGCTTGAGGTTACAACCATATGAGTTTACCCTGGAGCATGTCCCGGGTAAAGATCTCATCATCGCAGATGCTTTGTCGAGGCTAGGGGAAAAGAAATCACAGAATAGTGATGTTTGCCAAGAAATAGAAGCACACGTAGGGCTAGTAATAGCTAAGCTGCCAGTCACACAACGTAGACTAGAACAGTTTAAATTAGAGACAGGTAAGGATCCAGAATTGCAGGCAGTAATACAGCTGGTTAAAAAGGGTTGGCCAAAAGACAAGAAAGAGTGTGCGGATGTCACAAAACCTTACTTCATGGTGCAGGGTGAGTTAAACGTAGTTGATGACTTGTTATTTAAGGGAGAGCAAATTGTAGTTCCTAAGGCCCTACGGAAGGAGATGCTGAATCGGGTGCATTATAATCATTTAGGTATATCTAAGTGTAAACATCGTGCCAGACAACATTTGTACTGGCCTAACATGGTTCAAGAAGTAGAGAATGTGGTGAATAATTGTGTAATTTGTTTGAGGAGCCCAAAGAAAAATGTCAAGCAACCAATGTACATGAGAGAGGTACCAGGTGGTCCGTGGCTGGCTGTAGGCACAGATATTTTCGCTCTCTTCCAAAAGAATTATGTGTTGGTGGTGGATTACTTTACTAAGTTTGTGGAAATAGAAGAACTCAGAGATATGTCTAGCGAGGGTACCATAGATAAATTAAAATCAGTTTTTTCTCGGTATGAGATACCGAACGTTGTGTATAGTGATAATGGCCCACAGTATGCCAATGCGAAATTCAAACAATTTGCAGAGGAATGGCAGTTTAACCATGTCACCTCCAGTCCACAATATGCACAGTCAAACGGGCTAGCAGAAAGACACATACAGACAGTTAAGCGGATGTTAAAGAAAGTCGGGGTAGAGAACAAGGATGTCAAGTTAGCAATGCTGGAATTAAACAACACTCCTCTAGAGGGAAACTGGAAAACGCCAGCAGAAATGATGTTTGGTCGTCAACCAAACACCATGCTGACAGTGGGTAGAGATAGTCTGGAGGTACATCAGGCAGACAAGGCAAAGCTCATTAGCAGACAAAACAAACAACAGGAGTATTACAATAGGGGATCAAGAAGGCTCAAGCCTTTCAAGCCAGGCGATAATGTATTCTATAGCAGACAAGGGGATCAAGAAAGGACCATGGGGCAGGTACTGGGGTACTCCTCCAAAAGACCACGATCTTATGTGATTATGACCCCTGAGGGCAAGCAGGTTGAAAGAAATAGAGTTCACATACATAAAGGAACTAACAATTTTGAGTTCAGAGTTAAGAACAGGATCGACGAGGGGGAAGGAGGTGAGACAAACAGGCAGGCGAGGGGAAGAAGGGAAAGTATAGACGAGGACTTTAAAGGATGGGATCATGAGAGTAGGGAGTTTAAGGAAACAATACAGTGGGATCAACATAACAATCAGATGTTACACCACGATGACAGTCAGTTAGCCACAGCTCAACCTGCCACCACTCTCACAACACAAAGTGGACGTCATGTACATAGACCTAAGTATTTGGAAGAGTACTGTTAAGAAATGGAGATGTAATAGTAGAGAAATACATGGATCGCCAGGAGTAAGTTGTGTAGCTAAGGTTGGCAAGAATGGACAGTGAAAAGATGGAAGCCAACAAGGAAGTGTGTGTTTTCTATAATAGTATTTTATATCCAGTGCAATCGTAATAAAGAAGTATTGAACAAAGAATATGAGGTCTCTATTTAATTACTATAAATAGGAAGTACAAGTGTAAACATAACACATAGTAACATAAACACATAACCTACAAAAGTAAAAGAAGGAAAATGATGAGGCGTATTGTATTGCATTCAAGTGATGAATCTGATGAAGATGACAGAGTTCCAGTAAGGAAAGTGTACAGATTAAGAATAAATTTCATGATTGACAATGATATTCATTGTGCTTTTAAAAGAACGTCAATCCATTCCTTCTCCTTTTGTTTCTGTGTTACTGTACTCGAGAAACTTGCAAATAATATATCTTTTTTTTATAAGTTCTAATACTGCTAATTTTTTATGCACAACTTCTATTTTCTTACTCATCCATGCACTCTATAACCTACAAACTAGGCAACATAAATGTAAACAATGAATAAAATAATGCAAAGACTTTACAAACTGGCTGTAGGAATGCAAAGAGGTTAAAAATTTTGGTGGAACACATTTACTTTGCACTTTTCAGTTATATGCAAAGTGCAAAGTGCAAATTGAAAAGTTGCAATGTTTATTGGTGGAATAGGCCCCAGGTCACTTGTCGGAGTCTCGTCGACGAAGTCACTTGTCGTAGTATCGTCGGCCTTGTCACTTGTTGCTCGATCGTTACCGAATCCGGTCGCGTCGTCGGCAAGTCACGACACACAATGGAAAGTGACTAAGGGACAATTTAATGCCTAGGGGCTGGGGCCAGGCCGTATTTTTTTAACCTAAGTTCTTTATTTTTTCGGACTAATTAATTAGAAATTTAGGCCCTAGGCGTCGGCATCGGCCCGACTTCGTGTGATTCCAATCCGCGATCGACTGTACCTTGAGTTATGTAATTAACCAAGGGACATTACCAAGTTTTTTTTTTTTTTTTTTTTTTTTTTTTTTTTTTTTTTTTTTTTTTTTTTGGGCGAGTGACAAGACTCCTCGACCGCCAACGGCAAGATGTATGGTGTTGTAGTATGTATTTGGACCTCATCCTATCAAAATTCAAAGACATCGTAAAAATTTGTATAAGAAAAGACAAAAAACTGTGCAAGTAACGAAGTTATCTAACTAAATTCATTTGTAAAATTGTGTACTAAGGCCATGTAACGATGAGAACAAAACATTTTTTTTTTGGAAAGAAATAAACAAAGGTAATTTAATAAACTCTTTTATTTCCAAATAACGTAGAATGCAACCATCGTAATGAAAAATTCCTAAGGAACATTGTTTTTTTTTTTTTTTTTTTACTTTTCTCTATGTGCTTAGCCGGGTCACACATACAACGTAATAAAGTGTTCTTATTCTGAAATAATGGTATTACAGTGATATACAAAGCAAGGAAACACAGATACTGACCAATTTATGCTGTCATTACAACCTGTTTTAGGCCAAAAATGGTCACAAAGGAACCTTCGATTTCTCAGGAAGTATTTGAGATAAAAATCTAAAATTTTGGATATTAAGTGGCGTTTTGTCACCTAACAATTGAACCAATTTTTATTAAAATCAAAAAAACATGGGTTACATGCCCTGGATGAACTGACATGGAATGACCCAGCTATTATATTGAACTACAGAGTGGTATAGTTACATTGAGCCCAATGACAATATCTTTAAGGGGGGGAAACTCAAAAATTTGACATATTTTTATTTTTTTAGGATTTTCAAAAAACATTTTTTGTGGAAGAATCAATTTTCATAAAAAGTAATTCTGGCGATATGTAGACCTTTTACATTAGTTTTACAGGAAAAAAATGTTTTTAATTTTATGATGAATAGGATTATTAAATTTTAACCTTAAATTTTGCAAAATGTGACAAAAGTGCCATTTTTTATTGACTGTTACTCAAAAAACCCATTTCTTAAAAATCTGAAAATTTGTCAGTTTTTAGTTCTAACCTTTGTTAATAGCATGCAGTTTGTTGGATAGTGTGTTTTTGCCTGTAACCATTTCTAGAAATTGTTGAAAAGATAAATTTATTACATTCTCTAAGGACTGCACGCTCAATTAACAAATTTGTTTTGTTGGTCTCTAAATATGAGATATAATTTGTAACTGGTTCTGTAATTGGGAAAACCTTTGGAAATATAAAGGGGGAGTCCCTATCTGAATATTCCCAGGTGCTCTAAGGGGAATCGCTGGTAGCTTCAAGGGAATTCCCTAGTAGCTTCAAGGGAATTCCCTAGTGACCACAAGGGGAATCACCTACAGGACTATAAAGGAATTTCCAAAATTTTGCTGTTACAGTTGTGTAATGTTTGTTGATGGGTGATGTTCAGCTAGTGAACTAAATCATGTCTGACTTTCATAGTACCGAGAGAATTAATTGTGAATTAAAAGGCAATAAAAAGGTGTGTACAAAAGTAAATGCGTGAGGATGTGTAAGGTGCATGATTTAGTTGATGATATTCAAAGGTTTGTGTGCGTATCTGTCTCAGTAAATAAAATGATATTTTGTGTAGTAACTGTGTTACTTTTTATAAACAGAAATTTCTGTAACTTGCTGAAGAACCTGCAGAAGGAATACCCACAACAGAGAATTTTATCTCGGTGAATGGACTTGTGTTTTAAACAGCAGTCTCATTAAAACATTGGATGTAGGAGTATCACCATTGAAATCCCCTTCAGATGTGAGATTGGATAGGAGAGAAGGTTATGCGAGGAAAAAGAAGATAAGATTTGTCAACAAGTAAGGTAAAAGCACCGGTAGTGGACACCCTTAAGAAATTATTTTTTAAAAAATCTGCTAAAAAAATTCCTGAAAGCACAAAAGTGGTTAAATGATATTAATGTATGCATTGGCCAATTATCCAATCCTTCCTTGTCATCTAGAAACGTGGATTAACAATGAACATAGCATAGTTATTAATATAATAATTAAGAAAAGTTAGTGTTCTCATACCAGTAATGGACATGCAAAATTATACGTTTTCCTAGTAGTGGACACAAGATTTAACCAGTGGTGGACACACATTGAAATGTGCAGAAACATTTGCAAAAATAATTTTACATTTACATAAATAAAGAAATAGAGACTAATACAGTCATTTAACTTATTGGGATTAAATTTAATTATTAAATTTTTGAGCATAAAATGAACTTTACTTAATTGTAAAAGACAAAACATGAACTTTAGCAACATTCTACACAAAAATCAAAAGACAAAAATGAAAACTGTCTTCAAAGTTTAGGTAACGTTACCTGGGGTATGAGATTTACAAGACCAACAGCAAGACAATAAAAATTAACACAAACACTGCAGCTTTTAAATTACATTTCAAACACATCTACAGGTCCACTGAAGGCGTATTTCATCCTGCCTCCGTGAAGTTCAAGTTTGGGTTTGGCAAAATGCCCACAATTTGAGTAACGTGAACATACGAAATGTCATTGTCCTTAGGTGCAAAAATTTTCTTGGATGGACCAACTGCTCTCATCCCCATTACTTGGATATCGTCACCTTCTAATGTTTGTATTATGCATACATATCTGTACTTTGTAGCCAACCGTTTTCCTCCCATGAAAGTTACAAGCACAAAGGCTCCTGGTTGTACATTTCTCTCATTTGGCTCTTGCAATATGAGTTCTTCTTCAGACACTTCACTCATAGCGTCCGACGAACCTAGCAGAACGAGATCCCGATCATCTTCGGAAGATGATGTATCGTCTTCATTGCTGATAGTTTTGCCAGTAGGCATTAGTGGCTTCTTTTCCAATTTCTTCCTATTCCTTTCTGTAATTCTCTCTTCCTTTTTCTACTGAAGTTCCCTCTTCAAATTTGCCTTGTTTTCGTAATATACCTGCCACTTCCGAGACATCATCACTGATGGAATCTTTTCCCTTGTAGCTCTTTTCTTAGTTTTCGGCATGTTGTCAGATGGCCAGAATAATGCACGTTTAAATGGAGATGGAATTACTATTCCACTTGGAGTCACAGCACGTGAAGTTCCAGATATGTTGCATGTTCCTGAAGTAGAAGGTTCAGGGGAAGATGAAGTACCTGGTATCTGTACCGCAGGTGTTAGTGCTGCCTCAGAAACTCTTTCATTTGTTGCATCACATGTCACAGTTGTTGAAGAAGATAGTGATTGCGAAAGTGCGAATCAGCTTCGACGACGAGTGTTGGAAAATTTTCAGCTGCAGGTGATGATGAAGTAGTCTGGGAATCTTCTAAGACATTGTCTACCTGGGGTTGCACTGCAGGTGACAATGAAATAGTCTGAGTGTCTTCTACTACATTGTCTACTTGGGGTTGTGCTTCAGGTGACAACACTAGAGTCTCTAAGCTTTCTAAAAGGTTTTCTTCAGGTGGAGCTGAAGATGATGGCAGTGCATGAATGCCTTCTGCAGCATGATCATTGAGGGGTGGAGTATCTAAAGTTGTGTGATGATCAGTTTCTTTCACCTTGAGGTTGTTCACATACTTTCAAAACTTGAACAGGTCAGCCTGTTGTGTGTCCCCCAGCCAAACATTGCCAGATTCCTGAAACTTGTGTACCTTCTCAGCCCCTAAGAAATTTTCCAATAGCTGGGATGTGCATTTTGCCGTACAGCCATGTGTAGCCATCTCAGAACTTGCAGAGTTTGCTGCTGGTTTAGACCTACTAGCAGATCTTTCCGTCAGCTTGGTGGTGTCAATTGCAGAAGGATTCCATGGATGTAGGCCACTTTTGCGGAAAGCATGGGTGAGATGTTCAGGCTTGATGCAATCGTGGATACTTTTTTCCAGCAGCTTCGGAAAATCTTTCCTTCTTAGTGTTGGATCTTCATTGTTAGCCACTCTTTCCAGCCTCCACTCGTGTTGAGTCTTCTTCCAGCCACCTTTCAGTTGCTTGAAGACACCAATGTCCATTGGTTGGAGAAATTGGGTGGAGTTGGGCAGCAGTGCAACGCACACACTTCCATTAGCTGCACAGATTTACTTGTATGAAGTGTCAGATGGGAACAGTGGCCATCGATGAACAGAACAACTGGCAACGGAATTTTGTGCTCTATTAGCCACAGATGGAATATGTTGGAGATGAACTCATAGAAAATCTCCCCAGTCATCCAGCCATTGGGAGATTTTCCAACGGCCCAATCGTCAGGTGTTGCGATGACAAGGTCTTGAGGAAGTCTTTCATATTTAAAAACCAACAAGGGAGGACATAAAGCTCCTGCAGCATTTCCTGTTATGACAGTCAGGCATTCTTTTTCATCTGTGTTCACCTGCTGGTAGATACTCTTGTCACCCTTTTGTGCCAAAACTTTGTTTCCTTTAGGGTTCAAAAAGAATGCTGTTTCATCAGAATTGAATATTCTGCTGGGGTTCAACATCACTGCCTGTAAATCATGCTCTGTGATGTAATCTCCAACCTCTTTGAACCAAGACTTTATGTGATCAGCAGTAATACTAGCTTGACTAGCAGTCAAATTCTGTGGGATTCGCAAAGACAGAGTTGGATGCCTCTTAAAAAAAGATAGGTACCATTTAACTCCAGGGTGACCATCTTTGAAAGGAACTTCTCGTTTCAGTTCTTTCACAATTAGCTGAACACTGTTTAGCAGATCATCCTTCGTTACAGGAAAGCCTGCTTTAGCAGCAGAAACAATCCACTCAACAAGAATGTCCTCTTCCTCTGGTGTAAGCCAGGAATCTGGACCCATTCTCCTTGCAACTGGGCTTTTCCCCGAGATTTTGTTATGTAGAGTAATTCGTGGTACTCCATGGTTCGTAGCTGCTCTCTTGATGCTCAGACCATTCTGCACATCTTTTATAGCAGCTTCCATTGCTGGATGTTCATATCGCAGGATGGACCATTTTGACATTGTGGCCTAAAGCAAAGATACAAGAGAATTTTTAATATCTGCATATTATTATTCAATACAAATTTGACATTGTTGTATATAATAATCTACACACCAAGCAGTATGTGTTAGATGTATGTATACTCTGCCTTAATTATGGGATACCTTTAGAAAAATAGATACGTAAATTTTTATGTTGTCAAAATACAATTATATAAATATTTACCAAAGGTGGACACACAAAAAAAACCAGTGGTGGACATCTGTGTCATCTATTGGTAATGTTATGAATTTTAAACTGGATGTCATAGCAATTTGTCAATGTTACATAAACATAACTTTCAAGTGAAGTTGCACATGTTTTAAATTTAAAATTAAATTCACCAGTAGTGGACATGTGTGTCCACTATATGGAAATGAGAGGTTATGCATGCCAGTAGTTGACACCCCTCATAACAGGGCCATTTTTAAAAATATTTTATCATACAACATATATTACGTGCCACAGAATATCTTCATTACTATAAACACAAGACATCTTACCTACATAATCTAATACTTAGTAAAATGTGTCTAACAGCACTTACCTCCTTATCACTTTTGACAACAAATGGCGAGATTTCTGGACCTCCTCTACCGCCACTCAGATTTGGTGCAATTAAAAAGTAAACATGGGGCACTTTCCGAAAACAATCATATCGGTTGTGTCACAAAAGTCAACTTGTAATTATCAATTTTTTAGGTACGTGATATATTGACCCAACCTCTTTTTTTTTTTTGGTCAAAGTCAAAAGGGTCCATTACTGGGTGAGGTGTCCATCACCGGTGTGTTTACCTTAGTTAAAAACTTTAGCTGTGAACAAATTACAAGATGTGCATGTTTCAAATGAGTCTGAAGATGAAATGCCTGTGTGTCAATTGTAGTCTATGGTTTTCTAATATTGACTCAGCTCTTCATACTTGTAACTAAAATGGAAAAGTGCAGCTACTAACATTGGTACTACTAACATTTAGTAAAACTGAATTGAAGGAAAAATTACCTACAGTATGGAAGTACCTCATTGATAAATGTTGCACAGTTTTAAAAAATAAGGTAATTTATTCTCAACCTGACCCCTATAGTGGACATCCTTTACCTACACAGGTACAAGCTTTAGCATTATCATATTACGAAGAAGATAGTAAAGAGTGTTCAAGGGAAAGTCTAAACAAAAAAGTTGTTATTTGCAGTAAAGATGGTAATGGTGAAAAAGTAAAAAAAAGGTTAAAAGATTCATGACAAGGTACAAAGCATTCAAAAAAGATAACCCTTCTATAAAATTGGGTTTTTCAAAGTTTTATGCCTTGTGGCCAAGGTGGGTGAAAATTCAGCCAGAACCGACTGTGAGTTCTTGTATTTACTGCAGTAACTTGCAACTAATCTGTGTAGCTCTTCGAAATATAACAAATAACAAAATTGAGGAAGAATATTTCTACTGAAGTGTTTTTATGATGAAACAAGGAATGAAGATTGCTGGCTTGAGGAGTGTGGTGACTGTCCTTGATCAGAAATATTAACTGTTGAAAATTTTGGCTTGGATGAAGGGGAAGAAGTTACATTTGCGATTTGGGAACATGGTGACCTTGTAAAAAAAACTGTATCCACATATAATTTTCTGGAACATATAAGGCATTGGTTTAAGAAAGTTATTCCTCACAGTTACATTAGGAAAATACAAAGGGAAGGAATAGCTGAAACAAGAAGTTCTGTCCAAAAAAAATAATGGTCTTGTTGTAAATTTTGATTTTGTTTGTTGAGAACTGGTCGGTTGTATTGCCTAATGAAATCCGAACTTACCACTGGCAAACTGTTCAGCTTTCACTGTTTACCTGTGTTTCGTACTTTGGTGCGGAAATAAAACGTTTTGTTGTAGTATCTGATGATACAGCTCACGACTCTGCTCACATTCTCTGCTTTAGAGATTATAAAACTGGAAATTTCATAATTTTGCCAGTTAGAGTTCAATAGTTTACATTACAGATGGGACAGCTGGACATTTAAAAAATAGGTTTCAACTCTATGAACTATGTAAAAATACTAAAACTGTTGGGGAAAAAATTGGATTTTTTCTGCTACAGGGCATGGCAAAAAGGCATGTGATGCAATAGCAGGTTAGTGTAAACACTTCGCAACTAAGTTACATCTTCAGGCAGTGTGTTTTAATGCCACTAGAGGAACTGCTTCATATGTTGCTGAAGTAGGTAATCTTGTACCAAAGATAACTCTATTGGCTCTTGAAAGTAAAACAATTCAAATGTATAGGTCATGTAAGGAAAAAGAATGGGCTACTGTAAAACCAGTTGTTGGAATACAATCAACACATTACTGGCTGATTAAAAATGAGATGTATATGTGAAGCACAATTAAAGATAAAATAGAAATAGTTGTACAATCCAACCAGATTAAAATACATTATTTAATAAATGATTTCCTAGTAGGCCGGTTCGTTGCTTGTGTTTACGATCAGAATTGGTGGATAGGACAGATCACTGGTATATCTAAAGAGTTAAACGACATCACTGTATCTTCTATGCATCCCCATGGTCCAGCTAAAGGGTTTCAGTGGCCACAGGAATCTGGAAAGAAGGATGAATGTCCAATGCCACTACAAAACGTTTTGTTAGCAGTAATCAATCCTACTCCACTTGGACAATCAGCAAGAATCCACACTTTCAACAAAGCTGAGTTGATGAAGATCCAGCAGATCTACTGTCTTTAATAAGCCAAAAAATATTTCAGAAAGTTTGTCAATATACGTTACATATAGCTGAGGAAGGGTAAGCAGTCTACATTTAATTAATTAGGTATATGTTGGTTTCAATTTTACTTTGAACTTTAGGTTTTCATGCAAGTTAAAGTGCAGCTTATGTATTATATGTGTGTGTATCTATATCTATTATATGTACATAATAAGTTAACGCCGTAGTGTATGACTCTCCTATTGTAATTCCCAAGGTTTACCCAATTTTCGAATTCCATCTCATATTTAGAGACCAACAAAACATTTGTTAAGTGAGCATGCAGATATTAGAAAATGTAATAAAATTACATTTTCAATGTATTCTAGAAATGGTTACAGGCAAAAACACACTATCCAACAAAGTGCATGCTATTCACAGAGGTTAGGACTAAAAACTGACAAATTTTTAAGAAATGGATTTTTTGAGTAATTGTCAATCAAAAATGACACTTTTGTAAAATTTTGCAAAATTTAAACTTAAAATTTAATAATCCTATACATCATAGAATTAAAAATAATTTTTTCTGTAAAACTAATGTAATATGTCTACATATTGCCAGAATTACTTTTTATGAAAATTGATTATTCCACGCAAAATGTTTTTTGAAAATCCAAATAAATTTAACATTTTTGTAATTTTTCTGAGTTTCCCCTCCTTAAAGACATTGTCGAGGGGCTCATTGTAACTATACCACTCTGTAGTTCAATATAATAGCTACAAAATTAAAAAAAAATCCATGGAATCCGTTAAATAGTTTTGAAATGCCGCTCATTTGAAATACGTGCTTTTGAACCCACTTCAAAAAAGATTTTTGGGGCGAAATCCTTTTAGCATACTTCTTGTCTCCACTGGTTGTAACTGCTGTAATTTTTTTAAATCTAATCCTTGATGGTGACCTGACACATTTTTTTGCTAACTGCCTGAATTGAGGTGGAATGGCTCATTGGAAAACCACTCAAAACTAGAAAACCACATAAAAAACTAACCTTCATTGTAAGTTCTTTTGAAATTTCTGTCACATTCTCTCAGTCAGTGAAATATTTTAGCATACCTACTCAATATCATATATAATCACATAATAAATACTTAGTAAAATTTTTATAAAATTTACCACTATGTTCCATGATGTTACATAATGAAGCCTTTTGACATTTGTGCTTCATGAGAATGGATGCTAAATGGGTGCCATCACATGGGAAGAGGCACGTGAACCCAGAACTCTGCAGGGTCATGATGTCGCCCATTTGCGATGAGACTTGAACTCTGCTCCCTTGTATCTGCCTCAATCCTGACTTGGCCTGCTCTTAGCATCAGACACACTTAACAGTTGTTACACCATGGTGCTCTCGAGATATCTCACACGCCTGGTATCAGCCATCAGGAACACGTGGTCGCAAAATGCAGAAAGAAACATTTTACAGTCAACATGATTTATTGCTTAACTTTCACGACTCTTGTATAGTTATTTAGTCAATAAATAAAAGCCTAATGGCACGAATAATTATACCAGTTATTAATTAAATGTCTAAAAGTGTTCTGCTTCTAGAATTATCGGCTTCAGTATATGGCCTCGTTAAAAAAACTAAATCATTTACTACAAATAAAAGTAATGGGATATATTTTAGAAACTGTGGAAATGAAAAAAACATTGTAGTCAAAAATAAATTACAATATTAATTTTGGTTATTTTGGGGCTTGTGGCACCCAGTCTAAATGCAGTCGCTCACTCCCTCTTCCAGGCTGGTGGTGTGCAATTCAAATGCAATTGTGCCACACGTTTTGCTCGTCATGCTAACAGAGTGGAAAGGATGAGTCAAGGAAATGATGTGGAGGGTTTGGGCTGAAGGGCATAGTCCCGTTCAATGTCATATGAATGCCATAGAAAAATGGAGGATATTAAAAATTCTTGCGAATATTTCCAACGCACAAGTGTTGTAAAGAAAAAAAATGTTTTACATTAATTATATAAATAAACATATTAGCAAAAAAACTCATTTTAACTTTAAAACTTGTTCAGATATACATAAAAGCAAAAGAAAACTTTTTAAATAACGTATAATTAGCCAATTTCTTTAACATAATCATCACCTACTTTGTTCGTACACTAGCTACCTACAATTTCTGTCACAATTGGCAATCGTATCAACAATATTCTCTACCGATGTTAACAATGTCAGCAGGAATAAAATAGTCTTCAGGGTCATTCCATGTCAAATCAACACACTTTTAATAAAAATTTTACCTCACCATCTCAGATATTGATGAAATTTTGCACAGATGTTACCTCCATACAGACTAACAAAAATATAAAATTTTAGAATGATATATCCATCCGTTTTGAAAATATTTCTTTGTAAATTTTCGAGAAAAAAAAAATGCTCAAAAATGCATGACAGGCATATTTTAAATTTACCATAACTCTTCTCCAAATTAAGTTAGAAAGGTGAGACAGTTGTCATTTTGCAGCATTTTATGTGATATGTAACACAATAATGTCTAGAAAAAAATAATTTTAAAATAACTTTTTAAATTTAAAATTTTGGAAAAAGTGCATTTTTAAAATTTTCAAAAAATTCTATAAAATTTTTTTGTACAAATACTAGGTAAATTGTCTACAAAGTTTCAAAGTGGAGAGGTAATGGGTTCATAGTAAAATTAATTGGTAATTATAACCATATTTATACTTTACTTTACCCAATTATGATATTTAACCATTTTTATAATTATAAGTTATGTTGAAAGTATAAACACATAAAATTTTTAAAAATCACTAATAACAATTGTAATTAATTCTAGTGCTACAATTTGCTTGTCTCTGATACAGGATTTCAAAGATTAGTTCAGACAAGCATCCAGCTACTGGGGATTCCCCTCAATTTGCTTTGGGATTTCCCTAGCTTTGGGATTCCCCTTACTTTGGGATTCCCCTTACTTTGGGATTCTCCTTGCATTGCCTTGGGATTCCCTTAGCTCTGTGATACCCTTGCTTTGCCCTGGGATTCCCCCCTAGCTCTTTCAGAGTACCTGTACAGTAGTGGTTTCAGATAGTTTATGCTAGGAGTCTGTATTGTTCTGATGTAGTATAAAAGTTGTTAGTACACGTATCAGTGCTACGCCTATATAAAAAGTGACCATTTCATTTATTTTATTAGTGGAGTTTATGCATTATGAATTGAGAATGTTGATATTTATTTTTAAAAAGTGTGCCTTTATAATTTATTATTATTACTCCTACTATTACACGCGTCGGGAATTGAACAGTGTACTCTGGGTGTAAAAGCTGTCAGGTTAGCTTGCACAACACGATACCTACAATGAAGGTCATGTCAGCCAGCAGGACTGACCTTTAACTGGGGGTGTGGGGGAGTTAGGTGTATCTCGTCCGGCCGACACGTCTCTGTTGATAAGCCACGCGCGCGGGCTGAGTTGCGTGGGCGGGCAGCCAGCTGCCTCTCGGCACGCGCTCAAATGTAAACACAGAGACCGAAGTGCAGCAAAACTTATGATAATTTAAAAATTCAAGGGTCAATTTAGCTACTAAGTGTATCAGCGGACAGTTCACAAATTACTTACTACAAAAAGATTCTAAGTGACCAAAAAAACATTAATTTTTTTTAAAAATTCATTTTTTTTTTTAAATTTTAATTTTAGGTATGACCTTTCAAACTTAGGTATGCCTATAGACGTAACCACGCTCTGCTACCATTTTGTAATACCCCAAGTGTCTTAAATAATAATTAAATAATAAGGTAAAAAGATTTTGAAACTCTGAATGCTGGGGCCCTCAATTAATAACTATAAAAAGTCAACAACAGAGGCGACACTAGGCGTAAACAAAGCAAATTTAGAGACTCCCTACGAACACTAGGGAGCAAAAAGGATCGTTATTATATATTAATTAAATAAAAACAACAGTTACGTCTATAGACTTCCTTATTTTATTAATCATTGTTCTTTCTTTTTTTTATAGATTTAATTTTCCTTCGTAACATTTGTTTTTCATTGATAAGTGATCTTACATAAATTCCTCACATTTACACTTATTATATTATATTCTTTGAACTTATTTACGATTGGGCCGGCCCTGAATGTTTAACAAAAACTACAATATTTAAAAACATGAATGAAATTAACATCGCTAACTTTACAGGTTGTACATATAGTCCTTGCAAAACATTTTATAAGTTTCCTCTCCTCGAACTGCTTTAACTGTCCGCTGTCTTAACTGGGTTACACTATTTTTGAGTTCGTAAGAAAATGATAGAATATTGCGGGTATCACCCGGGGCTGTAGGTTGACTGTGATCGAGGTAGTTGGCCTAAAGATGGTATATTCTGCTCAAGAACCGACTCCAGAGGTTCTGGCAGAGGATTTTGGTTGCCCCAAACTTGGAACCCTGTCCGAAACAGAAGTCCAAATTCCAAAGAATGGGACCTGTTTCCAGACAGTATACTTAAATGGCGTAAAAGGCCAATAGAGGGAAATTAAAGGGGGGATGACGTCAAGACTTACCAGAACAGGGAGTTGGTCCTGGCGCTCAGGAGAGTGTGTCTCGTTTCGGAAAATCCGAACCACGATGCACGGTTGATGCGGAAGTCTTCATGATTTAATAAAAAAATATATTTATAAAAAATACTATGTTTCTCTACTTTTTACTAATCTACTGACTGGTTAACCTAAATTTTCAGATAGGGACTTCATCCCTATAGTCTGAGAAGACTACATAATGCAAGATGCGATACCGATAATTCGCCAAAGATCGCAGTTACAAAAGTTACCAGTCAGCCTGGAGGCGCGCACCGAAGTCCCTTCAGCGCGGGATATCGTCAGTAGGGAACACCACATAACTTAGAAAGTCACAACTTAGAACTGTCATAACTTATAAAACCTGGAAAAATTCACGTAACTTAGAAACACACAACTTAGAAAGATCATAACTTAGAAACACACAACGCAGAATCACACAACTTAGAAACGTCATAACGTAGAAAGTCATAACTTAGAACTATCACAAGTTAGAAACACACAACTTAGAACGATCATAACTTAGAAACACGTAACTTAGAAACACACAACGCAGAACCACACAACCTAGAAACGTCATAACGTAGAAAGTCACAACTTAGAACTATCATAACTTAAAAAACACACAACTTAGAAAGATCATAACTTAGAAACAAACAACTTAGAAACACACAACGCAGAATCACACAACTTAGAAACGTCATAACGTAGAAAGTCATAACTTAAAACTATCACAAGTTAGAAACACACAACTTAGAACGGTCATAACTTAGAAACACGTAACTTAGAAACACACAATGCAGAACCACACAACTTAGAAACGTCATAATGTAGAAAGTCACAACTTAGAACTATCATAACTTAGAAACACACAACTTAGAACGATCATAACTTAGTAACACGTAACTTAGAAACACGCAACGCAGAACAACACAACTTAGAAACATCGTAACGTAGAAAGTCATAACTTAGAACTATCAAAAGTTAGAAACACACAACTTAGAACGATCATAACTTAGAAACATGTAACTTAGAAACACGCAACGCAGAACCACACAACTTAGAAACGTCATAACGTAGAAAGTCACAACTTAGAACTATCACAAGTTAGAAACACACAACTTAGAACGATCATAACTTAGAAACACGCAACGCAGAACCACACAACTTAGAAACGTCGTAACTTAGAAAGTCAACTTATAACTATCACAAGTTAGAAACACACAACTTAGAACTGTCATAACTTAGAAACACGTAACTTAGAAACCTGCAACGCAGAACCACACAACTTAGAAATGTCGTAACGTATAAAGTCATAACTTAGAACTATCACAAGTTAGAAACACACAACTTAGAACGATCATAACTTAGAAACACGTAACTTAGAAACACATAATGCCGAATCACGTTACTTAGAATTTGAATGAGAAGGCGTAAATATTTTGAAAGGACTGTAGTGAGGAATTTTTTGTTTGCAATACCTGCATTCAGAGCTGCACTCTAGTGGCTAAATAGTTACTTTCGCGTTCAGTTTGGTTCTCTCTGTGTAGATGGCGCTGTTAGTTCCACACATAGCTATTGGTTTGCTCGCCACATCTGAACGACACGTTTATTTTATTCCTGTTTTCAATGATAAAGATTTAATTTGTGTTAGTAAAACAGTTGTTTTTTGTTTGTATAGTTATAATAAATTTAGTTGATTACATAATGAGCATTGGGCTAAATTCTTGTGTTTGAAAAACTACAAGTAAAACCAAGAAGAAAAAAATTGAATTAATTTTCCCCGTTTCTATGACGTCGCTGTTGACGGAAATTTAAAACTAAATAAAATATATATATGTATATGAATAAATTTAACATGTATTATCACATTTACTTTTGTTGTAGCGTCATTAGGTATTCTTCTCTCGAAGGTTACAATAGTGCCATTTATTTAATATAAAATTTTTACATTTTTTTAAAGGTAGCGTTAAACATAATCTTTTGAATATAAATACAGAATGTATATAAAGTAATCGTTAAAACTTTAATGTGAGAAATCACGTAATGTATAGAAAGCATAAACATTAATGTTCAGACGCAGGGTAGTTATTAAATTTTTTTAAAACATTTTTAGATAAAAATCTTTGCAAATTTTATATACGTATGAGGAATATAAAATTTTAATTTTTTCATTTCATAAATTTTATATCAAGGTACTACTATTGTCCTGTTATTTCCGGGGCAATACTACACAAGCAATGTTTACTGGGGATGCAGAAAACGTTTGGCCAGACAGTTGGTTCCAACATAACGGATAGGTCATTGGAGAGGTGGTAAAAAATCAAGATTCATGAAATGATCTCGAACCCGAGCTTTCACGTTTGCGCTACCTCATTGTATTATACGTAGTGCATTTCCGAGTAACTCTCATTACTTGATGTGAGATAATGAAGTATTTTTACAGTAATTAGGTTTTAAATTTAAAAGTATATATTTTTTTACAAATTTTTTCTTTGTTACTTTGTTTAATTTATTGTTTGCGTAACCTATTTTCATAGTTTTAAAATAAAATTAGATAACTATTTTCGTTTAATATACCAATTCATATCTTTTAATGAGTTACCTGTAGTTATTTCTAACTATTTTTGACTAATATTATAAAACTTTTGCAGGGAAATTTTCCGTTTATATATTTATCATTACTTTGAATTAGTAATAGTTGAGGAAAAATTGCTGTTTCTTTTCTTCGGCTCGTAGAAGTTTCAATCGAGTTCATATTTCAGCGTGACTCATGTGGGTGAAAATGCGGCTCGATCTGCTCGGTGTGACCTGCGTTATGTCCTACGTCTAAATCAGAAGTTTTACTATCTCTCGCGGACTTTCTCTTCCATCACTAGAGACCTGCAAAATTCGCGGATTCATTTCGTGATATGCTACAATTCAAATAATTATACCTTAGCGCTGCTTCTGCAATTGGTTCACTGTTAATCTGGAGTAATGAGGGCCAATTAGAGACCCTCGCTTAAAGACGTGTCAAATCACAGACACTCGGTCGAGACGACTCACAAGTCAGCAGCCAATGAACAGGTGGTATTTGCCCGAGTGTGTAGAGTGTAGTAGAGTCTATCCTGGAGGTCATTGAATCCACGAATTTTGCAGGTCTCTATCCATCACGTAAGATTGCAGCGTATTATGTCTAAAGACTTTTAAGTTTCCAATGTCTTAGTAAATAAGTGGTAATGTACGTACAACGGCAGTCCCCCCCCCCCCCCCCCCCCCCCCTTTTTATAGTAAAGTTTAACAATATACGGTTTTTCATCAATTAATGATTACATTATTTTTGATTTTGTATTTCACACAGTAAACTTAAAAATTTAATATTAGTCATCTGCGAGTACTCGAATTTAACGAGTCGAGTCGAGTTTTTGTGTAAAACTCGAACTCGAAATCAAAACTCGAAAAAACGAGTCGAGTTTTTTCTCTCATTCACTTGCAAAGGTTATGTTTATTTTTTACTTATAAGATGCCAAGATTGCAAAGAAAACATATTTCTAGAGGTCTGCCAGTACTCGAAAATCAAGCTCGAGCCGAGTACTTAACTCAAGCTCTAGCTCGGCTCCAAAAAATTGTTAGGCTCGAAAATTTCGAGCTTCAACAGCAGCATGTTACTTGGTTGGAAAGCATTGTGCCGGTGTTTTACTATTTACGGAAAAAAATACGGTAAATCTCGCTGAGGTCCCGCATGGTAGGTTTTTCCGTATAAAGCGTTTAAATTGTCCGGGGTCTCATCATTTTCGCCATTAAATGTGTGATATAAAGTTCCGTTTAAAATTTTTCTCAAAGTTCCTGATAAATAGTAATGGCGCACGTAAATATGAAGAAAAGACAAATGAGCAACAACTTACGAAGAAATATGAATGATGTACCATAAGTGCAGTACAAACCCAATAGTTATTTTAAGATAATTACCATAAAACGAACTAAAGATTCTTTGTAGATACCATAATTACTACAGAAGCATGATAGCTACCACATTTGCACTATAGTTACCATAACAACAGAGATGTATATTTACCGTGATAGTAATGTATTATTTATTTATGATATATTAAATTAAAGAACATTATTGAAAGGAAAAAAGGGATTTTAAATTTTGATATGTACAGTTGGCACATGTTGCTAAGAAATAATGGGATCTGAAAGAATGCAGTACTACTACGAAAAGTAAAAAAGGTACTCGTGGTAGAGGTGGGTTGTTACAGCAATTTTCGGTATCTGTTCCAACCTGATACTGATACAGTAATGTACCTAGTTACAAGTCTCTGATACTTTTGTATCAGAGCAGTAGCGGTCCCAGGAAGCGACAAGGTATCGGTGTCTCTGATACATTATTTATCACGCCCGGTAATTCTTTACCTCTGTTACTCTCATGTCCGCCTGATACAGCCAGTATCAATCAGTTCAACATTCACTGCAGTTCGTCCTGGCCGTGTATTAATTACCACCATGTACATTGTTGCGGGCTGTCATGCTTTGTAGTTAGTATCTTTATAGTGAAATAAGGAATGGATAAGTGCAGGAAAAAGACTTCATTTGTGTGGAATATTTTTACGGAAAATAACGAGTTTGCTAATTGTAATTTGTGTAAACAAAAACTGAGTTATAAATCATCATCGACTAATCTGAAGAAACATTTGAAACGTAAACATTGATATAGTATGCTCACTAATGTAAGTATCTGTTTTTTTTTATTTTTAATTTTTGATAAAATCGTAATCTTTTAATGTATGAAAACACTAGTTACTAATTGTTTTCGGAAAAAAAAGTCCTAATGTTGATTACATCTGTTATTAGTGTCAACTGAGAATTTATTTGCATTTTCATAGCTGTTAGGTGCACAAATATAAATATTATATCTTGTATTAATGTACTTTTTAATATTAAAATTTCATTAGTTTTATTATTGAACGAGACTGTGCACGCACTGCGCACTGAGTGTAATTTGATGTGGGACAATAACCAAACGACTGGTAACAATTTCGCTTTGCGCCTCTCCTTCAACGCCTTCCCCTGCGCTTCCTCCCCTACATTATTTCCCTTCTTTATCCCTTATTCGTTGTTCCTGCTCCCTCCACTTTCACAAGCTCCGCCCAAGTGACCGTCATCTGCGATCGGGTTCTGCGCACATTGGCCGTGGTGGTGTTCCAGGCGAATTCTGAACTGATACTAAAGTACTTGATATTTTTCAATTGTACTCGTTTGCCATTCCTGATACAGGCGCGTATCAGTTCCAAAGTATCAGGTTGATACTTTTCGACCCACCTCTAACTCGTGGATTTTTATGTTATGGCAGTCTCTTTCGTTTTTCAGTAATATCGGCCGAAAATTAACAAGCGTATCGGAAGTCGGCAGAAATGCAGATTCAACTAAATATTGGAAAAATCGGCTTTTTCAGTACAGCTCTACATTTGATGACATGAGTAAACATATTTCAGACTTCAGGATATTGAAAAAGACTTTAATTTCCATGTAGGTTTATTGTGTGTATGTTTTTTTTGCAAGTGTAAATTGAATTAAGTAAAATGCTTCTATTTTTATTATTTTCAATTGATTAAACTTTAATGACAAGTTACAGATATTTATGACACTAATTTTGAGGTTAAGCAATTTTACTAAAGCATTCCAGCCACACAGGTTGCCAGCGAGAGACGCCTCTCTTCTGCTGTAAACACCATCCCGAATCGTAGAGCTAATTTAACTCCTGAACGTGCAGAACAAATTTTTTTTTCTGCATGATAGATTAAAGAACAGAATTTAATACTCTATGACAATCTCTCTCAGAATTTTTGAGCCGAAAAGTGGAAATGTTGAAACAATGTGAATGTACTTTCCCAACAACATGATTTATGATGCCAAGTTTGTTGAAGCTCAGCAAGGACTCCAGAAAAATTGACAAGAATGAAATTATTCCAAAGATATGATACATTTACACAAACATATACTTGTAAACTGTGGTTATGTTAGTTGGATGATATCAGTTACTAATGAACCAATGGAAGCAGGTTAGATTCAATGGCAAAAATGTTTTTTTTTCCTAGCAGTGCAAAATGTAAATGCACTCTGTAAATAGTTACCCAAAATTAATAAGCCAACTTCATTTAAATACTTTATTCAAACATTATACTAAGTTTAAGGTAAAAATAATTTCCCAAAAGTGTAACTGTACCACAAAAGCTTGAGCTCGAGCTCCGTTCGAAGTAAAATTCTTAGGCTCGCAGACCTCTAATGTAGGCCTATCTATTTAGTAGGCTAACAATGATAATGGTTTCTTTTTTTATTTCCATATTTTTCTCAAAAGTTCTCACATTTTATTACTCCATCACAGTAAATTTATGTGCAATAAATTAAAAAAAAACTCGAACTCGACTCGATACTCGCGAGTATTTTAGCAAACTTGCTCGAGCTCGACTCGAAGTGAAAATCCTCTGCTCGCAGACCCCTATATTAATATTATGTATTTTAATAGTTCTATGAAAAAAATTCCCTTTTCTTATTTACTTTACTCTAAAAGTAAGAACTGTGTAAGGTGATTTGGACGAAAATTTTAAGCTCTAGCTAAGTGTGAGTAGGTGAGTGGAGAAGCATTATTCACAAATGAGTTAACTAATTGTTTTCTTGAGAAAAATGCTGTGACACGATTACTTAATTGAATGTCTGTGGTTGGTTATGTTATGTGTAGACCTACATTATATAAGTCTGTGGCTTTTTTCCTCATAGTGCTACACACCATTAACTAGTAATTTGAAAATATTCACTTGTGTTGTTTTGTCATATTTTGACTTATTTTTTTGAAGCTAAAATTAACAGTAGGTCCTTTCCCTTGAAACACACAAAACTCCTTTTGATATATTTTTAAAGAATTCTCAACAAAAAAAAAGTATTTATAATGAATAAGAAGTTCACGCCAGTATGCATTCAAAATAAACTTTTTTTTCTAACATTCCGTATGAGAAGTGTATAAATGTATGTCCGGGAACTGAAGTCGGTGCGTGGTGTGATTGGGGTCCGCCATCTTGGATTGGGACATCACGGCGGTCATCTTGAATGATCTTGACTATGATCTTGCCGCCATGTTGGAATCCACCATATTGTTTCTGAAACTTTCCACCATCTTAAAATCGAATGCCCCAATCTCGAACTTTGCACTTTTCGTTACGGCCGCAATCTGGTTTTTCCATCATCTTGTTTTTATCTGCCGGAAGTTGTCATCTTGCTTTTCTTTCTTCTATTGGAGGTCGCCATCTTGGATTATGTAATGTCTACCATTTTTGTTTCTGCTATTTTTTCCTAGTGTGTGTCAGCTACTCTCTGTCTCATGTACATAAGTTCGATGTTCCATTACCTACTAATGAGGTTATGACCCTTATTGACATATTAAATTTAATTTTTTTATACTATATACATAGGCAGTTAGGTGATTCGAACCATGGCAGTTCGTAACTCTGGATTAGAAACAAACGCCTTTTACCACATGACCATCGAGACATTTAACAGACTGAGAATTATATAAGGTACTAGCTGCCCGACCCGGCTTCGCACGGCTATACTACAGGGAAAAGAAGACCTAATATCACATTTACAGTAATAATAAATTAAATACCATGGCAATTAATTTATTACAATGTTTTTTAATGTATCGGAGAGAAAACGAATAGCACCGATGGTTTCCCGACTCTCGAGCACGCAACGTACAACTGGCGTACCCGTACTTCGTTTCGGCAGTCTGCAGGCAGTACACTCTTGCGCTGCTCATTTTATATGCCCCTACTTGCGGGTACACCACTGCAGCGCCTCGAATAGAAAAATAAATCAAAGCGATGCCCGTTGCCATGTTCTGTTCAAACGTTTTAAATTCGAAAATTTACAGGAAATTTCCCTGAATCTAATCGCAGCGTCATCTGCCGGGTCGAACTGAAATTACTATAATTACTATAAGATACTATAAATGTTATAATGTTATAATTTATTTTACAAACTTATATTTTTATTTTCAAAGAGACATCAATACGTCATAAGTTGCATAGAATAAAATAAGAACTAATAATTTAAAATTGTAGGTTAAGTTGATTGTTTTTGAATGCACATCTATACATAATTAAAAGTAATGAAAAATCGTGTTAAATACTCACTTTGATACTGCACCTTACATATTTTGCACAATGTATATTTTTTATTACATTTTAATATGTAGAATAAAATGAGAACTGACAATTTAAATTTGGAGGTTAAGTTGATTGGTATTGAATTCACGTGTATACATAATTAAAATCACGAAAAATCATGTAAAATACTCACTTCAATACTGCACCTCACAAATTTGCACCTATATTTTTAATTACACTTTAAAATGTTATTTCAATAAATAATAATATAATAATCTCAATAACCAATTCTATTTTAATTTTAATGTAATAACAACAATTCATAAAATCCATCCAAAGATTAACAACAACACATAAATAAATACCTACACAATACACACACATATATACTGTAAACCTAAACCATTCAAAGATCAACCACAATTTATAATTAAAAAAATAATTAAATAAACATTTTCCAGTGGACCAAATTGTGAATCTAAACCATCCTCGAATCCCCGTGAACTCACACAAAAAATTTCATCAAAATCGGTCCAGCCGTCTAGGAGGAGTTCAGTGACATACACACGTATACAAGAAATATATATATAAAGATATATAAAAAATTTTGCATATTCGTACTTGTAATATTTTTCAATATGATGAAATAAAAATAGCAGAATTTGTTAGAGGAAACTCCGCCATACTTGTTTTCAATTCACAATAATAGGAGCGCAAGTGTTACGTAGTACACGAACCATATGCTATAGGGCGCTGCCACCATATTTGTTTTCAGTTCTTGCTACCAGGCACGTTAGTGTCCAGCCGTATGCTATAGAGCGCTACCGCTGTGTTGGCAAGAGTGCAGGAGTATTTATTGCAAGAATTTTGTCACTTCCGCCATCTTTTCAGACATCATAGCCGTCATATTGTAATTCTGTAATTATTAACCCATAAGTATATCCGGAAATGATTCCAAAAATTATAAAAAAAATCGCCCATTAATGTAATGATTGACCCGATTGATTTAAGTCTTTGGTTCAATCCTTGACCAATACAAATAAAGTTTTATGTTTAAAATTTAATTTAATTCATTAAAAAAACAAAAAAAAAATATATATATATATATACTTTCCTGATCTATCAGCTTACAGTGAGCCGCAGATGTAGGTTTGGTCGCCATATTGAAATTCTGAACTTATTAAATAAATAATCGAGAAAAAATCGACAAAATATTAGAAAATTAGCCAAATAATATAGCGATTGAATCAATCGATTTCAGTCCTCAGTTTGATCCTTGGTCGATGCAAAAAAGGGGATTTTAGACTAAAAAAAATTTATTTATTTTATTTCTCTCTTCACCTTCTGATAATTGTATAGTTGGCCTTACAACGACACGTCTCTCTAGACAGGCCGTATGAAAAGCGTCTCCACACCAAGAGGTTTGGAAACCCCTTCAGCTTACTCATGTACCTACTTACCATTTCAGGTATAGACAAAGTATCCCGAACCAAAAGATCTAATTCATCGATTCTCAGCATACTGTTCGAACAGATCATTTACAATGTCAGCCTTGTAGGCCAAGCATATCCGAAACACGATGTATTTGTTTTCGATACTTGTTATGTTTTTACTGCTGATAAAAACACTACACCCGTTAAAGTCTCCTCTAGTATATAAACGATGATGGTAGACCTTCCACAATGATCTCTACTGACGATAGTCAGCATTACTGTTGTTGTAGGTGGTATGTCAGACTGAACTGAAGAACCTCCAATTGCTGATGGTACATACGTCATCAAGGTCTTCGTCGTTGTTGCGACTGCTACTGTCCATTCCGAATAAAGATTAAAATCAACAACTCCAAATTGCTCTGGCTTCCACAGCTCCAACTGGCTACGACGGCTACAATGGCTACAGTAGCTCCACTGGCTACAACGGCTACAATGGCTCCAACTCTATACAACAGCTACAACTGAATTTGGCTCCAATTGGTTTCAATCATATTTAGCCCTAAATTGTCTCGATTGCTGAGAAGGCTTTTTTTTACTTATTATTTTGTTTGGTGACGATTTTTGCATATTTTAGTTAGAAATTGTAGTGTGAGAAAACAATCTTAGGCGATAAATTAAAATACAAGAACTAAAACATTTTTCCAAAATACAAAATATAATTTATTTTTTCAATAAAACACACTTGCAGGTAAAACAAGGCTTTATTTTACTATCCCGTACATCTTAGTTCATGAGGTATAGTACATTTTTCTTTAGTGATTGATATATTTTTAACATTTTGGGAAGCAAGTAGAAGTCTTAACCTATCGACCAATATTTTAGGATCTTCTCATTTTGTGTAATCAATCTCTTCTGCTGCTGCCTCCATCTTCTTTGCGCTTTTACTGCCAATTTTCTGAGAAACTCTATAGTCTTCTGTTTTAAAACCAGCCTCATAGTTATTATAATCATAATCGTCCCATTGATCACCACGGAAATGATCAGAATTGTTAATTTTAACATGTCGCTTCCATCGTTTAGGTCTCAGTGCTTCATTAAAATTGCCGATCTTGTAAGATTCAGGTTCTTCAGCTTGGTCTTCGATCTTGAAAGGTTCAAGTGCGTCATCACGTTATTCGAACTTGTCAGCTTCAGATGCTTTTATATTGTTTTCAGTTCTGCAAAGATGACTTGAATTTGCTATTGATATTTTTTTTCCATTTCCATTAAAGATGCTACTTTCTTCGTTAGCATTTAATTTCAAATTATTAACGAAATCTGGGATAGTGTTGTCTTTATATCACTTTCTGGATGTTGAAGCACCATTCTTTTTATCATCAGTTAGCTTGGTTGTACAGATCTTGTGATGTTTATTCAAGATATTTCGTCAACTAAATGATGCTCAGTGAAAATAAATAATTTTTGGTAATGACCCAAAATACACTCGCTTCTCTCATGACGTTTAACATTTATTGCAAGGTAAATTTCTTGCTGCAATAACTACACTTGTGTCTGTTCGATAATGGCTACAGACATCACTACGGAATACATACTAGCTTCTGTGAATGTGGTCAGAAGCATACTGAGTGTTCCAAACTAAAACAGACATTCAAGTAGAAATTTCAGTAAACCATCAGCTAGAGTTAATTTTAGATTTGTTGAAAAATTCATCTCCAAGTAGATCTGCTTTTCACCAACAGATGTCTCCTCATGTAATTGCTCACAGTGTTCGTGCTTTAAACAGTACATCTGAATCCACTTAGTACAATTTACCTTGTATAATAATGCAAGTATAAAACATTCATTATTTTTAATGTTGTAAAAGCGGTCACTGTTTTAGGCGAGTTGCGGGATGCTCACTCACGATCGGAATAGAAGGAGAGCTTTGCTAGACCTCAAGCAGAAGGAGAATAGTCTTGCATGCTGTGGTTCTCAGCTGTTTTAATACATAGAAATCGACTCAGTGATAAATCTAATTTATGTGTGAGTTTCACCTGATTTAATTTGTACTTGTAATTTGGTAACAGGAATTCACTAACTAAACGTATGACTGAATACAATTGCATGTCTCATATCGAAAGTAATTTGGTAACAAGAATTCACTAAATAAACGCAAAACTGAAAACAATTGCATGTCTCATATCAAAAAAATGCTTGAAATGATTACCTAATTTCTAATGATTAACCAGAAGCACACTAAGAAATTCAACAAAAGTTGTGACTGGAATAACCAGAAGCACAGGGAGAACACCAACAAAATGTTATCAGGAATAACAAGCGGCCGAGGTCAAAGTCAAGGTCATGCAAAATGGCCGCCATGAAGTCACAATCTAAGATGATGGACCTTAAACCACACACAATGTACTGGCACCAGATGCCGGACATGCATTTATATATTACTCGTATGCCACATCGGAATGTTTTAGGGAAAAATTACAGAGTAGTGGCTCCTGGAAAACCAGTAGAATAGTAACTACAGTTAAAGGTTAGTTAGGTTACCTTTATTAATTACGTATAAAGTTTAACTCACGTACCAAATAAATATTACTACTTCTGAATTCACGCAATGAATCTTCTACTTGACGGTTTTGTATTAGCCTTATTTACAAGAAGCTGCTATTTTATAAAATTACCATATTAGGAACCTATCCAAAAAATTTTGTGTTACAATATAGATTTTATACTCCTTATATACGAATTATATCCAAATGAATAATGCCCACAGCGTCATCTAAGAATAATTAGTTCTTGAGTTTGGCTAGGTTAATTTTAATTCTCAGTATATGTTCTTTAATACTAAGTGGGTTGAGTGTTAGAAAAACAAGTATGTTTTAACTGTGTGTAGCCTTGTATTTGTGAATAACAGATTGTTTTGCAAACAGCCTTTCTGTTTTATTTCTACAAAACATTTCTTTTAAGATATTTTCGTATGTAAGCTTTCACTTGATTCGTTGTGAGGATGATTTTGACTTTACACCAAAATCTATAGAATTGGTTGTAGGGAAAGTGGAAAATAAGTACATTTCATCGTAAACAATTTTAGTAATTTGGTTGCTCTTGTATTATGTACTAGCCAGGCCCCGATTTCAGGAGCCAGCGCTCTGGGAAAATAATTTTTAGCCGCCCCCCTTTCTTTCCAGTTCACCGCAAAAATAATAAATCTTTTCAAAGTCAAGCTTATTTATAATAAGTTTTAAAACAGTATATTATGCAACTAAATACTAAGGTTTTTCAAAGACAAAGGCTGTGTGTATTTTTTTATTTCATAAAATTTGTGTAGCATTTTTATACGGCTGTTATAGGTACCGTAATAAAATATGAACTACAGTATACTGTTAAACGAATTTTAAATCTTTTTCTAAATTATTTTGTTTAATAATTTATATTTTTAGGCATTATTTCTCGTCCCTCAAACCTTTTTGTCCAATTTTTTTCGTACCTCAAATTCTTTCGCCGCTTAAAAACTGGAAATCTGGGCGAATGCCCGGTTGACCCATATGTAAATTGGGGCCTAGTACTAGTACATTTTGTGGATCTACAGTGACGAACTTAATAGGATATGAAGCGTTATATGAAGTTAGGTCATGATATGTAAACATATCAATGCCTGATTATTAACTATTAATGTATACTTGGTTTATAAACACTTATCTTTTTTTCCTATTATTATTGAGTTCTAAGGTAAAGCTGCCATGAAGTGAACGATTTTTATAATAAATTGGAATTTCTTTTTTTTTTATTTCAGTATTACTGATAGAATAATATATTTAAAAATATGATTTTTTTTAAAATCCGGTCATTCATATATGCTAATCCTGTAAGTAACCTGTGAGTTGTTGTTTTTACACTGATTTTTTTTGCAAGTTCTCATAAAGCAAATGCAGTTGTGAATCATGGTAGTTGAAAGTGTAGACGTCCAATAACGCTGGATTTCAGTAATTAATAAACAGCGTATGCGGTTGTTTTCAACGAGTTTATTTCAGAACTTTTAATATGTAGTTCGCTATTATAAGACATTATTTTCAATTTGCCTCCAGAATCATTACTTTGTTTTTTAATTATATTTCATTATATAATTATGTTTATATATACATGTGTGTGTGCGTTTAGGCGTGTGTATGTAAATCATGACCGTGGTTATTTTATCGTACCTCAAAAAATTTTCATTTAATTAATTCTTTCGTAACCGTGAAATTCAATCACTTCATTACCATTTGTTAAGTTTTCACACACTGTGGAAGCAGCGAATGCATATTGAAACCTAAATTTCTTGGAAGTTCCATCACACATTGTGGAGCGGGCTTGAGCGGTAGATACGTGGCACTTTTCACGTGGAAGAAGTGTGAAATACATGACAATTTAACAATTGGATGTAACTTTAGTAAATAATGTTTAAGAAGTGACCACGGGCGTCTGAAATTAAATAAACTCAACAAGTATAATTTGGCTACACCTTAAGGTGTTCACTAATTGGCTACAAGGCTAATGTTATAAACTTCGCAAGAAAAGCAAACGCACAGGACGCTACATGCAACAAGTGCAATAAAACTGCGGCAATTTATAGGTAAAATACGCCAGATGCTAGACATCGCCGACCCTGCAACTTGAAAAATACAAATGTCGAAACAATTTACATTTGGCTTATTTCTAAAAGTAATGTTAATTTTTATGTCAAAGTAAGCAATTCTTTATAATTTCACTAAAAATTTGTATGTGCTTTCACTGTTTGGTATTTTCATAAGTGAAAACGTAAAACGTGTAAAAAAAATGAAGTTGTTGGCTTCCATACAAATAACTTCAAGGTTACGGTACAGGTTACATTAAATATGGAGGACAGAATAAATGCAAGATGTCTTGTGTGATTTTTAAAGGTTACCTGAAAACATTGTTATTTACCTTTTCTTGACTTTCTTGTCTGAAACTGATAAGACTCGGTCTCATTGGGGGCCATCCCTAAATAACGCCATGCGTAAAGGGGAGGGGAGGTGGTCGACAAAGTGTGACATTGTGTGACAAGGAGTAGGAGGCGTCATAAGCTTCGTGATGTCACATGTCCAAATATAAAATATTTAAATGCGAAACTTTAAATATAAGCGAAAAACTTAGAAATATTACCAACATATCAATACGCTTATACGATTTTAGGTAATCAACTCATGAATGCGAAATTCAAAGAAGTTTTCGAGATTTGAAATTAGAGCGAATTATAGTATCAGCCTTGCAATATTTTAAAGATTTTGACTTGGATGCTATTTACGTTGCCACAAATGCTCCGGGAAGAAGTGCATTCAACAGAGTTGAACGACAAATGGCCTTGTGTTCCTGACATTAACAACCAAAATGAGAACAAAATGCCTGCTATGCCAGTGATAAGCAATAGAGAGAAGTGGGTTCAGAGTCCATGGACACAAGATGATTGAGTTTTGTATCTTTCTTTGATATAATTATTAGTTTATCATTCTTTAAGTAGTTTCTTGTATTTTTTGGTCAATTTTAAGAAATGTTTGATTTAATGTTATTTTGTTTAAAACATATTTTTAATGAAAGTAAAAATAATTTTAAAACTGCTGTTTTAATTAAATTAGTTCAATGTATAAAGTTGGAAAATTTGTGACGTCACACAATCTGTGACAAGGCCCCGGGGGGTGGGGCAAAAAAATCATGATTCGTGTGACATAATTTATGGATTACACGTGCGTCTCTCAAAGCTCGTTGTTGTATTATCTGAACGGGTGAAAAAAATTTGTGTGTTAGAATACGATTGTAAAAAGTGAAAAACTGCAGATTTTAATAACATTATTTAGTGCGAAGGTTTAATTTTGGAAGTAACTTGGAACACTTAAAATAACAAAAATTTATTTCCCCATAGAAATCAAGGAGACTGTATTGCGTTTTTTTTTTAAATATTTTGTGTTTGTGAATACTCAAATTATATTTCATACAAACCAGCACGAAAATCTGCGTAAGTTTCATTCTGTCCTTTGTCTTGAGAATTGGTTTGCCCGTAAATTGTTCCCCCACCACTTGGTAAATTCTCTCCCCTTCCCCAGTGACGCACGGGTTTTCTGCCACACCCCACCCTAGCACATTTCAGGTATTCTTCTCCAAAGACCCTGCGACGTTGAGTCCAGGATCTCAGGCGCCCCGCTGAGGCATCACAATGCAAGCCATACAGTAAAACCTGCAAACATTTCCGTCGGCAACAAGGAGTCGCTGTGCTCGTATACACAAGCATAAATATTCGTTCAACCTATTCATAAACAAAACTAAATTAATTTTTTTTTGGTATCTGATTTCGGAAGGCACATATCTAATTTCACTGAAAGAAATGTCAATGACTCAACAAATATAGGTAAACGACTATGAAAAATAAACACAGGCCTGTTCCGTTCAATTAGCACTTTTATTCATTCATCTTACTAATATTATAAATGCGAATTTGATTTTGATTGTTTGTTTGTTACGCTTTCACGCCTTAACTACTACACGTTGCCAGGGGTACAGAAAAGGACATTAGATATATTTCATCAAAAAATAAATTATAGTTTAATAAACTAAAAGAAAACTTTAACTGCAAATCTAACTAATATATCGCTGGGTGTAGTTATTTTTCGTTGCTATGAGCAATCCGTTAGCACGAAGAAAAGTTTCCAAAATCTATATATTGTATGCATATTTTTTTACTGGCGAAAAATCTTATCAAATTTAAAAATCTAAAAAAAAAAATTGGTGAAAGAGTTTACGGAATTCAAAAAATGAATAACCTAGAACCACCTGATGCGATCCCGCTTCGAATGGTGATGGTCCCATTTCGGTACGTTTAGTCGTGTTTACGTGATTGCACCTGAAAGCAGAAGAAATTTCATCATTTATATATATACTAGCTGCCCGACCCGGCTTCTCACGGCTATACTACAGGGAAAAGAAGACCAAATCTCCCATTTACAGTAATAATAAATGAAATACCATGGCAATTAATTTATTACAATGTTTTTTAATGTATCGGAGAGAAAACGAATAGCACCAATGGTTTCCCGACTCTCGAGCACGCAACGTACAACTGGCGTACCCGTACTTCGCTTCGGCAGTCTGCAGGCAGTACACTATTGCACCGCTCATTTTATATGCCCCTCCTTGTGGGTACGCCACTGCAGCGCCTCGAATGGAAAAAGAAATCAAAGCGTTGCCGTTGCTATGGAGACGAAGTAACCACTGTTGCACAGGCTTAACCCTTCTACTACCAAGGTATAATACATCCTTGGTATCTGGTGGGGGGTAATAAAGTTACCCCACCTATAAATCCTTAACATTAAGCATATCTTATATGTAAATTTATAGTTTTTAAGTTTTTAATTAAATAGTTTTGTATGAATACTGCACTGAAAATATTTTTTTAATATATTTAATTTTAACCATTCTTAGCAAATATTTACATAAATATTAGCATATATTTATATAAACATCAACATTTTTGACACAATATGTGTGTATGAGAAGCTCAATGAAGTTCATTAGAAGTATTCCAGTAAAAATAATACTGAATGATAACTGATAATTCAAATGTAAATATTTTATTGCATTAATTATACATAAATAAGTTTGTAATCCTCCAAGAAAAGACTTACTTGTGCTGTCTCCAATTTATTTTTATAGCTAGTTTACTAGTTCACTACAATGTTTCAACACTAAAATTACAAAACTATGTGTTCTCGATTACCATTATTCTATCATTTCAACTTACAAATATAATAGTATAAATATGAACATACATAACACACAATGGTGCACAGAATATATGTAGTAGCCTTCCATAGTAGAACACAATGAATTGTAACTGACGTTTAGTAGCCAGTAGTTTGTAAATTTGCAGCACTGATATACTCTACTGTGAAAAATGTAAACACCTAGCTATAAGATGTTCTCAACTCTGTGCAAATTGCACACTGGCTTCTTACGTGAACAACACATCTACCTTGTTTTTCTGTCATGTTTTCTTGTACAAAAAGCACATCTCTTTCCTGTTGACATCTGTGATGATTGACCCGTGCGTGGTTCAGTTTGGTATTTTCTCTGTACTTCCACGCCCATAATTTACATTGCGTTTAGGGTTTGTGCATGAAGCCCAGTAGAATTTTTCGCTCGCAGTTCAATGTAGGGCTTTGAGAGTTCCAATATCAATTACTGTAAAAACAGACGCCTTCTTCTAGGATTGTTTTGCTCCCATTCAGGAAACTTGTGAGTCCATATAATATAAGCATTGAGGGCTGCTATGTCAATTATTTCCATGAAGAGGCGGAATGGCCAACGTTTTGTAGTATGAACACATGTATATTCTTGAGTCATCATGTCGCCTGTATCTACTCCCCCTTTTGTTTCGTTGTAGTGCACCACACCTTACCTCCCTTCATAAATTTTTAGGTTATGAACAGAGGCAGGCGGATGCTGAAAGCTCGTGGACCAAGGCTCATGAAGTGTTTTGATGTGCGGAGGGGTTAGTTAGAGTATCAACAGGGCTGACTGGTCATGCACACTCACAATACACTATAAGAGTATTATTCAATGATTAATAAAAAAAGGACAATTTCAGATAAATAATTTATTTTTTATAAATTATTTTAAATAACACCCTGACTTTCTTGTAATATCACTTGGATTTTAAATTATTTCGTTAACATAATACTGATTTTATTATATTTAAGTTTTATCTTATCTGGGGCCCCAAAACAAAACAAAAAAAATTTTCTTACAATTATTACATGATGAATTTCTTACAAAACATATTTTTTTTTGTTTATCAAAATATCTTTAGTCCATGTTACATTATTTCGTTGCTTGAAAATTATATATTAAATAAAACGTTACATTGGTTCAAATAAATTTCTTTAAGATAGAAGAGAAGACAAGTTTGACGAGAAGTCCGATGAGGTTAAGTCCACGAAATTTTCACATAGGTAGAGTTGATAAAAAAAAAGGTTAGTAGTTCATGCCAAAAATAATGAAATAGTCGACGGCTTTCCCGAATTAGGTGCGGTCACTTCATTTTGCTTCCGGGCTGCCGGGGACAGGCCCCCAACACCACAGCACAAGTTGGTTCAAGTTTACCGCATGGCCGGTATCGTGGATTACCGCATGGCCGGTATCGTGGAACCGCTAATTAACATAAAAATAACAAAGAATATTAACACGCCCGGTGCTACAAACATTTCCCTACGTTCTTAAGAAATAATACAACAAAACTTACCACTTAGTGCGGTTGTAGATGCTTAATGCATCTTAAAAGCTTAAAATCACACAATCAAGAATTTTGGCGTTACTACAACATGGCGTCAAGGTGCTGGAAAAGACAGTTGGTGGTCTGTAAGTGCAAGACGAAGAAGGACATTGAACATGGCACTCGTAGAGAGTACCTTTTTTAAAACAACAAAAATTGATTATTCCTGTAGCATTAATTCTATTACAAAAAAAGATTGACTTATAATTTCTTAAATATACCTTCACATATTTACTATAATAATTAAATTGTAAACACATAGGTTATGTGTGTGTTGGTTCATGTGGGGATGTGGTGTGTTGTGTGTTTTGCACAACTTTCCACACGACACAGCTATTGCACATGTTTTCCACACATTACACAGTGTAGTTTTATCCACCTAATCAGTCTTCAATTTCTTGCAGGTTTGTTTTGTTTTAAACTTAGATACTGTTCTTGTTTTTTGATTTGTGTACTAGGGTTGTTGCTGTATGACATCTCTCCGGTGGGGTGTCTGCTGCATGGAGTTTGCTAGGGTGGTTGCGGCTTCGGCTCGGTGTTGCTGCGACTCACCGTTTCAGCCATCTCTGGTGAATTTCGTGTAGTGGAGTTCTGCTTGGTGGGATTGTCTTATAGTGACACATTCTTCATTGTAAGGTATGGTTTCAACTGATTTCTTCTCAAAAATTTTTCCTTTTAATACATTGCAGGCAGTTTTTTTTTTTATTCACTTCAACTTTGCTGAATCGTAACTTTATTCATGTTATATTTTATGTTAGTGGTCAAGCTTGCTTTTGCAGGTGCTAAATTATCTCTTGAGTGTCTAAGGTATGGGACTTAGTCATTCACCTTTGGACGACCGTTTTCTCTTTTTTTTATTTTTCAATTTTGTGTTGTCGCTGAATAAGCATTTTAAAGATTTTTGTTTCCTTTCGTTTGGGCTCATGTTTATCTTCATGTGTTGTTTGAGCTGCAGTCTTCAGAGCGGTATCATAAGATCAGGATTTTAGTGACCAGTATTTAAGTATGGGTAAAGAATCCCCAAGTTTTTTTATAATAAGGAGGGGTAGAGAATCCCCAATATTGTTAATATGGAGGAGGTAGGAGAACCCCCCATTAAGCTGAATAAGTAGGAGGTAAAGAGTCCCCACTATTCTGAATAAGCCGACGGGCATTTTATATGAGGTATGGTCCTCTTTTATATATATAGTATGTAACTGGTTGTCCTGGGTACTTGTACCACCATTCTGTCCTGTTTGTTCTACAATCACACATTGAAAATATTTTGTATTTTGGTAGTCTGATCTTCGATTAATTTATTCTTTAGCTTTGAGATTTTTCTATCGCAGGTATGTGAGCATCCTACGTTCAGCTAATTGATGTTGATGTCGAGACCAAGTTTTCTATGGTAATTTCTTGAGCGAGCATTTAAATAATTTTTTTTTTAATAAGAAGGGATGAGTGGTCCCCAGTTTATATAATAATAATTGTATGTAGAGATGAATATTCCTCATTGAGTTTGTAAGGATAATATTTTGTTGTTTATCAGTATATATATATATATATATATATATATATATATATATATATATATATATATATATATATATATATAGGTTTTATGCTCGTGTCTGTGGTGTTTGTTTCTTCAGCAGTATAATGATTTAATTTCTTGATTTCTATATCTAATACAGTCTTTGTAGTTTTGACATCATTAATTACTATGTCTCTTTTGTTTTAATGACAACTTTTTAAAAAACAGCCTTTAAAAAAAATATATATATATATTTAAATTTTTAAATACATAAAAATAATATAAATAAAAAAAATAAATAAATTATATAAAAATAAAAATACATAATATTTTAAGAAAGTAGCGTCTGCTTTGAGGGGGGGAGTATGTGCCATTGTAATGTTGGTGGCACTTGCTCAACTTATTTATTTATAATTATTTTTCTTTTTTTTTTGGGCGAACTGGTTTCCACACGTTTTCTGTATTCTATATTGGTATTTGTTAATGGTAATGTGTCATTTAAATATTTAAAAGTTAATTCTGAATGAAGTTGTAATAATTATAATTATGTGTAATTTAAATGTTTGAACACATCAAGTTTTTTTTTATTGTGTCAATGTATTTTTTGAATCTATTATGAATAATGTGTTTACAATTTAATTATTATAGTAAATATGTGAAGGTATATTTAAGAAATTATAAGTCAATCTTTTTTTGTAATAGAATTAATGCTACAGGAATAATCAATTTTTGTTGTTTTAAAAAAGGTACTCTCTACGAGTGCCATGTTCAATGTCCTTCTTCGTCTTGCACTTACAGACCACCAACTGTCTTTTCCAGCACCTTGACGCCATGTTGTAGTAACGCCAAAATTCTTGATTGTGTGATTTTAAGCTTTTAAGATGCATTAAGCATCTACAACCGCACTAAGTGGTAAGTTTTGTTGTATTATTTCTTAAGAACGTAGGGAAATGTTTGTAGCACCGGGCGTGTTAATATTCTTTGTTATTTTTATGTTAATTAGCGGTTCCACGATACCGGCCATGCGGTAATCCACGATACCGGCCATGCGGTAAACTTGAACCAACTTGTGCTGTGGTGTTGGGGGCCTGTCCCCGGCAGCCCGGAAGCAAAATGAAGTGACCGCACCTAATTCGGGAAAGCCGTCGACTATTTCATTATTTTTGGCATGAACTACTAACCTTTTTTTTTATCAACTCTACCTATGTGAAAATTTCGTGGACTTAACCTCATCGGACTTCTCGTCAAACTTGTCTTCTCTTCTATCTTAAAGAAATTTATTTGAACCAATGTAACGTTTTATTTAATATATAATTTTCAAGCAACGAAATAATGTAACATGGACTAAAGATATTTTGATAAACAAAAAAAAATATGTTTTGTAAGAAATTCATCATGTAATAATTGTAAGAAAATTTTTTTTGTTTTGTTTTGGGGCCCCAGATAAGATAAAACTTAAATATAATAAAATCAGTATTATGTTAACGAAATAATTTAAAATCCAAGTGATATTACAAGAAAGTCAGGGTGTTATTTAAAATAATTTATAAAAAATAAATTATTTATCTGAAATTGTCCTTTTTTTATTAATCATTGAATAATACTCTTATAGTGTATTGTGAGTGTGCATGACCAGTCAGCCCTGTTGATACTCTAACTAACCCCTCCGCACATCAAAACACTTCATGAGCCTTGGTCCACGAGCTTTCAGCATCCGCCTGCCTCTGTTCATAACCTAAAAATTTATGAAGGGATATATATATATATATATATCGTCAGCTAGTATGACGACATGTCCGCCATCTTGTCTTCATCCGCTGGAGAAAACCATCTTGTTTTTGTCTGCTAGAGTGTGCTGATACCATGTTAGTATAATATTCTGTTCACCATAACTTTGTCCTCAACTGTTGGCATTGAAGATTGACCTTGACCTTGAAATTTGATTTTGACCTTGAAATTTGACCTTGAACCTTGAAATTTGATTTTACCTTAACGACCATCATGGATCCTCCATTTTGCGTTTAGTACATGCTACCAGGAGCTACCACCTGCTAGAGGTCATTGCCACCATCTTGTTTTCGTCTGCTGGAGGACACCATCTTGTGTGTGTACTCGTCTTATAGAGTACATTACCATCATACTTGTCTAAGTTTTACCCGCTAGAGTGCAGTAATCATTTATTATTACTGAAGTGCCTGCCATCTTGAAATTTGGGCGCCATCTTGGAATCGTGTAATTATTTAGCTAGAAATTCTGGATAAAATTACAAAATTCAACAAAAAATTCACTCATTAAAGTAATGATTGATTATATCAATTCCTGTTCTTGGTTCGATCCTTGGATGATGCAAAAAAATAATTAAATGGAAAAAATAATTATTATAATACATTATTATCAAAGTCCTAAAAGAGACTTAAAATCATGTATTACCATCATCCTTTAAACCATTACGACCGCCATTTTAGATATTTGTATTTATTGACTTATTAGTTCGGGAAAAATTCCAAAATTCACCGAAAAAAATCACACATTATTTTACATATTGAATCGAAACTTTCTTTGAACTATGAACGAAGCTGAAAATAAATTTAATTTAAATACCAGAAAATTGTCAGGTTCGAGAAATAAAACACCGCAAGTTCTTTTACAAACATAGTATTTATTACATAATTTTTATCCTACTAAAGGATCACTTGCGAAAGCCAGCAATCTTATAAACATTTAGCCCTGCATAGACGTGAAAAGACTAATTCTTAGCTCCAACAGCTCCAACTGCTCCAAATGCTCTAACAGCTGCAACTGCTCCAACACCTACAAATGCTCCAAATGCTCCAACAGCTCCAAATGTTACAAAGGCTCCAAATGCACCAAATGCTCCAAATGCTCCAACAGCTCCAAATGCTCCAACAGCTCAAAATGCTCCATATGTTCCAAATGCTCCATATGTTCCAAATGCTCCAACAGATCCAAATGCTCCAACAGCTCCATCATCTCCAAATTCTCCAAAGGCTCCAAATGCTCCAACAGCTCCAAATGCTTCAAATGCTCCAACAGCTCCAAATGCTCCAAATGCTCCAACTGATTTCAATTACTTTTTTTATCGAACTTGACATGATTACATGCATGACTTTATTAGTATACATTTTGGATGTCAGTGGTGACTTTTTTACACCTTTTAGTTATAAATTTATTTAGAAATGAGCTTTCGAGAAATGATAAAGTACATTTTTAAAAAATCATAATTTTTCTTCAAGTTTATACACATGCAATTAATGGAAACCATTATTTTATGTAGCTAGCTTCCCTCAGTTCTTTAAGTATGAAGGATATTTTTTTGATGTTCGAATAGTTTCCTGCACAAAGCGAACCATGTAGAAGTCTTAGCCTGTCAACCAATATGTTAGGATCTTCCCATGAGGTATAATCAATCTCTCTGCTACGTTCATCTTCCGTGTATGTTTATAATAAAAATGATTATCCCTGGTGTCTTCTGTTTCAACACCAACCACAAGGTCACTTTCGTCATCGACCAGTGATTATCACAAGCTTGATTAGGATAATTTATTTTGTGCCGGAAATTAGGCATTTCGTCACCTTTTTTTATTTTTCTATAATTTTAAATTTTTTTTGTAAATCTTATTTTTTTAATTTATCTGGTTGTTAAGGGGGTGATTTACTCTTTGTTAGGCCGCTGTACGCCACGTGTTTAAACTTTGTGCCAGTGGACCGAAGACCCTTTTCCCAGGGGGCCTATCTGATATTTTGCTGTCAAATGTGGCCGTGGGCAGCCCAGTTGAAATTTCTCTCGCCTGCAGTCACGTCCCGAGTTTGTAATTTTATTTATCTTCATGACCAAAATTGCATAGATTGGCTTCTGGGCTGCAAGCTGCTTCTTCTTATAGGCCTGCTGAGAATAGCAAGTCTCGTCACGAATGGGTCTCCAGTGGACCTGTGTTCCCACCTTAGTGGCTATTTCTGTCCCCTCTTCCTCTCACTCCACCTCACATTTGTTCTGAGAAATCAAGTCGGGAGCAGTGACCTGACGTGAACTTAGCCAAGACGATGGGCTAATTCAAGGACTTTCTCCCTGGTCTTACAGAGACGTCCACGACATCTAGCGGCAGAAAAAGTAACCGCGGGCCTGGTCGCCAGCATGTAGAGCACACCCTCGTGACACCTGGTGGCAAGTCAACTCACCACCTCAATTAGTTCCCCTTTACGCCGCTAGAAAGCAGCGCCGCGGCACCATAAGGCACTATGTTTCTTCTCGCGGCCTGTAGAATTCGATTGTTTGTTGCCTTCTGTAATTGCCGGTAGAGAGTGCGCATGTCTGTGTTCTTGTCACGACCGCCTCGGACTCCTTCGCATGTTTTCGGCCATGAGCCGAACCTTCCCCCTCTTTTATCCTAGGGCCGACCGACCACCCGATTTAATTAGTAGCTATGACCGTCATCGCCAGGACTCAGTACTCTGACCTCGGCTGCCGACCACATCTTCTGAGCGTCCTCTGCGCTAAGAGGCTTTTCGCGGGAACGGCGATTTTCGGTTGCATAAAAGATGTAGTCAGTTGCTTAAGGGATGTGATCCCATTTGTACAGTAGCCAGGCAGATGTAGTTTTTAGAAAAAGTCATATGTAGTTAAAATTTTTATTTTTTTTTTATTCTTTAAAAATTTGTTTTCCTAACGCGCATCCGCGCTTTCTCGGTGCGCGTCATCCTGATGTCGGCGCGAGACACGCGGAGGCCCTGTTTCCACACCCTGTTTGGTGAGTAATCCGTTTTTTCCCCCTCCTCATATTCCCGTTTGTTGGCCTTTCGCGCTGCCTGTGTATGACTGTCTGGAAGCAGGTCTAATTCGTTTTAAATTTGACTTGTGTTTCAGACAGGGTCCAAGTTTCTGGGGAGAGAAATTGCTCCCCGCATGATCTTCGGGAACTCCAGCTGATTTTCCCCTTTAGAAGAGTTTTTCTCTCGGTCCGACGTCATCCTGGGAAGATCCGGGTGATATGAGCTACATATATTTTCCGCTTGCATGGAAGGAACTAAATTCATTAAAAAGATACCAGCGAGCAGTGCTTTAAGAACGTAATCCTCAAGAACATGCTAAATCAAGGAAACTAATATATATGTAATCATTGGGAGAATCAAATTATGGTGCTATACTTGAAATTTTGTTAATGTAATAATTTGTTTGTTTAGATGTAATATGTATTGTTTTAAATAATGTAGGGGCTCCCCCTTAACTTTGTTAATTACTAAGATCTTTATTATCATGTCGAAATAATGCTAAATCAGTTTTTTTATATTTTGTAATTTTTGTTTAATTTTTTTTTTTTGTAATTTATCAAAAAAAATGTGTGGTGGTTTTCTCCGTGTGCTCCCGATTATCCATGTCAATATTATGATGGTTTTCTCCATGTGCTCCTAATTATACTTGTCAATATTTTGATGGTTTTTTTCCGTGTGCTTGAGATCATTCCTATGGTTTCTCCAAGTGCTTCTGGTTATTTCTGAGGAAACGATCTCTCCATGAAGGAGTTTTACTTTTAATGAGACATGTCATCATATTCAAGGTTAAATTTAATTAGTGAATTTCTGCTACTAAATCACCACTTGCAATATTTTTAACAGGTGGAATTTAAAAAATATCATTATTCAGTCAAATAATAATATGCCCTGAGAAATCTGAGAAACACTAACTGGATGAACAAACTTCCTTCTCCTTGGAGTCTAGCAAAGCCATCCTTCTTTTGCGATCATTAGTGAACATCCGCATCCCGCATAAGAGAAATAAATATTATTTACCTGCAGCAACACGTGGCATCATCTGTTGTTGAAAAGCATAACTACTTACAACCAGTACTTTTGCATGAGATAATTTAACTCTCGCTGACGAAATATTTAAAAAATTCTATTTAAGTAATGGTTTTAATTTAAAACTCTTAGTTTGCATCTGCCATTAGTCGCAGAATCTAACATGTACCCTGATTCGTTGCCTGTAGCTGTATCAAAACGACATCACTGTAGATACTGCAGCAAGATGTTTAACTTGAGAAAAAATGCTAAACGACATGAGAGAAGCAGTTTAATTTGGGTCCTTGTCAAAAACCATATAATTGCAGTCAGTGTCATAAATCCTTTGGTTGAAGATATTACTTGGATAGACATTGCAAGAACTGTACAACTAAGATGAATAAAGATAACGAAGACTGTGCTCCAACATCGTGGAAGAGGAACGAAGGCAGAATATTAGACGACAATAATGATTATGAAGAATGTAAAAAAGCTAATGCTAAAAATACTGATATATATCAAGACAATAAATTCAAAAAAAAAAAAAAAAACGAAGAAAGTAGAATCCTCATTAGAAATTAAAATATATTTACATCAATATCTAGTCATCTCCATGAAAATGTGAAAGATGGAGAACCACCTGAAGCTGACAAGACCGAAGACTGTGATGAAACATCTGAAGCTGACATTATTGAAGATTGTGGTGACACATCTGAGGCTGACATGATCGATGACTGTGCTGACAAATCTAAGGCTGACATGAATGAGTACTGTGCTGAAGAACCTAAATCATGCAAGAGCGAAGACTGTGATGGTGGCTTGAGACCAAAACGATGGAAACGACGTAATAAAATTAATTTCCTGATCAAGATTGTGATGCTGATATAATTGAGTACTGTGCTGAAGCACCTAAAGCGGTCAAGAGCGAAGACAGTGATGGTGGCTTGAGATCAAAACGATGGAAATGACGTAATAAAATTGTAACGCCCCTCGTATCCAAAAAATATATTATTTTAAATTAATTAAAAACACCTTGGAAACTGCTGGGCAAAATATTAAGAAAATTAAAGTTAATTACCAGAGGGGACACAAGGCGGTAAACACGACAAAATTTACACTCGTTGCACTCTAGTAACTTGGGAGTTCGTGGATCGTTATGTAGAAGAAGGTATATGATAAATAAATACACTATATAAATAATTTGGTCTATAGGTTTTCCTGGTTTATCATTAAGAGGTTTTGTTTTAGCATTATTTCGACATGATAATAAAGATCTTAGTAATTAACAAAGTTAAGGGGGAGCCCCTACATTATTTAAAACAATACATATTACACCTTAACAAACAAATTATTACATTAACAAAATTTCAAGTATAGCACCATAATTTGATTCTCCCAACGATTACATATATTTTAGTTTCCTTGATTTAAATGTTCTTGAGGATTACGTTATTAAAGCACTGCTCGCTGGTATCTTTTTAATGAATTTAGTTTCTTCCATGCAAGCGGAAAATATATATAGCTCATATCACCTGGGTCTTCCCAGGATGACGTCGCTCCGAGAGGAAAACTCTTCTAAAGGGGGAAATCAGCCGGAGGTCCCGAAGATCATGTGGGGAGCAATTTCTCTCCCCAGAAACTTGGACCCTGTCTGAAACACAAGTCAAATTTAAAACGAATTAGACCTGCTTCCAGACAGTCATACACAGTCGGCGCGAAAGGCCAACAATCGGGAATATGGGGAGGAGGAAAAAACGGATTACTCACCAAACAGGGTGTGGAAACAGGGCCTCCGAGGTGTCTCGCGCCGACATCAGGATGACGCGCACCGAGAAATCGCGGATGCGCCTTAGGAAAACAAATTTTTAAAGAATAAAAAAAATAAAAATTTTAACTACACATGACTTTTTCTAAAAACTACATCTGCCTGGCTACTGTACAAATGGGATCACATCCCTTAAGCAACTGACTACATCTTTTATGCAACCGAAAGTCGCCATTCCCGCGAAAAGCCTCTTAGCGCAGAGGACGCCGAGAAGACGTGGTCAGCAGCCGACGTCAGATTACTGAGTCCTGGCGATGACGGTCAAAGCTACTAATTAAATCGGGTGGTCGGCCCTAGGAAAAAAGAAGGGGAAGGGTGGACTCATGGCCGCAAACATGCGAATGAGTCCGAGGCGGTCGTGACAAGAACACAGACATGCGCACTCTCTACTGGCAAGTACAGAAGGCAACAAACAATCGACTTCTACTGGCCGCGAGAAGAAACATAGTGCCTTATGGCACTGCGGTGCTGCTTTCTAGCGGCGTAAAGGGGAACTAATTGAGGCGGTGTGCTGACTTGCCACCAGGTGTCAAGAGGGTGTGCTATACACGCTGGCGACCAGGCCCGCGGTTACTTTTTCTGCCGCTAGATGTCGTGGACATCTCTGTAAGACCAGGGAGAAAGTCCTTGAATTAGCCCATCGTCTTGGCTAAGTTCACGTCAGGTCACTGCTCCCGACTTGATTTCTCAGAACAAATGTGAGGTGGAGTGAGAGGAAGGGGGGACAGAAATAGCCACTAAGGTGGGAACACAGGTCCACTGGAGACTCATTCGTGACGAGACTTGCTATTCTCAGCAGGTCTCTAAGAAGTAGCAGCTTGCAGCCCAGAAGCCACTCTATGCAATTTTGGTCATGAAGATAAATAAAATTACAAACTCGGGACGTGACTGCAGGCGAGAGAAATTTCAACTGGGTTGCCCACATCCACATTTGACAGCAAAATATCAGATAGGCCTCCTGGGAAAGGGGTCTTCGGTCCACTGGCACAAAGTTTAAACACGTGGCGTACACCGGCCTAACAAAGAGTAAATCACCCCCTTAAGGCGATTGGTGCATGGAAAATATTACGAAAAAACTAATTTAACTGTACATATTTATTTTTGATGCTTCTTTTTAAGACATAATATACCTAGGATATTTTTAATAAACTTTTTTTTACTGAGTTATGTCATTTTAAATGCATTTATTTTTATTCCAAGCCAGAATTATTTAGAAAACACATAATTATGTTAAACTTAATTATAGTTCAAGAAACGAGTGTACGAATAGGTTTCTGCACATATAAAAGTAAGAAGAAAAAATTTTCATCGTCAAAATTACAGTTTAATATTGACAATTTCCATTGATCACTGCTGGACTACTTCAGGAGCGAATTAAAGAATAAATTTAAATGAAAATGAAAACATAATTGGCAGAACACTATTGAGTTATGTATATATTTTCATATCCTTTTGTTTTTGATACGATCCGACTCAAAACATGCCCTCTGGAGTGACAGTTCTAATGCTGCGTGTAAAACTCTCGCCGCCGGGAAGAATGTCCCCGCGACGTGGCGCTGAGGGCGGCGCTTGTCGCAACCAGGTAGTCCGGCGGAGCTCCGGCCGGCGGGCCGCAGCCTGCGGGGGGAGGGGGAAGAATGGGGTGTAGAGGGATGACGAGAGAGGGGACGGAAGAAACGAAGGGTCTGTCAATGTCGCGCTCATGGAGCTAATATACAGTAATACATCTGGAGAGGACAAGGGAAGACCAGCAGAGGATGCGAGGTGAAGCCGGGTATCGGCTGGAAGAAAATGAAAAAGAGCCAAACTCGCCTCGCGCGGCCGAAGAATCCTCCAAACTTAACTCGCAACAGCTCCGAAACTATCAAAACAATCAAACTGAAAATTTTACTGGAGTATCTATAAACATTTTTCCCCACATCGCTTTAATATTTTTTTCGAAACATGAATGCTTTCATTTTTAAAAATTAAATACTTATTTACTGCCAAAAATTTTTGTGATTACGCAGAGTAAATTACAACATCGAGGAAAATTTTTTGTTTGCAATTGTAAGTGGGGGACACTAGCGTATGAAATAAGGAAGAAGCCTCAAATTTTATTTATATACCCCTTTTGACGCATTCAACCCCATACTTTTATTTTTACAGAGAGTTGAAGTGGGAATAATGTTTCAGTGGGTAACACTACCGACATATGTCTTCGGAACGCACTTTTTTTTGTTATTATACATCTCAAAATTTATAATTTCATACGCAATGTATATAAAAACGAATTCTTACTTACCTCATTTAATCTATTACAAACCTCTTGTAATATACGTGTATTAGTAGAAGAACCAACGTAACATGCAAACCTTAGGTAAACACTGGTAGAGAATTGTTTGGAATAACTGTAATGCTATGCATATACTGACAATGTAAGAAACTTCCAATTTTATTAATTGTTTGCATAAGAATTAATAATTTTAAAAAAATCATAGAATAGGCCTTTATAGTCTGAAAACCTTTCACGTAGTTTCAAGTCGCGTACATAAAAGTTTTTTAATATATATAATTACCAAATATTGTTGAATATATTTAACATTTTTATACATGTTACAACACACATATAATAATAACAAACCTATATAGTATATAAAAAGACAAACGCCAAATTTTAGCATTTTGTATTTATTTTCTCTGTGTGAATAAAATAACAGTTCTTAACGTAGTTGCTAATACTGTACTATATTTCTAAAAAAAAATTACGAAAACCCCTGACATCGTCACCATAACAATTATAAATTTGCAAAATAATTAAGGCACATCTTTTAATGCTACGAAGCACACTCTTAAGAGAAATGTTTTAAACTTAAGTTGGGATGTAACTAATATCTTAAAAGCATTCTGAAACCGTTACTTTGAGGGAAACCTTAATATACCGAACACCATACCATCCTTTAATCGAGTACGATTTTCGCTTCTTAAGACCCATTTGTCTTCAAAATGCACTGTACTGTGTGAGTAATAAATCAGTCTTAAAATCAGTTAATTATTTTATCTTCCTATTTCGTATTCTAATTGAGATAAATATCAGATAAGCATGTGTTACTTGTATCACGACATCAAGGTATTATTTATCAGTAATTAATATTTCATTTTATTTTTTTGTTAACTAATGTGCATAGGGCAGTGCACTAGACATCACTACCTGTGTGTAGTGTTGCGTTACACTTTTTAACGCATTAGAGTTTACATAAAATGATAAATTCAAAATTTCGTTTAAAAGTATAAATATCAGAGATCAATTTAATTAATGTCCAGTATAACTCAGTCAGTAAAACATTCGGAAATATGTATAGGACCTGAAAACCTAAATATTTGTTAACAGTTAAACTGAACTAAGATGTGTTAGAGTGGTTTTTTCTCTGTCCGTATATTAGAGGTATGGAACATCAATAAATATATTTTAAAAAACTAAAGAAACATGCTTTTAAAGATTATCAAACTAAAAAGTTAAAAATAATTTTAAAATTTAATTTATGACAATAGTATATAAGAAATACTAGTATAAACGAGAAAAAAGGCTTGAGGCGCTTTGTGCCATATTTTTTGTATATTAAGCGCCCCATGCTTTATTCTCATTTATACTAGTATTGCTTATAAACTATTGTCATAAATTAAATTTTAAAATTATTTTTAACTTTTTAGTTTGATAATCTTTAAAAGCATGTTTCTTTAGTTTTTTAAACTATATTTATTTTTAACTTTTTAGTTTGATATTCTTTAAAAGCATGTTTTTTTTAGTTTTTTAAACTATATTTATGTATAATTATCATAGGGAAATGAGTTACCGACACTACCTATTACCATCTGAGATAACTATTTGGAGTTGCAACGTCACAAAGAAATGGTAAAGTCTCTCCGAATCATTTACAGTTAGATGTATGGATATAATCTTAGAATTTACCAGGAAAAAAAAAAAAACATTTTTTTTCCGGCGTGGCCGGGAGTAGAACCCACGATCGCTGAATCCGAAAGCTGACGTCTCAGAAGTTTTTTTTAGGTTTTTAATAGGTTTTTATCTTTCGTAATTGTCACAATACCTACATGGTTTGCAGGGTTATTTAGACATACCAGCAGTTTCCTGCTCTTTTGCCAAATTTTTACATATTAACACTTCAGTTTTTACATGGCACAGAATATATACATATCATAAAAGGAAACTTTAAAAAACCTTTTGTCTTTGCCTTTGGAGCCATTGGGCTCAATGTCTTCACATCACTGGGAAATGCACACATTATTACATTTAGTATTATTTACAAAGAATTAAAAATGAATAAATACAGATAAGTGTTACAAGAAAACTGAATATTATTGGTTTAAAAACTAAGCTATCAAACAAACAAACAAACAATGCGCTATGGTTGCCGTCCGTTAATGGCTACACCGGTATGGCACTGTGGTTGGCGTCCATACTATACACATATATACATGATATACACTGCACTTTCACTTTGGATGGTGTCCCATTGGAGATCTTGGGGCCGCCCAGTCAGGGTGGCCTGCCGGGGTGGTAATCTGTAATGAGTTTATGTGGATAGGGTCTGGTGATGTCGTGTTTGCCAATGTTCTGTATCAGTGTAGACGGGTGTTGTGCAGCTTTGTGGAAGAATTTGTCTGTGTATCGTGTGACTAGAGATCTTGGTGATTGTGTGTTTGCAAGGTCATGTAGCTGTATGTTGGTTACGTGTCTGTATTTCCCGAGTGTGGCTCTGAGTAGTTTATTGAAACATGTATTTAGTTGGTGGAAACGGATGTCGGGTACATGGGCAAATATTACTGATGCATACAATAAGATAGGTACTATGTACGCCTTGAAGAGGCGTACACGGTCCTGGTCTGGGAGGGGGCTGTATGGGCGGAGTATGGGGGAGAGCGAGTTGAATACGCGATAGGCCCGGGCAGTGGCCGACGAGAAGTGCTGTGAGAAGCGCAGTGTGCGATCCAGTGTCACACCGAGGTATTTCACTGAATCGCTCCAGTTGATCACTGCGCCTCCCACGAACAGTGCTGGTGGCTGACGGGGGCGGCGTCTGGTGAAAAGAATTGCTTCTGTCTTGGCGGGGTTGGGAAGGATTCCCCAGGACATGAACTAGGTATTGACAGAGACAGTGCTTATCAGAATGAAATTACAGAACTACTTTTGTGCAAGGAAATGTATTTTACAAATACATTTCAAGAGAAATCACCTTTAAATGAAATAGATCTTGCTGACATGGAAGAAATAGACTTAAGGTGGGTTTACGATTGAAAATTAAGAATTAAGACTTAAGACTTAGTCCTGTACTTACCATATGACTCTATGTAAACTAGTGGAATGGTTTATGATTGTCGTGTGTGAATTTTGACGGGTCGTGTGCGAACCATATGATGACTTAAGACTTAACAGAAATGGTTATATTTTATATTTTTCGTTAAGACTTAAGGGAAGCGACCAATCACAACAAACCGGAACCTTTCAACCGGAAGTTTATGTCTTATTATTGGACTGAGCGAGGCAGTATTTTGGGTTAGAATTCGTATATTTGTAATTTGTAATCATCATCCATTTCGAAAAATAGATATCCCATTTGTCAATAACCTATTTCAAACCTGCTTCTCCGTTTCGAACAATGGCCGACCATGTGTTTTGTTCTGTGATTGGTTAGAATTAACGACTTCTATGGCAATCATAAACTGTAAAATGTAGTTTTGACTTAATTGTGTGCTCGATGTTAAGTTATAATTCTTAAGGAAATCAATCGTAAACCCAGCTTTAGATTTAGAGGCCAGGCCCCTTTCAAGTGACGAAATTTCTCTTGAAGGGCTGAAATATGTTTCTGGCTATATAGCTCACCGTTTCAGAAATAAATATCCTGACCTTGGCACTACGGATTTCAATTCGGAGGACGATAGCTGGATACATTTATAATCAAAGGGTAACTTAAAATGTCCCACTAATTTTTTTTTTGAATTAATAAAGATCGCTGAAATGTGTTTTGATAATATTCATGGCAACAATTTGTGCAAAAAAAAGCGGATTTTTGAATCACTGACTAAAATTATTTGCGGAACTACTGAAAATAAATATCCAGAAGAAGTTTTGTCAGGACAAGAACGTATATGCGTATCAAGTATTTGAACATGAAATATTTTAACGAACAAGACCAAAAACGCAAAGAAAGAAATAAGATGAGGAAAACTACCCTCTAAGATTTTTCAGTGTGATAGTGTCCACTTTCCTTCACCATAATATGTATGTACATAATTTATTTACGATGTTTTTTAATTACTTTATTTAAGAAAAGCATTTATTGTGAATATCGCAGCAATTATGTAGGGCTTAAGGTATTTATTGTATTCCAAATATTGAGTATGTCATTTTTATTGCCTTTATTAAAAATAATATATATATTAACAATGTAACAAAATTGCGATATTTTTGTATTGCTATTGCAATTTCGTTTCTTGTAAACATTATTGTAGACTTTTTCATATTGAAATTAAATTTTCTATAGGGTTGTTTGTATTTTAATTTTACAGTTATAAGATTTTTTATATGTTGTTTACTGTTTACAAACATTTGAAAAATATTTCCTTAACCATATTTCCATTTCCATGGCAATAGTCTTGTTAGCTTTTCGGGTAACTCTTCTACATGGATGATAAGATGGTGCGACATCTAAAACATATCACACCACCTTTACATAACTATAAAACTAAGAGGTGTTTTCTTTACATAATATTAAAGCACAATGTTTCCTTGTGGCATAGGTGATTTAGAATTTCCATTTATCTAGAAAAATGGGCTTTCAGAATGTTTTTTAACACACAGTGTTTGGGAAGGTTTTTGAAGAAAAAAATTGACTACGCGTTTTATTTTTTTGCAGCTGAATTCAGGCACTTGCATGAAATATAATTAATCCGTAGGAAGCGCAATGGTTTAAAGTATTGATGTTGAAGATTTGAAAAGATTTATTGAAATAGTGTGAGAGAATGAGCGAGTTGAGTGAGAAGAGTGCGGGAGTGGCCACATGACGTCTGCGCAGTTGCGGACAAAAAATAATCCATTCCGCCTCCCCATGGCGAAGGATGAGTGAAAGAGAAACCTGATAAACCTTCCCCTCCTCCGGGCACGATAGAACCTTATCGGCTGTGTGTTAGAGGGAGAGCGAGATACAACCTTCGAGGTTTTGTTAGTTCCCGCTAGATGGCAGGCCGCAGAGCGACCACCAGCGACACCCTTCCCGTATGAAGGCCATCTCACCACTGACGAGCTGGAACTAAGCTCCTGACCTCCCTACATAGTAACGGTCACCCACATAGGCATCTAGACTCTTTAGTGGTCATATGATACAAAATTCATTGTTTTCGGGCCTGTGACCGTTTTTACCGTGCACCAATCGCCTTAACAACCAGATAAATTAAAAAAATAAGATTTCCAAAAAAAATTTAAAATTATAGAAAAATAAAAAAAAGGTGACGAAATGCCTAATTTCCGGCACAAAATAAATTATCATAATCAAGCTTGTGATAATCACTGGTCGATGACGAAAGTGACCTTGTGGTTGGTGTTGAAACAGAAGACACCAGGGATAATCATTTTTATTATAAACATACACGGAAGATGAACGTAGCAGAGAGATGGGAAGATCCTAACATATTGGTTGACAGGCTAAGACTTCTACATGGTTCGCTTTGTGCAGGAAACTATTCGAGCATCAAAGAAATATCCTTCATACTTAAAGAAATGAGGGAAGCTGGCTACATAAAATAATGGTTTCCATTAATTGCATGTGTACTTAAAGAAAAATTAAGATTTTTTAAAAATGTACTTTATCATTTCTCGAAAGCTCATATCTAAATAAATTTATAACTAAAAGGTGTAAAAAAGTCACCACTGACATCCAAAATGTATATTGATAAAGTCATGCATGTATTCATGTCATGTTCGATAAAAAAAAGTAATTGAAATTAGTTGGAGCATTTTGAGCTGTTGGAGCAGTTGGAGCATTTGTAGCATTTGGAGCATTTGGAGAATTTGGAGCATTTGGAGCTGTTGGAGCATTTGGAGCTGTTGGAGCATTTGGAGCATTTGGTGCATTTGGAGCCTTTGTAGCATTTTGAGCTGTTGGAGCACATGGAGCGTTTGGAGCCTCTGGAGCTGTTGGAGCTGTTAGAGCATTTGGAGCAGTTGGAGCTGTTGGAGCTAAGAATTAGTCGTTTCACGTCTATGCAGGGCTAAATGTTTATAAGATTGCTGGCTTTCGCAAGTGATCCTTTAGTAGGATAGAAATAATGTAATAAATATTATGTTTGTAAAAGAACTTGCGGTGTTTTATTTCTCGAAGCTGACATTTTTCTGGTATTTAAATTAAATTTATTTTCAGCTTCGTTCATAGATCAAAGAAAGTTTCGATTCAATATGTAAAATAATGTGTGATTTTTTCGGTGAATTTTGAAATTTTTCCCGAACTAATAAGTCAATAAATACAAATATCTAAAATGGCGGTCGTAATGGTTTAAAGGATGATGGTAATACATGATTTTAAGTCTCTTTTAGGACTTTGATAATAATTTATTATAATAATTATTTTTTCCATAAAATTATTTTTTTGCATCATCCAAGGATCAAACCAAGAACAGGAATTGATATAATCAATCATTTCTTTAATGAGTGAATTTTTTGATGAATTTTGTAATTTTATCCAGAATTTCTAGCTAAATAATTACACGATTCCAAAATGGCGCCCAAATTTCAAGATGGCAGGCACTTCAGTAATAATAAATGATTACTGCACTCTAGCGGGTAAAACTTAGACAAGTATGATGGTAATGTACTCTATAAGACGAATACACGCACAAGATGGTGTCCTCCAGCAGACGAAAACAAGATGGTGGCAATGACCTCTAGCAGGTGGTAGCTCCTGGTAGCATGTACTGAACGAGAAATGGCGGATCCATGATGGTCGTCAAGGTAAAATCATATTTCAAGGTCAAAGTAAAATTTCACTGTTTTTTTTTTTGCTCTAATAGTTTCGAAGCAAGGACAGGAATCGAACTAATTAATCAGTATTCTAATAAGTAATTTTTTTTTTAGAATCTCTAGCATTAAAATTATGTATTTTCAAGATAGCGACCGTAACGAAAAGTGCAACGGTGTTTTTTAAGATTTTTATTATTTCATTTGATTGATTAATTTTTTTAATGATTTTTAAATTTTTTCCCGATTTTCTAACAAAACAATTACGGATATTCAAGATAGTGACCGTAACGATAATTGTTACAGTTACGTCTTAATACATGATGGTTGTTCTGTCTCGAACAGGTGGTGCTATTATTACTTCAAATAAAAAAAATTACAAGTCCGAATAGGCATGTTATTTTTATATATACCTTATTTAATTCTCAGTCTGGTAAATGTCTCGATGGCCGTGCGGTTAAAGGCGTATGATTCCCAATCTAGAGATCAGAGCTGCGATGGTTCGAATCACAGCGCTTCCAATGTATTTTGTTAAAAAATTTAAATTTAATATGTCGATAAGGACCATAATAGCAATGTTAGGTAATAGAACATCGACCTTATGTGATGAATCAGAGCGACGCTGACGCTCTCTATGAACAAACAGCAGAAATAAAGTCCTTGGTATCCAAGATGGTGACCTCCAGAAGAACAAAAAAAAAATAAAGAGCTAGGCTGGCGCTCTCTAGGAACAAACAGCAGAAACTAAGTCAACGTTATCCAAGATGGCAGCCTCCAGAAGAACAAAAAAAATCAAGAGCGTTGCTGGCACTATCTAGGAACAAAGAACAGAAACAAAGTCGACGGCATCCAAGATGGCGGCCTCCAGTGGAACAGAAAAATTAAATATGGCGGTCATGACGAAAATTTCATCATAATGAGTGGGGCGCTCTATTTAAATATGTCGGATCCAAGATGGCAAAAAAAAAAACAAAAAAAAAACAGATTTAGGTCGAAACCGTAGTTGTTTATTCCTAGATGTCTTAAAATTGTAACGATCGTAAACGCTGAATTTTTTTTTACATAGAATGTAAAGTATTTCCCCAGTATATAACATTATTTTTTCAAACGTTTTCTTTTACTGTAAGTTCTCACATGCTCTGTGGTTTTTAAATAAAATCGTTTGACTCAAAGTTTTTTGTCCTAAAGTCATTTGTCCTAACTTGGTTTTTCATAATGTCGTTTGTCCTAAAATCGTTTGTCCTAAAAGTCGTTTGTCCTAAAGTCGTTTGTCCTAAAGTCGTTTGTCCTAATGTCATTTGTCCTAATGTCGTTTGTCCTAAAGTCGTTTGTCCTAATGTCGTTTGTCCTAATGTCGTTTGTCCTAAAGTCGTTTGTCCTAAAACTCAGAGTAAGGATTTATCGATACTGGAACCGTCGTTTGTCCTAAAAGTCGTTTGTCCTAATGTCGTTTGTCCTAATGTCGTTTGCCCTAAAGTCGTTTGTCCTAAAACTCAGAGTAAAAATATTTTGAAGCTGTTCCATCGTTTGTCCTAAAATTCGTTTGTCCTAAAGTCGTTTGTCCTAAAGTCGTTTGTCCTAACGTCGTTTGTCCTAAAGTCGTTTGTCCTAATTTTTAGGACAAACGAAATTAGGATAAACGCTTTAGGACAAACGATTCTAGGACAAATGCCGCACCCCCTCGTGGAACCGCTAATTAACATAAAAATAACAAAGAATATTAACACGCCCGGTGCTACAAACATTTCCCTACGTTCTTAAGAAATAATACAACAAAACTTACCACTTAGTGCGGTTGTAGATGCTTAATGCATCTTAAAAGCTTAAAATCACACAATCAAGAATTTTGGCGTTACTACAACATGGCGTCAAGGTGCTGGAAAAGACCGTCGGTGGTCTGTAAGTGCAAGACGAAGAAGGACATTGAACATGGCACTCGTAGAGAGTACCTTTTTTAAAACAACAAAAATTGATTATTCCTGTAGCATTAATTCTATTACAAAAAAAGATTGACTTATAATTTCTTAAATATACCTTCACATATTTACTATAATAATTAAATTGTAAACACATTATTCATAATAGATTCAAAAAATACATTGACACAATAAAAAAAAACTTGATGTGTTCAAACATTTAAATTACACATAATTATAATTATTACAACTTCATTCAGAATTAACTTTTAAATATTTAAATGACACATTACCATTAACAAATACCAATATAGAATACAGAAAACGTGTGGAAACCAGTTCGCCCAAAAAAAAAGAAAAATAATTATAAATAAATAAGTTGAGCAAGTGCCACCAACATTACAATGGCACAGTAGTGATGAATTATTTGCGGTTGTTCGTGAACTATGTCTGCACTGTGGTGCTGTGTTGAGAAGAGGATAACCGATTTATTTTTCTTTGGAACGTAGGACGTGAGCGTCATATCTTCTGTAAAGGCAAAAAGGGACGAATTTACTTCTCGTCGAGGACTAGGATAAAATTCATTTGGAATTTCCCTTTTATTAGCTCTCAGTGTACCAACAAGTGTCAATCCTTTTTCCAACAAAGCTTGTGCTAAAGGTACGGAAGTAAAAAAATTGTCTGTCGTTATACCTCTACCAGAGTGAAAATATGGCTCTACAAGTTCCATAACGACTCTCTTTCCTTGCTTCACTTCTGTTTGTTTGTTCACCATTCCAGTGTATACTTGAAGGTTGCAACCATAGACAGTTTTGCTATCTGCACAAATCCAGATCTTTATTCTGTAATGACCAGGTTTTGATTTCATATAAACCCGGAATGAGCAGTGTCCCCTATAAGTAGCAAGCCTTTCATCAACTGTTAGATTGTCATGAGGTACAAAATTACGAACACATGCATCGGTAAATATATGAAAAACATCTCTTATAGCCTGCAACTTATCATTTTTCAATTCAATACAAGCCTGTCTCGTAGCAGGATCATCAAATCTAAGCATGGAACAAAGTAACTGAAATCTAGTTCTAGACATAGTAGCTGTAAAAAATGGTTGACAAAATGCTGGATCAGAAGCCCATAATTATACCACGCTTACCTGATTATTGTGTAGTTTACCAGCTGCTATCAAAATAGCAATAAATGCTTATATTAAATACTGCGCAGTGCAGTCGTCATGCGAAGAACTAATTGATGCAGGTTCTGATAGCTCAGTAGGTAAATTCATCTTCCTAAGGTTTTATTTGACTTCTGAAAATTTTTCAAGATGACAATATATTTAACCGTTTATTCAATGCAAGGGGGGTATTTCGATTACCCCAGCAGAAAATTTTTTTTTTACACATTCCTGATAAATAAAGCTAGTTGGTGCTGACACATTTATATTGTTTGAAATATTATAAACGAATAGAAAAATTTACAGCTTTGAAAAAAAATCACTGTCTTTTTATTTAAAAAAAAAAAAAACATAGTGGGGTATTAAACCGTTTATTCAATGCATGAGTTACCAAGGGGGGTATTTCGATTACCCCAGCAGAAAAAAATTATTTTATAAATTCCTGATAATTAAAGCTAGTTTGTGCTGACACTTTTATATTGTTTGTAATATTATAAACGAATAGAAAAATTCACAGCTTTGGAAAAATATCACTGTCATTTTTATTGCAAAAAAAACATAGTGGGGTATTTTGACTACCCCCCTTGGTAGTAGAAGGGTTAACCACCCTTGGGAGATGATTTTCGGAAAAAGTCATCCTGCGTAACATAAGGAACATTACTGTCAAGTTTCAAGTTTGTAGGATATATACTTGAAAAAAAAAAGCAATTATTTATATTTAAATTCCGCACAAAATTTCAACGGTGATGAGGACTGCACTAACAATGAAATAGTTGTTGCCATAGAGACGAATGAAGCATCAACAATGCTACAGCCGTTGCCATGGTTATTTTCTACCAATTCATCACAACATACACCTCTAAACCTCTTAAATTGTCTGTGTTTCTCTACTATATTATGCATGTTTTATACATACAAACCTTCCTCTTGAATTAATCTATCTATTAAAAAAAACCGCATCAAAATCCGTTGCGTAGTTTTAAAGATCTAAGCATACATAATGACAGTCAGGAGCGGGAAGCGACTTTATTTTATACTATGTAAGATACAGATTACAAGCGGAGTTAATAAGGGATGTTAATTATCTGTAGGTAAAATTTAATGTGGAGTGGGATCTTAAATTCGCGACTCTAATAACACAAACTCCGCTATTTCTTTTCTTCTCCAACACTTAACCCTGATTTATATTGTGTAGTTTTTTTTCTTCTTTTGTAAATATTTAACCTCTACCCGTATTGAACAACAACCTTAATTAAATGAGTTAATTATATTATTAATTAATTGAATTTAATAGTTTTGCTTCCTGTGTCGACCGACAACCTGAATTGAATAACAAAATCTTCTTAAACGCAAGCGAAGCCATGGGATAAAGCGAGGAAGTAATAAATGTGATGGATATTATTTTTATTATATTTTAAGAAATAAATGTATTATGTATCATTTATTCATTTCTTGTTCTACAAACTGCTAAAATGTTTTATATATACACACATGTACATACAAACACAAACACTCACACATATTAGGTGCGTGGATATGTATGTATGTATGTATGTGTGTGTGTGTGTGTGTGTGTATATATATATATATATATATATATATATATATATATATATATATATACACACACACACATACTTTCCTTGTGCGCTTTGTTAGGCTAATATTATAATATTCTGATGCTGCGGCTAAAACTTACTTTGAATATATATTACTTTTGACACGAGTAACTAAGAAATTTACTTTATCTTAAGTGAAGTATAACATACTGACTACTTGTAAAACATTTATTTTATAAAATTAGTTGTACAATTCTTTATTTTTTTTATTTTTAGACCAGATTTTTGTAATGAAAAAGGTGTGGGACTAAGTAAGTTGAATGTTTGGATGGGATTTAGCATGTTTTCTTTAAAGAAGCAGTAAAAATAACTGATATCAAAATGAATGTAAAATTCGAACAATTTATTATATTTAGTTTTTTAATTCAACTTTGATTAATTATTGCTGTAAAAATGTGGTAATAATAACAGATGGGCTGGGTTAACATTCAAAAGTGATGTTAACTAGTGAGAATTATAATATATCATATTTCAAAAGAACGTGTGCGCCACGTTCCAGTGTAACAATGCAGTAATAAAATAGTAAGTGAATCAATTAATTATTTCTGTTTTTTAACACATTAAATAGTCATAATTGATTCGACACAAAAATATCACCAAGAAAGTATTGAAATACATATTATTTTACTCCGAACTTAAATCGAAACTGAAATGTTAACACCACACATAATTGTGCAAAAACAAACATATTAAAAATGTAAATATACTTAAATATTTGTTTTAAAGCAAATTTAATTAAAACGCAAAGGTTTGAACCAAGTAGGAATTTGAATAATTAAAACTTATTGGCAGTTTCTAAAGAGCAATGTGTGTACTGTTGATAAAAATAAAACCTTTTAAGTGTTTTGTAAGGAATTTCCGAATAGAAAAAAAGTTAACATGAAGAAAAAAATACTAATATAATATAAAGTAAACTAATATATGCAGAAGAGGAATGTGAGGGGAGTATGTTTAAAATAATAGTTTTACAATTTATGAAACACGGATTTGTTGCGTTGTCGAGGTGTATATAATGGTGTAAAGATTGTTTAACATGAAATAAAGGAACCTTTATTAAATTCTGATAATATTTATTTGAAGAGATAATTGACCCCTTCCCTTTCCTCTCTTCCAGGAGAATCTATGTAACAAATTAACGTCTCCGAGCAACGCGAAAGACAGACCGAAAAAAAACACTAATTTATTATTGTAATAGACAGAATTGATAAAAAAATGCATTAAAATATACACATTGCTCTTAAAAGTAGAGAAACTTTAAAGTATATTTAATGTAAAGAAAGATGGTTTGATTAGTTAGCAAAACGTAGTTAGGTACACACTGATGGCTAGCGTCTCCCTTCTGAGCTCCTGTACGTGGCTGACAGCAAATAAAGACGAGAATACAATCGCATTACTTAATAAGGTACATGTAAATGAAAGACTGTAACGCTATAGGCGTGTAAGCTTGACAGGAGCAAGGCACTGAGACTAGGGATTGCAATACACCTAAGTGGAATCCCGCAATCCCGCGGGATTCAGCATCATCTGAAGGCCTGGAGGATCCCGCACTGGCTTGTGGATCCACATCGTGAATTTGTTGACAAATCGCGCAAAATTCAGTCAAATTTGCCGCTCTTTGAATCGCTTAGCGCGACGTTGCCGCTCCGTCGTTCTGCATCTCGCGTGCACTCAGACATAGCCGCGCCGCCGCGCCGCCGTCTCACTCGCCAGTTGGCATTTGACTCGCGCAAAAAACATGGGTGGTTTCGCAAACAATCCATCGTCGTGTTAGTAAAGTATAGTTTTGTTTACGTTCATTTAAATAATTTCTGCCTTACCTTGATTCAAGATAATCCCATTGAATTGTGGTAACTTTTTAGAGAAATTTTATTAGCTATACACGTGAGGTGTATTACATTAATTCATGTACAAAACCTAATCTATTATTTTTAATTGCGGGTACTAGTAAAGTATGGCTCTTTCAAAACCACATCTGAAGAATTTTGGTGACAGTAATGTTAAAGGTTAATGGCATTAATTAAATATGTCTGAAGGCCTAACGTGTTCTCAATTTTTGAAAATCAGTCAACGTTATATCACTGGCTTAAGAACCCACTTAAAAACAAAGCAATGCTTATAAATAGGTCAGTTACGTCCATTTATAAATACAGATGCCAAAGCATCCACTTTAAAAAATGATGATATTGAAGAAGAAATAATCTAAAAGAAAAGTAAAACTATCAGACGGATATTTGATAAAAGAAAATTCGATGTGGCTTCATACTTTAATGTTAAAACATAAACACAATTTGTTCATACAAATGTTTTCTGAACAAAACATTAACGCAAACCGTTATTTTCAAAGCCTTGTTTTCGCCAAACGAAAACTAAGCACAGAGTGACTCACAACATTTAAAGTAATTTGCCCGCAAAGTAAATCAAATCGGAGACTTCGAACGAGAAAGTTAAAATCACGTCTAGCGAAAGAGGAATTAATTTCTTACATATGCAAGGTTTAATTCAATACAATAAAATAATAACTAAGCCTACTGAATTTGTAAACATTAAGTGGCGCTCACCCGTCATGACAAATAAAACTAGTGTGAAATGGACGGCGTGTGCATTTTACGCCTTTAAATCTAATAAAATGCACGCACTTTTGTATGTTGTAAGTGAATCCGATTAAATGTACAAATAAGGCGTTTATAAATTATACATTTGTAATAGCAAAAAATTGCGTCTTCTTGGTTAGAACTTTTGCAATATTTTTTAATGATGTTACATTACATGACACTTGTGTTGCCTTCTTTAAACAACAACTAAATCTGATTTTTTTTTGTTAAATGTTTATTTCTGTATTCACTTAAATATAGGTAAGAAAACAATGATGTCAAATTTTTTTTGCTACTTTAAAATATTTAAAATGACTCTATATGTATAAGGCCTATACCATACATTGCCAAACATTTCTAAAAATAATTATTTGCATTAAAAGTTATGAAAGAATTTCATCATATGAGAAGAATTGTCATCATTTTTTTTAATTGTATAAAGATTTACCAGCATTATGTATATTTTTATGACATGTTCAGTGAGATTGAAAAGTTAAAGAATAGAAAGAGTATTTGAACATAAAGACTTCCTACTTGCTGCGGAGGAGATCAGTCACCTAATGGGCTTGGAAGTGTAAAGACAGCGGTGGATTTTTTTTTGTCTTCCCGAGGTTTAAATACCCTAATTGAATTAATTGACACTAATAATTTTTTTTTCATGTGACTGGTTTCAAATACGTATTAAGGGCCCCGCCTACCGGGGCACACATACAGTGTGCAGAGCTTCAGGTAAAACAACGCGATTTCAAAACTACTCAAGATATCCGAGTGGGGCCTATTTACGAATAGCATTTAAGAGTTCGCTGAGGGCCGAAACGTACTTTTAATTTCGGATTAGGTTTTTAAACTGTATTTTTAGAAGCGTTAAAATGCCTAAAACGCGTGTTTTCAGAATAATTTTTAGGCATAAAACAATCAGTACAGATTCTTGAAAGTACTTAAGGGGCTTGATAACACCTTTATCTTCATTTCTCCGCCATATAATGTTACGGTCACTCCTCAAATTTCACAGTTATCCTGTGACGACGAGACGAATGCGCGCCAGTTCAGAGCCTTGCGCTTAGAGGCTATACCGCGCTGGAAGCACCAGCGAGCGTCGCGCTTATCATCCCGCCTCACTAACACACATACACCCCTGACGAGGCGGGCCCCTTAATATAAGTTATATTTATAAATAGTTGTCTGAAGAAAGGAGAATGAAGAAGAAAGGAGAATGAAAAAAGAATTCATAATTTTTGTAATTTATTTCAATTTTTCTTTTTGTTTATTTTTTAGTTTCTAGGTAAAATTGGAATCTGGGATTCAAATTTCACTCGAAGCATCAAATTCTACCTGAGTTATGGAACTTTATTAGATCTGTTATTTTTCTGTCAAAGTAATACGTCAAAATTGGGTAGAACCCAACTTTAACAACAATAACAACTCTAAATTATGTTTTCGACTCGCCAGACCTTACTACTTGCCAGAATTCAGAAATTTGTTAGTCGATGAAAATGATATGTAATTTTGTTCTCTTTTAATGATAAAATATTCAAGTTAACCAACATGAAATATCTGTTTAAATGCTACTTTCCTTATTCATTTAATTTAAAGGAATTTTGTAACTGGTAAAAATAACGACAAAATGTATGTGACTGCAGAAGTTACACTAATTATTTTGGCAACCAAAGTCAAGTAAACTTTAAAAATACAGCAGTATGAATCAGTCCACCGAGAAATATCTTCAGGCAATATATATATATATATATATATATATATATATATATATATTACATTAATCATACTGTTCCTGAGCTTACTTTTACTATCCATAATTTATTTGTGTTAACGCTTAGTAGGCCCTTACTTCAGAATTTTATTTTAAAACGATTTCTTTAGACTCATAAAAAAATTAAAAACTTTGTTTTAAATTTATATATATATATATATATATATATATATATATATATATATATATATAAATTTAAAACAAAGTTTTTAATTTTTTTATGAGTCTAAAGAAATCGTTTTAAAATAAAATTCTGAAGTAAGGGCCTACTAAGCGTTAACACAAATAAATTATGGATAGTAAAAGTAAGCTCAGGAACAGTATGATTAATGTAAGGTTATAAAATTAGTTCTTAAAATAACGACTCTCTTAAACAATTAACATTATTGAGTTAAAATAAGATAGGATGGCTGGTCGCTACAGCATTATCAAATATAATTTCGAAACAAAACTCATAAACTTTGTACGTGTTTTTGGCATTGTTTTCTTGATAATCCAATACACGATCAAATTCTATACGACAATCCGTTTGAAGTGTATAACACTCTGTCACTAAGATTTTTTTTTTTACATTTCCATTGGCCTACAACACAAACTTTAGATGATTTACTTACAAATAACAAATGGTTGAAGTAATATCTTGTAACGTGTAATGAAACCATTGAACTATCAAGTATACATTTTAAATTTGCATGATTATAAATCCCTGCAGTAAAAAATAAAATTTACATATACAAAAAAAGCATATGAAATATGTTGATTTCAAACTTTTGTCACAAGATTTACCCGCAAGTCTGCTAAGTATGTATTTATTAGACCAATTTTTAAACTAAAATAATACTATTTAACTGTGAATTGCACATAACGAAAACTTAAAAAAATGTTTCACTGTGAATTTATTGGCTAACTTTCTGTGTTATATGGGATGATTATGCATTTTCTATAAGACGTCGACTAGCCGTAGTAATTAATGCATTTTTTACACGTAATACTTCAGCGAACAAACATTATTATTGAACATTGGACTGTGAATTAATTTTTCCATTTCACAAATGACCAATAAAGCTGAGCTTTATCAATTAAACAGAATAACATATAATTTAAAATATTTGTTTTAATTACTCAGTTTGAAAAAACGAAGAGTTATTTGGTGTTCACTATTACAAAGAATAAACCAATTGTATTGTTTCCAGTTTTAAAACCATGCAAACAAAACTACCCATCATGTTTTATGCATTACTAGCTAAATTAAATGGCCGTTATTTCCATCATATTGGTAATTGGATGTTAACTTTATTTTTTAATTCAGTTGAAGTAATTTTTGTTAGATTGCGCTTCAAATAATTTAGGCTATGTTTTATATCATAGTTCAACTTTGTGTTTCAATTTGAGATAAGCTAATTTTTTACTATTCTACAATTAATAATACATAAAATTTATTTCTTACAGATGTTCTTTGTTAAATGTACCTACTGTGTGGAAATGCCATAGTTAATAAAAAAAAGTTTAAAAAATGTAGTATTTAAAGTAACCAATAGAAAGCACTCGTGGTAAAGATGGTTAGGTATTTATATCTATCTAGCGGGCAAAGTGAGAACGATTTAGGGACTAGCGGGCAAAGTGAGAACTATTTAGGGACTGCATGAAAGACCGTATGAAAACCTTCGCCACAAACACACAACCGAATGTTAACAATTCAAGATCCACACAACTTAGAAACGTCATAACGTAGAAAGTCACAACTTAGAACTATCACAAGTTAGAAACAACTTAGAACCACCATAACTTAGAAACACGTAACTTAGAAACACGCAACGCAGAACCACACAACTTAGAAACGTCATAACGTAGAAAGTCATAACTTAGAACTATCACAAGTTAGAAACACACAACTTAGAAAGATCATAACTTAGAAACACGTGACTTCGAAACACGCAACGCAGAACCACACAACTTAGAAACGTCATAAAGTAGAAAGTCATAACTTAGAACTATCACAAGTTAGAAACACACAACTTAGAACTGTCATAACGTAGAAACACGTAACTTAGAAACACGTAACGCAGAACCACGCAACTTAGAAACGTCGTAACGTAGAAAGTCACAACTTAGAACTATCACAAGTTAGAAACACACAACTTAGAACTGTCATAACTTAGAAACACGTAACTTAGAAACACGCAACGCAGAAGCACACAACTTAGAAACGTCGTAACGTAGAAAATCATAACTTAGAATTATCACAAGTTAGAAACACATAACTTAGAACTGTCATAACTTAGAAACACGTAACTTAGAAACACGCAACTCAGAACCACACAACTTAGAAACATCATAACGTAGAAAGTCACAACTTAGAACTATCACAAGTTAGAAACACACAACTTAGAACTGTCATAACTTAGAAACACGTAACTTAGAACCACACAACTTAGAAACGTCGTAACGTAGAAAGTCATAAGTTAGAACTGTCATAACTTAGAAAATTCTAAGTTTTGTGTTTCTAAGTTGTGTGTTTCTAAGAAGTTGTTTGTTCTAAGTTATGACAGCACCCCTCGTCAGTATATCATAAGCGCGGGATCTCTTGAGAATGGGAGGGGTGTTAGGCTCTGAGCCGAAAATTACCGAGCCCACCCGAAGGTGTCCGGCATAAAATATATTAGATCTTACTGGAGTGACTGCACGACTGAGGCGCTATCTTTTGGTGGCGAGAAGAAGTACTAATAAATCGACCTGTGGCCGACGAGTGTGTCAATGCTAGGAGTATATGGAGTAACCCATGTTGCCACCTAGCGGCCCGAGACATAAGGAGGAGAAAGGTTGTCGTTACCTCCGCGCGAGCGTTGGTGTCGGCGCTGCCGACGCCCACAAGTGGCGTTAGTGACCACAGCCGTCGCTAGATGTCGTTAAAGTCCAGAATCGTATCTGCGGCTGTCAAGTCTGAGATGGCCTTGAATTCGGTTACTGTCCCCGTGAGTTCACAAGCGGTCATCGCTCCTGGCTTCACTTCTGAGAAGAAAGGGTGGGGGAGCAGGGGGGGATGGCTTCAAAAAATGCATGGTCTGTGGGACGCAAGGCCCACGGGATCCTCCTGTCGTGTCTTGCTGCTAGTGAACCTTATACTGATTCGTGACAAAGTTAGCAGGGCTCAGCACTGCTCCACAAGCTGCTGTAGGCAAAAGTAGTCATGCGGAGAAATTAAGTTACCGGCCTCCGACGTGTCTACAGGCGGGAGAAATATTAGCCAGAATGCTAACCTAGCATTAGGCTGGGAAAAAAAATCAGCTCGCCTCTGAGAACAGAGGCTGAGGGCCTAGTCGTAAAGATATAAGATGAGTAAAAATAAATAACTTTCCAAAAATATTTATGATAACAAAATTTTAAATAAAACGTGCCTAAATACCTAATTTCCGGCACAAAAGGTAATGTGTTCATCATGATAGTGACTGAAACCCTATGAAAAGGTGGGCAGTTTACGGTAAGAAATGGCCCTCAGTGAATCATTTTTGAAGTTACAGTGTTTTAATCCATTAAAAAAAAGCAATCACAACATTAGGGAAAAAAGAAAATTAAGGAATGTTACTAGTTGGATGTGCATTTTGTTTTCTGAATTGCCAAAGGGAGCAAAAATTAGTGATAGCTGTAGAACAGAAATTACAACATTACAACTTGCTGCTGCTTCTTCTTCTTCTTCTACTCACCAGGATAACGAATTAAGTTCAGATTCTGATAAAGGTCCCAGTTTTTCTGCATCCTCAGATGTGATTGGTTCATTAAATATTTCACTACAAGGGCTAGGAGAATCTCCTATTAATAGGAAAAAATTCAAATCAAAAAGTTATGCAACCAGAAAAATTAAAACAATTGACTCCACAATCAAAAGGTAATTTTTTGAGTTGCCAGATAATTTCTCTGAGGATGATGGTGAAGATTTATAGGAATCAGTTTTGCAAAACCTCAAAGCCAATTTCTTGTGTTCTACTAATAGGAGCAAGAAGTTAATGTTATTAACCTGTTTACCACCAAATTGGGAAGTTAGAAAAATAATGCAAGAGTTTGATGCGCCAAACTACATGGTACGACAATCAAAAAAACTCTTGGCTGAAAAAGGAATGTTAGAAATTCCTAACCCCAAACCAGGCAAACACCTCTCAGAATATGTAGTTGAAGCTGTCCATTTATTTTATGAAAATTATGAAGTCAGTAGAGCGATACCCGGTGTTAAAGACTGCATAACAGTCACTGAACCTAATAAAAATAAATCAAAAATATCAAAAAGACTTATTTTGTGCAATCTGAAAGAGGGATACACTTTATTCAAGGAGAAATTTCCACATATTAAAATATGTTTTTCAAAATTTGCGGAGCTTCGTCCAAAGCATTGTATTTTAGTGGGTTCTAGTGGAACACATGCAGTGTGTGTACGTACAATCCATCAATATGTCAAATTGATGATTGAAAATGCAATATTATGTGATTTAACAAATGGAGAATTCAAAACCTACAAACATTGCTTACCACAAATGGTATGCAATCCACCAACAATAGATTGCAATATTGGACATTGTACATATTGTCCTGGTACTGCAGCAATACAGACTATCCTTGAGAAGTTATTTGAAGAGCACCTGATAAGAAAGATCACATTTCGGCAGTGGATTTCAGTTGACCGTTGCAATTTAGAGACACTGCAGAAATCATCAGCAGATTTAATAGATTTACTCTGTGACAAGCTGTCACTCTTAGTCCGCCATGACTTTATTGCAAAACAACAGACCTCTTTCATGAATCACTTAAAGGAAAATTTAAAAGAATCTGAATTTGCCATCACACTCTACTTTTCAGAAAACTACAGTATGGTTGTACAAGATGAAGCCCAGACTATCCACTGGACTAAGGGACATGCCACAGTTTACCCGTTTGTGATATATTTATTATAAAGGAGAAAAAAGAATTGAACATTTGAACTATGTTGTAATTTCTGACTGCCTAGAGCACAATACAGTTGCTGTTTACACATTTCAAAGAAATTGGGTTGCTTTTTTGATTACAAAATTTAAAAACGTTCCTCTTTTTTTTTTCTTTTCAGATGGGTCTGCTGCCCAATATAAAAATAAGAAAAATTTCATCAATTTGTATTTTCACAAGCAAGACTTCAACATATCAGCTGAATGGCATTTTTCAGCCACAGCTCACGGTAAAGGGCCTTGTGATGGAGTTGGAGGTACGGTTAAGATATTAGCAGCTAAAGCTAGATTGCAATGGCGCTATGAAAACCAGATCTTGACCCCTTTCCAGCTTTATGAATGGGCAGTAGAAAATATTTCTGGTATTAATTTCTCTTTCACTACACAAGAGGATTACATAGTCAGAAATATTTTTAAAAGATAGTTTCAATCAGGCAATTACCATCCAAGGAACTCAGCAATATCATGCATTTATACCTGTTGAATCAAGCACATCAAAAATTACTGTGAAAATATTTTCTGGAGCTACACATTCATCACAAGTAACTGTTACAAGATCACTAGACAAACCACAAATAGGAAAGTAAAGGGCTATACTGCAGTTGTATATGACAATAAATGGTGGCTAGCTTATGTTATGGAGAAAAACGAAGAAATTGATGAAGTGAAAGTAACATTTCTCCACCCTGCTGGACCATCACAATCCTTTTCTTATCCAGGGAAACCAGATGTATTATGGATTCCTCTCACAGATGTGTTATGTACAGTAAATCCTGTGACACCAACTGGAAGAATTTATGTGCTATCTGAAAATGACACTTTTTTTCAAGTACTGTAATTGAAAATTGCAATCAAACATGTGAGTGATAATTTCCTTTCTTCAATTTATTTCTCATTTTAAATTATTGTGCAGGGGAATCTTGCATATATTGTACTTCAGCATAAAGTATTTCTCATTTTAAATTGAATTCCCTGTAAAATTTAATTAAAAAATTGTTCAGTTTAAGATACTTTCAGGGTACAGAATATAATTATCTGATTTTTTTTGGTGTATTTTACAACAAGATTTTACTGTATTCTGTTATGCTTTCCTTTGCTGCCAACATTTAACCTGAGGTTTGACAAAAAGTGCCATTGTTTTCAATTAATTTTACTATGAACCCATTAACTCTCTACTTTTAAACTTTGTAGACAATTTAATATTTGTACAAAAAATTTTATAGAATTTTTTGAAAAAATATAAATATACTTTTTCCAAAATTTTAAATTTAAATTTAAAAATTATTTTGAAAATTATTTTTTTTCTAGACATTATTGTGTTAGATCTCGTCCCCCTTATGCCAGAACCACGAATGTGCAAAAATCACTTTTTTTATATGTACATAGGTAGAAAGTATTTTTAAATATCTATGTTTTGCCATAAACACGAATGTTGTATCTCTATTCCTGTAGCAATAATTGCAAGTTCTTTTTACACGAAAGTGGAATATTTGCATTTTTTGTTATGCCAAAGTAGTGAATGTGGTACATTCGTGAAATGGTCTTGAAATATAAAATTATTCTTTAGCTAAAATCACGAATGTGGCACATTCGCGATTTTGGCATTTCGAAGGTCATGCAACATGTAAAATGAGAACGTCTATTTGTTACATTCATTATTATAACTTTACCAAAACAATTAAATAATTATATTCACTTCATGAAACGAGCTGTTTTTCATGAAACTTATAGCATGTATTTTTATAATAGTGACTGACTCATCCCAGCACACGCACGAGTATACGTTATCAACGACTTGTTTATACGGCATTACAAGCTGTAATACAAAACCTGCCTATCTGCGAAGTGTTAAGTTACGATGATGACATGGTTCACAGGCAGCTAGGCTGTATTGTGCGACAGTAATGTGATACTTGTTTCCTCCTTTTCCAATATTCTGCTATAGCTCTGATAACTCTGGCACACAGTTTCCTTCAGTTTGGGTAAAGACAGGGGAGAAGTTAGTCAGTCCCATGTGCAGTCCAGTTCAAGAGAGTTGCTTGTTTTCATGATGAGTGAACGTACACAAAAAATTATTAGTATGGCCCAGAGTATGTTAACAAATAGTTCAGTTCCCAGGCCTTCGTCCAGCAACGCAACCATGGGTACGTCATTATCATCAAAGTCAGGTATGTGTTAAGGTAATTTGTCAATTTTAGATTAAGACTTGTATGTGTTGCACAAACGGTATATTTATTTATTTTAACACTTCCAGATGGAGAAGAATCAGATAATCCATTATGCGACATAGAAACATCAACAGGTGAATATAATCCAATTACAAGTTCCGGTAGTAGTGACAGTGATGTTTACAAAAGTACACAAAAAGCAACATCAAACAAAAAGCAGTGGAACAAAAATAAATATCGAACAAAAAGTGGAGGAGCCAGGAAGAAACTCGGAACACGAAGTGAAGGTAAACATTTATTCATTCTGTATTTTAAGGTAGTCAAATAAGAAATTATTGTTTATGCACGTGTTTATTTATTCTCATTTTGCAGAACTGGAGAACAAAGGAAACAAGAATATCACCAAAAAAATAGAAACAACCAATAATTGTAACAATACATCCAAAAATGAAAATATCAGTGACAATCAAGAATGTGGAAATTTTTCGACTTGTGGCGACATAATTAATGAAGTAACTGACAAAGTCGTTGAAAAAATTGATGGAGGCAAGTATCTTATTATTAATGCTCATTATTTCAATACGTTTGCAACAAAGTTTTGATAAAAGACTGCACGTGTTAGCATTTCTTGTAATGTCAATATTGTCTTATTTGATCACCTAACAATATAATTGCTGACCACTGTCATGGGTTTGTTCTATTACCTTACGGGCTTAAACAAAGCTAAAACTGGTTTTTCAAAACGTGTTGATGTAAGTGTAAAGAGCCCCTTTGCTATAAGTTATATCTTTTATTATCAGGTATTCAGAAGAAAAGAAAAGGTGATAGTAGCAAGTGGAAAAAAAATGTGAGAAAATGAAGAGAATCCATGGAGAAGCTTACATTGGAACCTCCGGAGTAGAACGACCAGGTCGCCCATTGCTACCGGTTCCATGTGAAGGTAAACGTAGACATAAGTATTCACAGCTAGTGAACGATGAGCAGAGGTTTGCTTTATATACTGCCTTTCGGGGTATGGAAAGCTCTGATAATCAACGACAGTTTATTGCTAGCCACATTGAACAGAGACCAAAGAATCGAACGACCAGACAACTAAAAAAAAGCAGAAGACAGTATACCTATGTATATACCTTTGAAGTAGACCGTGAAAAGAGATGCGTATGTCGTGATTTTTTTATGGCAACACTGAATATCACAGATGCTTTAATAAGAAGTTCTGTTGAAAAATGCAAATGTGGTGTATCTGAATCCGACAGACGAGGGAAACATACCCCTCATAATAAGTTTTCGGAAGAAGACGAGAACCGTATCCGACAGCATATTTTGGGTTATCCTTGTGTTGAATCCCATTACTGCAGACAGAAGAGCACAAAAAAGTATTTAGATTCCAGTTTGAATATTTCCATAATGCACTGTGAATTCCAGGCAGAATGCAAAGATAATAAGTTACCTTCTGTGTCCCTTGCTAAGTATAGAGCAATTTTTAATGAGTATAATTTGGGTTTTTTTTCCCCAAAGAAAGAAAATGCCGCAAATGCCTGGCTTACGATTCACTTACAGGAGATAAGCAAAAGGAAACAGAAGAGCATGATAGACATAAAAGAAAAGCAGAAATGGCCCGCCAAGAACGCAACACAGACAAATTAGCTGCAAGAGATGATCAACAAATTTTGGCCTTTAACTTTGATTTGCAGGCTGTTTTAAATACTCCCATAGGACCGTGTGGGCAAATATTTTACTTACGAAAGTTAGCAGTGTATAACCTTACATTTTACAACTTGGGAAATCAAGACGGAACATGTTATTTGTGGAATGAACTTGAAGGCAAGCGAGGAGCTATTGAAATAGCAAGTTGCGTTTATGATTATATAATGAGTCAACATAACATCGAAGAAGTTCGAATGATGTCGGATAGTTGTGGTGGACAGCAAAAGAATGTAATTTTTATATCAATGTGCATGACGCTTTGTCAGACTCATCCAGGGCTCAAAACAATTGATGATAAATTCTTCGAAACAGGACATACTGAAATGGAGTGTGATTCAATCCATTCGAAGATAGAAAAGAAATCCAAGAATGTTCCTGTTTATGTTCCTGAAGGGTGGGCACAGATAATTCGAACAAGCAGGAATAATCCTCACCCACTTGTAGTGAGAACAATGTAGCACGACGATTTTCTTGACTTTAAAATAGACTCAAAAAGAGTTCCGAAAATTCCCACCAGATCCATATGTTGGCTACATTACGAAAAAGAGAAACCTCAATCGCTGTTCTTTAAAACTGATCTTAACGAACCTTTTCAGGCAATACAAATAAAGAGGACAGCAGGAAGGCCCTCAAAAACACAAGGGTCACAAAGGCATACAACGAGACATTCTCAATCTCTGCGCCCAAGTACAAAGATCTATGTACAATGTGTGACAAGTTGATAATTCCAAGAGAACATCATGCATATTACCGAGCATTGAAAACTAGTGAAGGTGTACGTGATGCACTTCCAGAACCAGACAATGATGAGCCAGACGAAGAGTTGATGTGATTTTCTACCGGCAAAAATTTTTTTGCGTCTATTACGGGAAATGTGAACATATTACAACTTTTAAAAATTAACTACACACCAATTCTTTTTTTTTTCAGTTTGTATTGTTAAGTAGTATTGAAATTTATATTTCATAATATTCTAGAACTCTATGGTTTTTCGTTTTCAGATTGTATTGTTAATTTGTACTGAAATGTATTTTTTAGAGTGCTTTGAAGAATATCGACAGAATTTATACCTGAACCCATTGTTTTCCATTGTAAATTTATTTTATTCCAAGTGTTTTCATACTGTGTGCTGAATAAACACTTTTAAAGAGCTGATAATGATAACCAACCAATAAAGTTGATGAATATAATTATGTTTAAAATTAAAATTGTGTCTTTTAATTGGATTTTATATGCCAAAAGCACGAATGTGTCATACTTAATTTTTAAAAATTTGAAATGTCAGGGTAGAGGACATTATTAACATTCAACGAAATACTTATTCCATTTGTTTAGTTTGTCACTGTATCACGTGAATAAACACATTACATCATATTTATATTTCCTAATTTTAAAGTGGCTTTAAAGTTTCAAATCTAAATTTCTCAAAACTTGTAAAATGCACATTCATAGTTCTGGCATAATAGTCCGGTCGATATACAAAGGTCCGTGCGTTTTTCTAGGGGACCTTTTTTTTATGATTGGAAATCATTTTCGGAATGCCAAGGATGAAATTTAGCGTGGGAGTCACCTTTGTAATTTTGGCATTTGGCCGCCATTTTGAAAAACAGAAACTAGTGTATGCTATATGAGCTTTTCAGGTTAATACACCACAGCCTGTGCATTTTTAAACAGGACATTTATATTTCGATTGAATTTCATTATTAACATTTAGAGAATGAAATTTAGCATGGGAGTCACATTTGTAATTTTGGCATTTGGCCGCCATTTTGAAAAACAGAAACTTGTGTATGCTATATGAGCTTTTCAGGTTAATACACCACAGCCCGTGCATTTTTAACAGGACTTTTTTTTACATATGGAAACGTCTTGAATGTAACAGCACACATAGTTAATGTTCACTGTACATGAAAATCATCTCACTGATCTTCTACTGAATCACTATACTCTTCATCTGTATCGCTGGTTTACACTGATGAGTCATACAGAATTCCACTGACTTGCTCCTTTTCATCTTCTAATTCATTACCACACTCCTATGAAAGGGTTTCATTGGATTGAGGCAATTGGGTTACAAATGGAAGTGCGGGTATGGTGTGTGTGACAGGTCGCAATCCATCTTTGTGCCTTTCCCACCCGATGTTAGTAGGGGGCAACTGCTTTAGAAGTCTCGCATTCTTGTATTCATAAGCTTGCAAATGACTTCGGAGACAGTGTTGTCTAAATGAGTCCTCGTCTGGAGGCAACCTGGCAGAATCATAATGTCGTAACTGCCTCCATTTTCGTTCTCGTGCTTCACGCAATCGTTGACTCACAGAGTCATTGTAGATAATCCTAATCGTTAACAACTCCAGTTGAATGAACATTTCATGGGATAGTTCTTTGCCGACTCCTAGTTGTAGTACTGTCTGTAGGTATGTCAGATTGTTTGATTGGAGAATGCGTTTCATTGCTGTCACTTTGCCACAGCCAAAGAAACCTTCTACCGTGTCACAACCTGTAAATGTGTAGAGACCAAGAGCAGCACATGCTTTGTTTTTTTTTAGAGAACAATGAGCGACAGATGTAGAATTCTGCAGAACTTCCCGATTTCATTTTATACATGTACATATCCTGCTCGGTTATGTGACTGATGTATGAAGCAATAACCCATACGTCTGTGTCTTAGAAATCAAGTACAATTGGATGAGGATCATCTAATTGTGCTGCTTGGAAGAACGCCCTGATATCTGCTTCACATGGCAGTGGTGCTTCGAATCGGGGATCACATTCGTTGGATGTGAGATCATAGCAGAGAAGATCTTTCGTGTAATACCAGTTAGTATTGTGCTTATAGGATTGCCACTCATTGAGAAGGAAGTGTTGAAGTCTTAGTTTATTTGCAGGCTTTGAGAGAAATGAACGCCATGCACTTCCTGTAGCAATTTGCTTGTCAGCAATGGGGTAAATGTTCGGCACGAACCCATACGATTGCATACAACGTTTTTGCTCAAGATATTTAGTACTGTCAATCAATGTTTCTTCGTTGTAAATATCATTGACTATGTTAAATGCTACTGCTTCAGGATGGCGACTTAGTATGAAGTTGTAGAGGTTGTAGGCATAAAGACTCCAAGTCTTGCAAGATGGTATCTTGTTCCAGGCCATTCCGAGATCTACGATAGCATGGTAAAGCAGTGGTGCCATCACAGGGTGAAGATCTAGTAATGTCATGAATTTTGACTTAACTGGTTTATGGAAAATACCATTAGCTGTAAACAATGATAAACACACAGTTGTTATTCTATACTGCATGATATCAAGTAGTGTCATGGTCGCAGTTTCTCCACTTGTTAACAAATCGACAACTTGCTTTGTTGCAGCATGATCTACCAATGTCCTCAGTGTTTGCCTGCTCTTTGCAGTGGAGACAGTCTTCGTCGCAAATGTTTGGCTTTTCCTCTTTGTAATCGAGTTGTGGAGTGATGTAGTTTCTGAAGATAGTCGGTTCAATATTGCTTCTGCCAAGGCATTTCGCTCATCATGAGCTGTGTCCAAACTTTTCCCTATGTGTTCTGGTGCTGGCTGTCCAGTGCAAAGTGAGCGTAGAGTTGGCCGACTTAGGTCCCATGGGTTCGCATCCCATTCCTCTAGAGCAAGTTTCACTTCGTGAATCACTCTCAAGTCTTTCTTCATCCTCGATGGACCCAATTATGGGTGGCTGTAAAGAGGCTTCTTCATATCTATGGCTTCTTGCAATTGCTCTCTTAAGTACAACACAGCAGGCCTTCTTAAAATTTTAATAGCAATCACGGAGAGATTCTTGGAAAATCCAACCCAGCCACCACTTCTGCGGTTCTTGGATTGTTTGTTCATAGTCATTTCAATGACCTGGTCAGGAGGCAATTTGCTGTAACTCTTGCCAGTCAATGAAAATGAGTATATTGAAGCCATATGTTTCTTCTCATTATCTGCCAAGTTGGACATTCGCCAATAATAGAGAGAGAGGAAGCGAAGGTAATTTATGTTTCCATATGATGCTAGTAGAGGAAGCATTCTACAACAACTATTTAAGTAGTCATCAAAATTTACTCCACTACATAGACAATGGTAGTGCTGAAAACAGACTTCCACATCAATAATATAAGAAAGCCAAAATTTTGCCATATCTGAGTTACTCTCAAAGATGTTTTGAAACATCAATTGCACGAATTCATTAAATGAGTGTGATGCAACAAATTCATCAAATTCTTTTTCTGTTGAAATATCCACCACCTTTTCTAAGCCTTCAAATATATCTGGGTGATTTTCAATGTAACTTTGTGTAAGCATATGTATTAAAGCTTCTGCTATCAATTTGTGCAGACACAGTGCCCTGTTGTAATGTTTCCCCGATAATGCTTGACTTAAACTTCCTACAGCTACAACACCTGCAGCAACAGCTAATTCTTCGATACCACTTCCAGAATATCTTTTTCCTACAGCAATAAGGTATGACAATTCTGTGTGAAATCCACCTAACACACCCTTTACGAGAGACCACCTATCCTCATCCTCGTATAGACATTCTTCAATATATTTATATATTGCTTGGTCACCAACAAGTTGAATAAGAGGCATTTTTTTGTGTTTGGCAACTCGTTGGCACCAATTCAACACATCTTTGACAACTTCCTTACCTGGTGGCTGTGAATAAGATTTTACATTATATGTTTCCCACTTGTCTGTATCACTTGAAAGGTGACAATGGTAACCAGTATATGAACTGTCATATAGTATATACTGGTTTCTTTTTTTACATTAATAGCAAGTAAATGCTAAAATTAAACAAATGTTTACCATGCTAACTACATTATATAATGTAATGAATGGAATGGAATTATTAAAAAAAGCCCCGACCTAAAAAAAGGTTAGTTTGGTGAAATACCAAGAATTATCATGTAAAAGACACTGGTTTTTGTTTTTTTCAAAATGGCGGTCAAATGCCAAAATTTCAAAAATGGCTCCCATGCTTAAATTCCTCTTTGGCATACCAAAAATGGATTGTAATAATAAAAAAAAGGTCCCCCTTTAAAAACGCACGGACTTCAATAATTTCTACTGGACTATAAGGGGGACGATATCACATGAAAGGCCATACCAAATTCTGCAAAATGACACCTGTCTCACCTTTCTAACTTAATTTGGAGAAGAGTTATGGTAATTTTAAAATATGCCTGTCGTGCGATTTTGAGTGTCGAAAATTTACAAAGCAATATTTTCAAAACGGATGGATATATCATTCTAAAATTTTATATTTTTGTTAGTCTGTATGAAGGTAACATCTGTGCAAAATTTCATCAAAACCTGAGATCGTGAGGTAAAATGGGTGTGTTGATTTGACATGGAATGACCCACATCTGTCAGTGGTATCCACAATGTGTCAGGATTTCTTGGATATGAAAATGATGATGAACCAGCAGAATGCAGAAATATATTTCTTTTAGTTCATCTTCTTCATTCTTCTCCATCACATATGCCAGCCACCACATTTGGTCATATACAATGGTTTTATATCCACTAACTTCTGTCATTTGTAGTTTTTCAGGGCATTTTTGGATTATTACTGTTTCCTCTGTTGTATCTTCAGAGAATATTTTTGTACTCATTACTTGGATGCACTTGAATTTACAGGCATATAAGCATGATATTGCTGTGTTTCTTTAATAGTTACTGCTTGGCTGAAATGGTTATTCAGAAATTTCTCAGACTCAACATACTCATCTTGTGTGGAGAAGGTGAAATTAATTCCGGATAAATTTTCAACTGTCCATTCATGAAGTTGGATAGGTGTTAAAATTTGGTCGTCATTCTGACGTTGTAGGCTTTCTCTTGCAGCAAGTCTCTTCATTGAGCCCCCAAGTCCTTCACATGGTCCTTTTCCATGTGCAGTATTGGAAAAATGCCATTCTGCCTCTACACCAAAGTCTTGCTTATGATGACATAAGTTGATAAAGTTTTTCTTATTTTTACATTGTGCAGCACATCCATCTGAGTAATAAAAAATCTTTTTTGGCACTTATTGAAACTTTGTTGTCATGAATTCAACAAGTTTTTTTCTGGTATGTATACACAGAAACAGTGTTATGCTCCATAAATGGTGAAATTACAACAAAACTTAAATGCTTAAGTTTATTATTCTCTCTGTAATAAATCACAAATGCGTGTATTTATTGTCACATGATCACTTGCACAGTGGAAACTTTGAGATTCTTCCTGAACAACAATATTATAGTTTTCAGAGAAATCTCAGTTTACTACAATATTTACTTCACTACAGTATGTACTTTAATATTTTCTTTTTTGTCATTACTGAATGATGATTGCTGCTTTGCAATAAAATCATGCTTTTTTAAAATGGTCAGTTTGTCACAGAAAATATTTATAAAATCTTCGTTAGATTTCTGTAAAGTTTCGAGACTGCAACGATGAACAGACACCCACTGACGATAAGTGACATTTTCTATAAGATTTTCTTCAAAACAATCTTCAATGATTTTGCGAATTGGGGCAACACCTGGCATTCTGTTCATTCACGTGTATAGCAATTAATGTTGGTGGATTACACAGAATTTTTGCCAAACAGTGTTTATAAGTATTTAGTTGTCCATTTGTCAAAGCTCCTAATTTCTTAATTTCTGTCATTAACTTCAAGTTCTGGTGGATTGTACATACACAGACTGAATATGTACCACTTTGGCTTGCCAATATACAATGTTTTGGTCTCAGCTTGGCAAATTTTGAAAAACCTATTGTAATATATGAGACTCTTTCCTTAATCAATAAGTAAGCTTCCTTCAGATTACACAATATTAGTTTATTGACATTTTTGTTTTAGTTCCATTTGAATTGACTACAGTCAAACAGTCCTTAATATCTGCTTACATCATCACTTTCATAAAATCACTTAACAGTATCGACAATAGCTTTTGAAAGAGCCTTTCCAGGCTTTTGGTTAGGGCTTTCTTAAATACCCTTTTCTTTTAATATTTTTTTTTGCTTGTCTTGCCATATAATTTGGGGCATTAAATTTCCACATTATTGTTCTAATGCCCCATTTCTCTGGGAGACACATAAGTATCATTTATTTCATAACACTATTTATTGACGTAGAAAACTTTTCTTTGAGGTTTTGTTAAACTGAATCATCTAGATTTTCATCACTAGATGAATCTTCAGCTGCTAAAAAGAGTTTACGCTTCAATTCAGAGTTTATCTTTTTTACTTTCTCTGTAGAATAATGCTTAGAGTGAATTTTCTTAACGTCAAGAGGAGACACTTCTAGTTCAACTATTGAAGTATTCAATTGTTCAGTTACAATTTTTGGATCTAAAGAAAAGGATGGGTCATGTGACTGAGAACTGTATTCCTCACTAGATTTGATTGGAGAACACGAAAGGCCAGAGGGCACAAGTTGATTAGTATTGGCTACCTTTAAATTTCCAATTTCTTTCTTACAAAAATCACAATTTTGACTTCGTTAGATATTTCAGGATATAAACTTAACATCCAAGATGTTACATTTCTCAGTCTCTTTATCCCTAATTGTGTGATAAGTTTTGTTTAGAAGGTTAAAACATTGTAATTGAATGAATTTTTTTTTGGCTTTCCATTGTCTATTTTAAACAATTTTTTAAACATTAGAAAAAGTCCATTTCACTAATATCATATAGGCCTAGCTTATTGTAGTTTCATTGTTTTTTTCAGAGAGATTCAATAAATGTTTATCATGTAGTACTTACAAAATAATATTCTTGTAATCACTTACTAAATTTAAATATTTTTAACGAATTAATAGAACTTATATTTTAAATTATTTGAGCACAAAAGATTGTCCACTTTTAAACACCTACATTATGTACTGACACCCTACTCATACCAACTGCAGATGCAGACTACAATATAACACAGACAGAAGAGAGAACTGAGAGTGAGCCTGTCTCAACTAGGGTTACCAGACATCCGGCAAAAGGAGGACATGTCCTCCTTTTTATGTATTTTTTTGTGTCCGGCCGGATTTTCCTTAATGCTCCAAAATGTCCGGCTTTTTTATAAAGTGAGATAATTCCTGCAGTTACACTGAGTAAAGCGCGCGGTGCGCGTTAATGCGCTGTCCGCAGAGTCACCCCACTAGTAAGTAGTGTGGTGTGTTGTAAGTTTATTGTAAATAATTATAGATGGCAGGAGGATGAACTATGAACGGCCAGCTCAACGCGTACACGCAGGACACAGCGCATGCTTAGTTTGTGTTGAATCAATGAATTCTGTGGTGTAACAACCACAAGTCCACAAGTCGTTTCTGCGTTATGAAAGCCACATCATTTTCTAATTGTTTATGCATTAATGCAGCGCTAACTTGTAGTAGTGTGAAACAATGTCTAAATGAAAGTGTAAATTTATTGACACTTTAAAAACTAAATTCTCAAATTTTGTTTGTGGAAAAACTGAACATGAAGCTAAGTGTGTGTTGTGCGACTGTTACGTTTCGGTAGCGAATAAAGGTTCTACAGACTTGGAACGCCACGTGAGTAGTGAGAAACACAGGAAAATTGTTCGCAGCTCTTCATCAACTACAACAGTAAGTTCTTATTTTGTAAATGAAGTAAACAGTAATGTAAGCGCCGCAGAAGGAGCATTGGTGTTTCACACCATTAAGCACCACCATTCTTTTAAGTCAATGGATTGTACGTCTAGCCTGAACAGAATAATTTTTGGAGACTCGAAAACTGCAAAAAATATTTATTGTGCTAGAACTAAAGCCAAAGCAATTATTCGAAAAGTCATTGCTCCTCATGCAATCAACATTGTTGTTGAGACTTTGGGAAGTATTTCATGTTTTGGTGTCACTACAGATGCCAGCAACCATGGATCAATGAAGATATTTCCCATTCTTATTTAATAATATTTTGACTAGAACGAAGGCGGGACAAAAACCAAGTTAATTGAAATACAAGCCCTAGAAAACGAACAGTAGGATACTATAACAAATTTTATTTTGATGACCTTAGAAAAATATGGCCTTGCCTCGAAATGTGTTGCGTATTCTGGAGACAATGCAAACGTTAACTTTGGTGGGCTGAACAGAAAAGAGGGACGAAATGTGTATTCATTTCTAAAAATCAGGCTCGGTAGAGACATCATAGGAGTTGGTTGCCCAGCACATATTTTGCATAATATGTTACAGCATGGTTCTGACTTGCTTAAATATGATATTGAATCAATAGTCATGAAAATTTTCAATTATTTTTCCGTGTATACAGTTCGCACAGAATCTCTCAAGGAATTCTGCGACTCAGTTGATCTAGATTATCAACAACTGTTATCACACAGTAAAACTCATTGGTTAAGTCTTTTCCCAGCTATTGAGCGAATACTTAAATTATATCCAGCTTTGAAATCATACTTTCTTAGTCAACCACAGCCACCATACATAATCAAGAAATTTTTTGAATATGAATTCTCAGAAATTTACTTGTGGTTTCTGCACTCTCTTATGTCTGTTTTTGATTCAAAAATACAGGCTATTGAAAAGGAAAGGAATTGTATTTTGGAAGTTGTGAACCATCTGGAGGCAACACTTCACTGCCTCAAAGAAAGGCACCATCACACCTTTGTTCCTTTGAAAGTGAGAGAACTGATTAATAATTGCAAACAAGCCGGATTGTGTATGGAAGAACACTGTTCTGATTTTTAGGTGAATGTCAGATTCTGTATGAAGCATGCATAAATTATTTAGAAAAATGGACAACAAATTTAGAAAAATTTCAGTGTTTCAAGTGGATGTACTTGAAATACAGACGAAATATTGAATTTGACGATTTGTTACCAAGCATTACATATTTGAAGAATAAGGGTATTGCTGTGAATGATGTCAGACTTTTTGATCAGACTGTCATTTGACAGCATTCCTCAAGGAACAAGATGAAAGTTTCTTTGATGGGAGTTTGGATGTGATATGGAAAACATTTTTTAGTGAATGCGCTAATTCAGACCAATTCTCAGAACTTTTGAAAATATGTGAATTTTTTTTCTTTATACCAGGACACAATGCGTCGGTTGAAAGAATAACATTCAAAATATTGCGTGACCTGATATTCACAGAGCGGACCATGGAGCAAAAGAGGATGCCTGTTGCTGTCAAAAGTAAAATAAAGAAAATACATTTATGCAGTTTTGAAACCAAATAATTAAAATGGGTTAGCAAACACTGCACGCTTGTAAGCATACAACTGCTACATTGGTATGGCACAGTTTTGCTAGTAAATCTTTCAGATTCCTAACCACATAATTTTCCTAGTTTTCACAGGTAGGTATCACTTCTGCTACTACGTATAATATATTATGAATGTATATTATATAACAGGTCATGTTTGGTTCATGCAATAGGACTATTAATATAAATACAATAAATCTTGCCATGATGAAAACTGATAGAGAATAAAATGTTAAAAATTAAAGTTCTACAAAGTACGTACCATCAAATCAAATCTGTGAAATATTAGGAATAAATGTTTCAGTGTTCAATATAGTTCTAAAGAAATGGAAGAGTTTTCGTCGATTAGCTTCTTTCTATCTTCAAAATAGGACTTACTGTCACCAACACCAGTTTTGTAGTCGATTGTTTTCCTCCAGAACTTCTCTGCGATAGTTGGGACATCTAGCGGGCAAACTCTAAACCCATCTTAGAAAAATGTACCTGACGTCTAGCGGCGTAATGCTGAACTCACACAACATTCGTTTATTTCATGAGCTACACGCGTCGGTTAAATAACAAGTTTTAAACTGAAATAATTTAAATTATGTACGGTATGCAATCATTTAAGCGACATAGAATTGTTCAGGATACTTAATTTACATTGTGTGCAAAGCAAAAGCCTTGTACAGTTTTTATAACTATCTAATATTAAGTTTTAAAATTTTTTTAAATTCATATTTAATAAAAATTATTTTTTATCATATTTTAAAAATTCAAAGTTTTCTTTACAAAACTATGGCTGTTACATTTGTTTACCTACAATGATATTCACAGGAGAAATATTTCCCTGGTGGCTGCAAAACTATGGATCTTAGCCTTAAGCAATTGTCCTTGCAAACTGTAATTTTCATTATTTAAAATGTTAGTTTTTTGAAAGGTGTGAAATGCTATTTCATGCTTAAAACATGAACTTACAATGAGGGATGAAACAATGATGTACCATTATTTAAAAGCTTGAACGGAAATATATATGACCAGATGCAGCATTAAGGCGATTGGTGCGTGGTAAAAATGATCACAGCTCTGAAAATGAAATTTAGATCGGTTGATTACTAAAGTGTCTGACTGCTTCTGTAGGCCGCCGTTATTGTGTACGTAAGTCAGTGGCGAGATGATCTTCGCACGGGATGAGTGTAGATGGTGCTCGCTCCGCGGCCGCGGCATGCCATCTATGAGGAACTAGCAGAGGCTAAATGGTCATATCTCGGTCCCACTTCGCACACAACCGATATGGTTCTACCGTGGGTGGAGAGGAAGGCTTATCAATTTTTTTTTCACTGGTTCTTAGCTTCCCCTAAGGGGGGAGGGCGGTGGCTTGTGGCAGTGAGAAATGTCCTGTTGTCGGCTGTCCACGGCTAAGATCACCTTTGTGATTATAGTTCACAGAACTGCATCATGTTAAGGCTCTCGATTTGACTTGCCGCTGTACTATACCACATTGTGAAAACATGAATGTAACCTTTCCCGTGCCTAAATTTTGTAATAAATAAATTATATAAAATTGCAAGTACAGAGCGGTGGCCAGCAGCAGCTACCTGTTCGAGTTCCGGCGCTACGACCGTGTTCGAGGCTCGCTAGCTCGGACGTCGTGGGCGAGCCTGTTGCCTTGTCAGTAAGGTTGTGGCTATTGAAAGGATATCTTGTGTGTTAAGGCAATTGATGATTAAATAAAAGAGAAAGGATACCTTTCGTAGCATGAGAGAATTTTTAACTCTACAATAAGTTCATTGTAAACGTTTTGCTTTTTCACGCTGCAGCATATTATTAACTTACATACCTAATTCTAGTTAAGAAATAGTTGGGTGCACACCCGAGATAAAACTTACAGTATCCCGTTGACTATGCAGCTATCTGTATATATGGCAGTAAAATAGTTGTTTCTTATATTTCCTTTTGCTTTCATCATAATTTTTAATAATTCAGGGGTGCTTAGTATCTGTGGAACCTACGCTTGGGCCCTGAATTATTTAATTGTACCCCAACATGACGTCTCAGTAGGAAGTTCAAACAAAACAAAGAAAGGGAATATAGCAAATTTATTGTGTAAAACAAATAGAATTTTTTTTAATTGTACACAGCATTTACATTCACAGGTTACGATAAGAGATGTAATACTTGATAACAGGTACAAAACTTTGTGTGTGTATAAATTGTTACGAACGTGAGCAGGGCCGCAGCGTGTGCAGGCTCAGAGCTGGCTGGCGGCCCCGCACTGCCACTGATGCCACATGGCCGCCACAACGTGAGACATGCCGCGCACGCCTGGTGGATTACAAGGGTCGTCGCTTCCTCCCTCCTTCTCCCCCGCGCGGTGCCGTTATCTGACACCTTGCAGCTGGGGAGCCGCGCTCACGAATTCTAGAAGTGGCGCCTGGGCCTATATAAGCCCAGGACGCAGAGTGGAGTTGAGAGTTCAGTTCCGGTGCAATAGTACCGCGGGTGCGGCAGAGTTCTGGTGCGATAGTCCAGGCGATAGCGTCACGGGTGCGGCGGAGTTCCTCGGCGAGAGAGTGCAGTTCTGGGCGATAGTTGTGTGGCGAGATTACCACAGGTGCGGCGAGAGTCCCGAGCGAAGCGTCGAGCGGAACCTCGGCGAAGGGAAGTGCGACGGTGGCGGCGGATTGCGGCGACGGATATCCACGAAGGGTGCTGCAGCGAGAGTTGCGCCAGAGGTGTGCGGTGTGTAAAAAAAAACCGAGTGACTGGGGAATAAACATTTTTAAGTGTAATTGAATATTAGGCATTTTAGAAGATTATTTGTTAGTAATGTAAATATTGGCAATCAATAAAACTGTGTAGTAAAATCTGTAATTGGGCTAGCCTATCCATTTACGAACCCGGTGGTTTTCCCACGACGAATATTATTTTCATTTTTAATAATTCGTACCATTTTGGTGTCAGAAGTGTGATAGCCCTAATTAATAGATTTAGGATACAGTTAAATTATTAGAATAAAAGTTAAGAAATAGAAATTAATTAATTTTTAGAACTTAAGTGAATTTGGAATTTTCTAGAGTTAGTTTGAGTATACTGTAGTTAGTGTTAGTTTTGAATGTAAGAGAGTTACTGTTAAGAGTAATTAGAAGTTTAGGCTAGGTTTTTTTATATTTAATAACAGTAATAGAAATACATAATTATTTAGGTTATTCAATTAGTAAAAGTTTTAGAGAGAGATTGCTGCTGAAGAGGTTAGTGTAAAAGATATCAGGGAAATAAGGGTTGCCCTAGAAGAGATCTTTAAATAATAAAATGAAAGCAGTGGAAGCCAGTATGAAGTACTATACGGAAGAAATGGTAACAAGTTTGAAGAACTTCACGGAACAAATGGTAACCAGTATGAAGAACTTTACGGAACAAATGGTAACCAGTATGAAGAACTTTACGGAAGTAATGAAGAGTGAAAGGAAGGATAGTAAGAACCACCATGAAGAAAAGAAGAGTGATTCAAATAATAGTCTAGAGGAAATGAAGAAGGGTCAGGAATAAATGAAGACCAGCCAAGAGGAGAACAGCCAAGAGAAGAACAGCCTACAGAAGAACTATCAAGAGAATAACAGCTATGAGAAAACAGCCAGGAAAAGAATATCAAAGAAGAGCTGAAGAAGAGCACAGAAGTGATAAAATTGGGTCACAAAGCGATGAATATTGAACAAGAAGAAATTAAGATAAACAGGAGAGAGAGAGGGGGGGGGGGGGAATGACGAACATGAGTCAGGAAGAAATGGGTAAATGTAAAGAAGAGACGAAGAAAGATCAAGAAGAAATGAAACAGCCAAAAAGATTTGAAGAAAGACCAAGAACAGGGGAAGAAAGACCGAGAAGAGACCTTCATAACACAAGGAGTCATGAAGATGGTACAAGAAGAAACTAAGTGCAGTCCAGACAAGATTCTGAAAAACCAAGAAGGGACGAAGAAATGCTGTGTGATCAAGTAGCTGCGAAAGAAGAAATGGAGAGAAAAAGGAAAGAAATAAGAAAACCGTTGGAAGGCAATAAGCAATGCTCTCATGAGTATCGGGCCAGTTCAAGGCAACGGTTGGCTCGGCTCGGGCATCTGACTGAACGACACGCAGCATCTGCGACATAGAAAAGTCACAGGGTGACAAGAGAAGCCACATCTACTGCGAGAGAGTGTTATCTGGTGAGACTGTACAGCCCGCGATGGAGGCAAGGCAGGAGGCCTAAACTTCGAGTAACATGGGGACATCCAGTAGGAGACGCATTACCTGTTCGGGACAAACAGGTTTAAGGAGGGGGCAATGTTTCGAACGTGAGCAGGGCCGCAGCGTGTGCAGGTTCGGAGCTGGCTGGCGGCCCCACGCTGCCGCCGTGACGTTAGACGTGCCACGCGCGCCTGGTGAATTACAAGGATCGTCGCTTCCCTCCCTCCTTCCCCCCCCCCCCCACCCGCGCGGTGCCGTTATGACACCTTGCAGCTGGGGAGTTCCGCGAGCCGCAGACAACTTTCTAGATAAATCTGGCATCTGGTCGGCCCGGGATGATGTGACTGGCCCCAGCCTTGCTCGCGAATTCTAGAAGTGGCGCCTGGACCTATATAAGCCCATGACTCCGGTCTCAAGAGTGAAGTTAACAGTTCAGTTCCGGTGCGATAGTCCCGGGTGATAGTGTCGCGGGTGCGGCGGAGTTCCTCGGCAAGAGAGTGCAGTTCCGGGGCGATAGTTGGGTGGTGAGAGTGCCACGGGTGCGACGAGAGTCCCGAGCGAAGTTCCGAGCAAAGCGTCGAGCGGTTCCTCGGCGAAGGGAAGTGCGACGGCGGCGACGGAATCCCGAAACGGAGGTCCACGAGGGGTGCTGCGGCGAGAGTTGCGCCAGATGTGCGGCCCAGCGAGGTGTGCGGGGTTTAAAAACCGAGGGACTGAGGAATAAACATGTTTAAGTGTAATTGATTATTAGGCATTTTTAGAAGATTATTTGTTAGTGATGTAAATATTGGCAATCAATAAAACTGTGTATTAAAATCTTTAATTGGGCTATCCATTTACGAACCCAGTAGTTTTTCCCACGGCGAATATTTTTTTCATATTTAATAATTCGTAACAATATATTCACAGCCACATATTACTATGAATTAAAAATGAAAGCACATTTATTGTATTAACCTAAACATAAATTGAATGCATGCTTACCCTAATATTTCATAAACCATAGCAATATCTCTTGCATAACCAATTTATAATTTAAGGAGCATTTGACATTGTTTTTAAGTTGTGTGTATTAAATAATACTGACTTTTTTTGTACTGATGGAACCGGCTGTGCAGATTCATCATAGACCTTCAAAATTTTATTAGTGATTTAATTTCGATAAAGTAAGGTTTTGTTTTAGACAGACTGTTTCAGTGCAACAGGTGATGTAAGTTGAGGTGGCCTGAGGTGTAGTACACATTAAAACTTTTCATTAATTTTAAGGTTTTAAACATTTTTTGTTTCAAATATTGTTTACTTAAAATAGATAGATTTTTTAATAACAATAATGAAATTTAAGGTTTAGCAGAAAGATGGTGGTTTTTAGCCATATCCTTCATTACAACCAGGCACAATACAAAAGTGAGGTATTCTCTTTCGCCACTTCAGCTTAACTGAGAAATGTGGAGAAATTTCAAAGTATTGGTACAGATTAGGCATTTACCAAGCACCCAAATGAATGAAAAAATAATAATATGGGAAAAAATGGCAAAAGCTGAGATGGAATTATTATACATAATGTTATATAATATACTAGTTGACCCGGTGAACTTCGTACCACCTAAAATTAATTTGATTGTAACTCTTCGTAAGCGATTATTAACCCTTATCAACCTTCCAACTCTAATTCATTGAGATAGAGAATTTTAGCCTTATCGTGTACGGTTTGGGTTTTGTTTGATTATTAAATGAAACTTTTTTGTAATTAAATGAATGTAATGTATTTTATTTACATGAAGATAAATGCAGTTTACATTCAATGCAAAGCTTTCTGGTAAACTACATTTTTAGTTTTGTTTTTTGGCACATAAATAAACAAAGATAAGTGCTTTCCGACACGCGAACACACAACATACAGTTGTCCATGCGTGAAACACGGAAACTTCAAGTTAATTCCTCAAACTTCAGTGGTCATCAGTTCTGTTTGCACGTGAAGTAGCTCGCATTTAAATGACTTTGACGACCTATGTCAGCTCGTCCTCTCCTTGGCATTGTAATGAACACTGCAAAACAACACGGAAATGTTTTCATAATTACTGAAATCTGTCAACTTACTATGAGGACTTTACAACTTATTATTAACCTCAAACTTATTCCTCGAGTTTTGCTAAAACCCATTTGAATTAATTTGTGGTTATATCTAAGCCTACAAAGTCAGTTTGCCTTGATAGAATGGCTAATTAAAAAGAATGTTAGCAAAATATTATTAAATTCTCTTTAAGCAAATCATTTCTCAAAATCCACTACCTTGCTTTAACGAGAAAATGATTTTAAATGTAATAGATTTCACACAACCACATGGAATGAAAAAGACATGGAGGAAATACAGTTATGCATGGCGCAGCTGTCAAACAAAAGGCCCGCCACGTACGCCATCTATTGAATGTAATCGGAAGTGGCTATTCCCATACAAAATTACCAATTTAATCTTTTTCATTATTCTGGCTGTTTCTTTGGGTTTTCCTAATGTTTTTTTTTCTAAACCACCCTAGTATTGAGGCAAACAAAAAAAATTATTATTCAAACTGGTCGAGCTATTTTAGAGTTTTTGAGAGACTGACGCACTGCAATTGATTTTTTTTATATAGAGACTAACTAATGCCTGGAATGTGTCGCAATGCCTCTATAATTTTTTTTCTCCAAATTTTTTAAAGTAGGTTTAAATAACAGTGTGTGTGTGTGTCTCTATCCTGCTATATCTCTATACCTCTGTAACTCTCTATATCTCTCTATATATCTCTCTTCCTTCTTCTCTCTGTCGCCCTCCCACTATTACTATTCAAACTATAGGAAAGAGAAAATACTATGAAATACGGTTAACTATCTATACGACTCTTGCACTACCTTAAATTCTGCTTTAAGGGTTGATGTTGTAATGTCACCTAGACAGTATCCTTCCTCGTATTTTGAAGGTCAAGTGTGCAAAATTTAATCGAGATCGGGTCAGTGGTTTAGGAACGCATAGAGAACAAACATAGAAACATTCAAAAGTAATTTGTAATGGCAATTCCCGTACAAAATTACCAAATTCGATTTTTTCGATTTTTCAGCTTATCTTTTGGATTTTTCCTAATATTTTTTTTCCCTAAACCATCCCTGTAATAAGGCGGACAAAACAAAAAAAATATCTGTCGAGCTGTTTTCTAGTTTTAGGGATATTAATGCACTGCAATTGATTTTTATATGTAGAGATGAAACCCCCATTTAACACAATGTTAATGATGGATTCAACAACTACTAGCACCATCAGTTCACAGGCCGCAGCGAGCTTCACTAAGTAGACGAGACACCCCAAGGCAATGGATAGGAAGTTGCCAAACTTATCTATATCACCCTGGTCCACGAACATGCCTCGGGTCAACAATCTCAGGAAGAACACAGTTGAAATAAAACCGTTCTAACCTGTGAAAGTTTAGTTGCATTGAACATCGACAAATTCTGTATTGAAGTGACAAAATAAAAGTAGCAAAATATCTTATCTCCTAAAAATATATGTATTTGTCATTGGATCTGGCAAAAAAGGGGTGTATTTTTTTGTGTTCCAAAATGTTGTCTTATATTTTAGTCTGAACAACTATGGATTTTACTTTGGAAACCCCTCAACTGATTTATTTATTTATTTATTTTACTTTCAGATTCTTCTATGATAGTGATGTTTTCAACCGTTCCATCTGGACTTGCTCCGAGATAAGCATAAGATGGGTGAACATAGAGTTCACAAGGGTACACTTCATTTTGGACCTTCTTTTGGTACGCTATAACTATGGTACTTTAAAGCATTTGTCCCTACATTATTACTTCTATGTATGTTGATACCCTACCTTATTACTTCTATGTTGATCTTATGGGGTTCACTATTGTAACCACTACTTTGAGGCAAGATGTGTTGGTTTTCAGTTTGCAAACTTTTGAAAATGACGATGCTGTCTCTCTTCACACAACATGACAATGTTAGTCCACAGTTTATCTTTCCAGTTAATGACACAGATCTTCTGAATAACTGAACTTTCCAGCTGCATTGAGACACTTGTTTTCTTTATTTCCATTTATTCTGAAGAAATGTGGGGTTTGGCAGATTCGGGACCGTAGTCACAATCGGGCTGAGTATAGACACATTTTCATTTGGCAGATCTATGATGATTGTCAGGTATCTCGTTTTGCGATTATATTAAACAGCTTTCGCATGTGCATTTAAAACCATTTATGTCACTGAACTAGGCTGTGAAATATTAGAATTTTTACTGGTAAAATATGCCATTTAGAACCTCTGATATGTGAAAGGCCAGTAACGACTACTTTTTTTGATATAATTGTCCGTTTGCCACCTGAAATTTTTAAATCCAGTTCATATAGCGTTCTGATTTGTTAGTTGTATTGTTATGTAACAACTAATCACCTTTAGTAAAGTGTGGGTCTACACATATCTCACTTAGCACGTCTTCAGATTGCGCAGATTAGTTTAGCACAATGTGAATTTTACTGCCCCAGTTTGTAAATTTCAGTTAGCACGAAATCTCGGCAGGCAAAAAAAAACAGTCGAGCACGACGCCACAAAGTCTGTTTCAACTTCTGTAAACAACAGATTTGCCGTGGGATACAGTTAGCCAAACAAGGGGGGGAAGAGATGCACGCGCAGGTCTGTCTACGCTATCGGCTGTTGTACAAACATAAGCTATGGCAAGTTAAATTGCGGCTATGGAGTGTAAAGGACCAAATGTTTTTACGTCTGCCCGTATGCCTCCATGCCGTACCATTGTCGCCTGGCCACAAACCAGGCCTTGAACTCAATCTAGCCAGAGGCAGGGAATTCACTCAAACAAAAGCAACGTCTGCCCATTCAGCTGCCAGTAACTGTAAGGTGCTTGATCACTCATAATGCATCGTGTTCAAGTAGTTGAGACAAAACTAGAAGTATTACAGTGTGCAGAATGTCATGAAGGCCACACTTATGTTGGTCGCACTTTAGTTTTAAGCAAGTCAACTGTGCGCACAATCGTACAAAATAAGGACTCTTACCAAAAGTTTATATAAGTCTGATGCTGTTGTTTGTACTAGCGGGAATATATTTGACATTAGATACCAGAACAGAAATGAACAGATGATTCATGTGGAAAAGGTTGTTAAATGAATGTTACAATAAAATAATAATCATTGGCCTGACAGGATTGGTGTGAACCAGGTGGTGATACACGAATAAGCACAGTAAGTAATAAGGACAGTAATATTGGTTTCACTGTCAGTAAAGGATGGTTTGGAAAGATACGCGACATGAGTTGAAGTTCACGCATGGGTGGACAAGTCAGCCAGCCGACTGACGATAATATACATAACCACGTATCTCTCGTTACGCGGTGTCGTATTTGTCATACAAAGTGCAATGGGAGGCATATTAAAATTTATGGTGTGATATATATGTCATTGAGTGTTATTCTATGCATTTATATTACGTAAAGTATATTTTCCTAGACAATTTTGGAACACATTAAATAAACTAGCTTTGCTATTTATGGAAACTAATGCTTCAGAAAACACGATTTCGAATAACGCGCACATTTTTAGGAACGAATTAGTCATGCTAAGTGAGGGATAGGTGTACTACACTTATTATAACTAGCAATATTATTTTTACAGACATAAACATTTTCTATCACTGAATGTGTCACAGCTTTTTTCTTGATCGCCAAATACGGGGTAAGGGCTGTTTTTCAAATATTTTTGTAGCATAGTGGATACTACTGCAATCTTCATTTTCTGAAGCAATAGCTGTTCGTGCCCCCCTAGTCAGTCATAGTATCTACTGGGACAGTTAGAGCCTTGCAGTGATTTTGTTAGTGGTATACTTTGTAATAACGTGTAGTTTGCTTGCATAGTTTCTTGTATGGTTAACACATTCCAATTTCACTGCTGTAAAACCCTGTTAAGACGTTTTTCAAGAGACTGGATGATAAAAACTTATTAACAGGGAAAACTTCTTAAAATGGAAATAGTAAAGATCGATGCTACATAAAAAAAAATCATTAAAATGACGTACCTACTTAGGTTATGACCTGTGTGTTCAGCTTTCTCTTTTAAAATTCGACCATTTGTGGGTATTCCATTACCACAAATATTTTTTTTTGTTAAAAGCCTCACATTACTTTTAAATATTTATTATGGAATTAAGTAATTATTCAAAATATTGAATTACCTTTTAAGTTACCATGAAAACCACACATTGGAGACCCTCAGAGGCCCTGGTGCAATATGTACAGTGTTTGCCTCTCTAATTTAAATTTTTATTGGTAGTAGACTCCTGCATGTATGTATTAGCTCAATCAATACCAATGGCCAAAGTAGGTGGGAAAAAATTAATTTTTGTGACAGATACCTTGAAAAGCACACATTGGAGGCTCTTAGAGAGACTGATGCTACCTGTATGGTAGTTGACTTTTGAATATCATTTTTTAATGTTAGTAGACACCATAAGGAAAGTCTTAAGGTCTATCGGCATCATTGCACATTTTAATGTTTCCCAAGCACTCTGTGTAATAAAGCACTTGTGTTAACCTCCACGGTTATGTTTTTACAGCATTCTTTAATTTTGCTTCAAGTTTATTAAAAAAATTATGGATATTTTCAGTATGATTCTTTGTTGTTAATTACGTGTATCTAAATATACCGGGTAATCAATATTTTATTGGTGTATTAACTCTGAATAATAACATGTTTACCGTGATGGACCAGAAAAAAAAAATCAATGTAAATGGCTACTAAACACTGCTGTTTTGTTTACATCGGTGAAACGCCATAAACATCTCGGTCACGGATGACCAAAATCAATGCCATGTTAGAAAGATAATCAAAATATACTGATAATTGCTAAGGAAGCACATGCTACAAATGCTCACCTTTTAAATAAACTTTTTATTGCAATAACACCATCACTCAAAACCATCCCCCCCCCCCCTCCAAACGCGAATACGATTTTCTGTGACTTTTTTCTCCCCAAGGCACTAGTTTTCATATCCTGAGCTTTTTTAAAATAATTTTTAGGTTTTATTTCAGCAGGCGTAGATGATCGCTACCACAAACCTTCGGCAATCATTGCAACGTCTTCTTACAGAAAAATAAAAATCACAAAGCACAATTCATATACAAGATGTCCGTCATTCATTTTAAGCAATAGCAGGTCAACCAACCTTGGAGTTTGAAGGAACCTGTGCATTATGTAGCATTGCCATGCCATGTAGTCAAGATTTGAATACGTCTCGTTCCATGATTTTTCAACACGTTTTACGAAAAATTGTTAATATTTTACAGGTTAATACAGTATAAGCCCAGTCAAAAACATAAAAAATAGCAAGACGAATAAACTATAATGTTCATTATTACGTCCACCATATAAAATTTTTACCACAGTGCTCGACAAAACAATGAAACTGAAGTAGTTTCTCATATTGCTGTACCAGATGCGTCACGTGTCCGTAATGAGGTCAACGAATGACTAGTTTTTTTTTGTTGTGTATTCGTTGACGTTATGCCTCGAATGAGCAAAATGGTGTACTGATGAAACAGCCTCACAAAGGATACGAATGCAAGCAGATGATTGGTCGAAAAAAAATCAATCAGCGTGCTGCGTGTGGCAAAGGTTTTGATGGTCATGTTTGTTATTCTTTTGAAACAATTGTCTAAAAGTGTAAGAATGAAGAAAGTTTAAAAGTGTAAAGATAAACTTTATTACATTATTTTATTCCTGAAATGAACGTTATATGCGGGAACCATCTATTAATTCAAACATTTTGAATGGGAATAATTAACATTGGGATATATGGAAGTGATCAAGGGAATGATTGTTGAAGCATTATAAACAGGAAATCGTATAATGCGGGAACGTCTTAAGCGAGTTTTACTGAATATGTCAGCTATGATAAACCTCGCTAAATCCTCAAATATGAACCACTCAAATCAACATTGCTGATAATGTACAAATAACGTATTGATTTGCTTTCTTTGAAACCTTTTGCAAAAAAAAAAATTTCCTATCCATTAAAAGTTCCTTTAGAATTTTTGTAGTTTTTATGTGGCCTAGATTTGTTTCCTGGTTTTTCTTGGTTGCATACATAAAATTACTTGTGTATTCAATGCATAGTAAACTAATTGTTTCGGCACCAACTATACTAACCTGAAATAAAATGAAACCTAGTTAAGAAATATTATAAATATATACAGATATTGTCATAAAGCTATTTCTATCGAATCAACAAACAGGGGCGAAATTCAAGAACTTTGACATTGTAAATAAACTCTAGTATTGTTACTTTTACATTCTTCAAAGCCTTGGGAACTAAGAAAAACAGATGTTTGTTATGTCAATGTGATGAAAAAATTCAGTTGCATATCAACAGCATGAAATGACATGGAATTCCTTAAGATAAGTGTTAATATTGGTTTTACACAGATGGAATATCTAAACTGTGTAACATGTTGAGTTATATTGTTGATCTCGAGGCCGTGTCTCAGTTCTAGTGCTCACAGTGTCGCTTTCGCACACGCTGGCTCACTAGCTAACGAATTGCGACCTCTGCCGTTAGCTCTTTGCTTTTGACACACTGAATTGAAACGCATTATGTTAGGGGAAAAAAAAAAAAACTTGAAAAATGAATATATTCACTATGCATTTCCCACAGAATAAATATTAAGCTTCTGATAAAAAAAGTTTTGCATACTCTATATAACTAGGTGGTTGTAAGGCTCCTCCTAATGATCTACTGTTGAAAAATTATGCATATAACAATTTTTTTAACTTACTATACATGAAATAAATTTTCAATAAATATTCAATTTCTTTTAATATTGTGGAAATGAAAATTATTTCTAATATCAAGTATATTTATCTGATGTCAATTTATGGTAATGTAAATTTATAACACCTGTAATACAGGTTTAGAGTTTAGTGCTCAATACTAGACTCTAATAGCCATTTACTCAAAATGAGTACACCTATCCCTCACTTAGCTTGTCTTCAGATTGCACGGATTCATTTAGCGCGATGTTAATTTTACTGCCCCAGTCTTGAATAGCACGTCAGTAAATTTCAGTTAGCACGAAATCTCCACAGGCAAAAAGAAAAGTCGGGCACGACGCCACGAAGTCTGTTTCCACTTTTGTATACAACAGATGTGCCGTGGGATTCAGTTAGCCAAACAAGGGAGGAAGAGATGCGCAGCTATCGGCTGTTGTACAAACATCAGTTATGGCAAGTTAAATTGCTGCTATGGAGTGTAAAGGACCATATTTTTTAAGTCCGCGCGTATGCCGCCGTGCCGTACCGGTGGTCGCCTGGCCACAGACTGGGTCGTGAACTCAGTCTAGCCAGTGACAAGGAATTCACACAAACGAAAGCAATGTCTGCCCATTAGGCTGCTGGTAACTGTACGTGCTTGATCACTCATAATGCAATGTGTTCAAGTATTTGAGACAAAACTAGAAGTATTACGGCGCGCAGATTGACATAAAGGCCACGCTTATGTTGGTCGCACTTTAGTTTTAAGCAAGTCAACGGTGCACACATTTTTCTTTTAAAGACTTTTTAAACGTTAAACCTTTATCTGTTAGTCTGTGTCGCCGCGATGTACCATTCAGAAAAATGTAGCCAGCGCTAGTTGGCATCATTCATGTTTGGCTATGTTGCTTCCCGTATAGAGCGCGCACACGTAGTCGAATATCAATATTGATATCTCGCCGATTGCATGCAACGCACTCTCTCTGTCTTGTGCCAAGTTTACTACATTTGATAGCCCGCACTCTTTCGTGGTGTGTACTACGACAATAGTTATGCTAGTTCAGTTATGTTAGTTCAGGCTCGCAATTGGGTCACAGATTTTTTTTTGCTATTTAAAGTTGAATAAAGGTTTTTGTTACTTGATTTATTAATTTAAATTGTTTGGCATGCCTTTTTTAATCTACTTTTTAAATAAACGTACTTTCCATGAATGGGTTATGTTTTATATGAATAACTTTACCTAACAACAATTTTTTTTTTCGCATAAAAATCTCACCCCCACTTTTGAAATTTGATCTTATTATAAATTGTGCGACGATTACGCAATAAGACGGTAAGCATTTAAATTTTTGTAAAAGCACTTTAATTTTTTAAAAATTAAAATGTAATTATCCGGACAGTTATATCGGTTTCACTGTAAGTAAAGGATGGTTTGGATAGATATGCGACGTGAGTTGAAGATCACGCCCGTTCGGGTAAGTCAACCAGCCGCCTGACGATAAAGTACATAACCACGTATCTCCCGTTAGGCGGTGTCGTATTTGTCATACAAAGTGCTATAGGAGGCATATAAAGATTTATGGTGTGACATATTTATGGTTGAGTGTTATTCTACGCATTTATATTACGTAAAGTATATTTTCCTAGAAATTTTTGAACACATTAATTAAATTAACCTTGCTATTTGTGGAAACTAATGCTTCAGAATACGCGATTTCAAATAACACGAGCATTTCTAGGAACAAATTAATCGTGCTAAGTGAGGGATAGGTGTAATCCGTACTTACCCGTATCTAGCCCCTCCATTATTCTGTAATTGGAAGTAGTGTTACAGAGGGTATGCAGTTATAAAAAATATTTGACATTTTTAATAAATAAAGTGAATTTGTGCTGTTTACTGATAATTTTAGCAGAAAGAAATTAAGTGACTAAAGAAGAAGAATATAATATAAAAATCTGCCAAAAATATTTTCAGGCATACGAACACACACACACGCAAAATACCAACGTTTTTTAATAAAATTATTTACTTCAAAGATATAACCATATTTAAAAAAATAAATACAAAGATTTTTGAATGGACGTAAGTACAAAATTCAAAATATCATCCAAAGATTCTCAGTGACGCAAACTTCTATTACCTGTGACATGTGTGTCACATCACATTTGGTGGCGTTTGTTTTTGTGTACCGGCGCGTTAGCCATGTGGCGGCGCGAGATGTAACCTCAGATTTGGTGTTTTGGCCGGTGTGGATCTAGGAGCGCGGGCTCGTTTCCGATTGTCAGGATCTAGAGCCGCTCGTGCGCTTGTCCGGCTCTGATCGGCTATTTTCGGTACGCGGTGTCTGCGTTTGTCATTTGTTTTCTTTTTGGTGGGTTGAGGTTGGTACCTGTGGTGCTCTGGGTTGTTGACGAGTTTCTCTGGGGAGGGTCTGTCTTCTACGAGCCATGGGCTGAGTGGGTTACAATTTTTCGTGCCGATGGAGTGGCTGCGTGATAAAATCCTTGGCCGTAACTTTGCGTGGTAGCTTGGTAAACTTTAGTGGAATATAATAACTTAAGTTACGGGAGGTTTTGTTCTGTCGGTTACACAATGTTCGAGTGCAGCAGTGTTCTACGCAATTATTACTAATGAGGATAAAAATTTTCCTTTTAGTAAAATGAGAATTTTAATTTTTTCGTCGTGCGAGCCTAGTCGCTAATGTGGTGGGTGTCAAATGGTGCCGTGCGTGCTGCTGATCCTCCTTCTTCAACCTGGTTGAGGCTTGTCTGCGAGGAAGTGTAAATGCTTGGTTTTGAGGCTTCTTTATTTAATTTCTCCGGAAGCAGATGGCAACAGACAAACTGTAAGTGTTGAACTTTGATTTCGTCTACATTACGTCCGACGATCCTTCAGTGACGCTGGGTAGACCTTGTGGGCTACGCTACGCCTGTATTTTCTCCTTCGTGATATCGTTTGGATATAACTGTAATATTTTTGAAGGAATTTTTTTTTGTTTTGGATTAGACACAACAACAAGAAATTACGTCGTCAAGTCTGGTTATGAGTGGTTCCTTATTTGGATAATTATTATTTGCTTTTCCCAGATTATTAATTATTGAGTGGTTTGTGGGGACATGGTTTACTTTTGGACTCGAAAAGGAAAAGATTTTTTTTTTGTTAAGTGTATGAAAGCCGTGCCAAGTTTAAGTAATTTTGAGAAACCTGTTATAATAACGTTGAAGAAAATTGTTAATATTTTGTACCCTTCATGCGAGCTATGCGCACTGGGTATTATTCTAATAAGATTTTATTGTAATTTTTTTTGCAATTTTTATGATGTTTTAAATTTTTTATGAAGGTATGTATATCAAGTCAATTTAGAAAGGTTTTCTAGTCAGGTGCTCGATAGGGTATTTTGTGAGGCAGAAAATTGGCTGTGAATTATTGTAATAATTATTGTAATTATATTTTCTCTTTACTGCCTGCTGATCACGAACTTTCGAACTGGACTGGAAGAGTTTGAGGCAACAAGTAATTAATTTGCCAAAAAGATTGAATGAGTAGATTAACTGAACCGAGCACCTAATTTATTGTGTGAAAGGTGGTAATATTTTATATATGTATGTATGTATGTATGTATGTATGTATGTATGTATGTATGTATGTATGTATGTATGTATATTAAGTGCAGTTATAAGTGGTATTGCCATTTAAATTTTTTTTTGTATTTTATATTTATAGTGGAGATTTTGATGTTAACCAAGTCAGTAAGGGAACAGGTTACAGTTCATGTGCGACACCCATGGTGCACCGGGGTGGTATAGGTATACTTAATTTTTTTATTGTGTTATGTACTTCTAGTCAGGAGGGGCGAAGCCTGCTATACCCTGTTGTTAATTGTTTAATTTAATAATATATATATATATATATATACATACATACATACATACACACACACACACACACACACACACATACATACATACATACACACACACACCAACACACACACACACACATTGGTTGGCATGTTCTGCTTATAATTTTTCTACGTTTATATAAAGAACCAAAGAATACATAACTGACTTACTATTTCGCTGTCTATTCTTTGTATCCTGCCTTCTGCAAGTTTTTGGTCAAAGCGGGTGAAGGGAGTACATACAAAAAAGGGAAAAGTTTTCACAGTTTCTGAAATATAAGCCTTTTTAGTAATTATAAAGATATATATTTGTAAGACGCCTAAGGCTCCCACCGAAATATGATCAATATAACAAACACTTTAATTTAATAACTAAGGCATATTCTACTTATTTCAAATGTTACTGTTTTGTTACACTAACATTTTCTATTTTATACACATCTCAATGGAATAGGCTAATATTTGTACTTAATGATACGCTTGTCTCCAAGTTATACATATCTCTTTGCTGTTACAGAATCGGTGACTATATATAGGATTATATTTGTTCTTAGACTTTGCAGTGAAATGATTTCATAATGAAACTGTAACAAAGAATAACGATCTTAGGTTTATTAATTTACGAAAGTCCATCACTTTCTTCTACATACTTATGACCCAAATTATACTACCTAACTTAAATTTACAGTTTATAAAACTTAATAATAACTTTCATAACAGTGTGCGGTTAAAGATTTAGCGAAAGAGTGCTCTTTCAAACACGGTTTCGCCCTCAAACATCACAGATTCGGTCTTCAATCCTCATCAATGTGGTTCTTTGCACGCAACATCACTGAACATCCCTGTAAAAATAATAATAATAATAATAATTGTTGGCTTTAATTGCTAAAATGTTAACTCATGCGAGTGAAGTCAGAAATATTTAAACTAGTTTTATTTGCTCCTAGCCTGATTGACTGCAATAGGAAGAAATCCACAGAAGAGTACAGAAATTGTGTATAGAAAAGTAGTAAGTAGCTTATTGCATTAAAATAATAAATTATTCATTACATTACAAAATATTTGTGGGTAGTATGGTTATTTTCAAATGCTGTAGAATTGTGTGATTTCAAGTCCTAGGTTAAAAAAAAAACACATTTTGACTTAGTTGATTAGTTTTCTACTTCAATTCAAAATTTAACCAGTAAAAATAATTTAGCTGCATGATTCTTTTTTCTCCACTGGGACATAATTTATTTACGTGAGCTAGGGATGCATCAACTACGAAGTGTAACCTTGGCTGGCACGGTGTGTCTTCACCCGCTTGCTTCTTCCCACGGACATTCTATCCCTGTACACACCATTTTTCCCCTTATCCTCACTGCCGCATTCAACCCCCCTTCCACCACCGTGCAGCAGCGGTCCTGAGCTCCGCCTGACTACTTAGTTCCAAGAAGTGTCATCCTCAGCACCATGTCGTGGGGACATTCTTTTCGGCCATGAAAGTTTTACACCTAGTGCTAAATCTATTACTCCTGTGTACGTGTTTTAGTCGGATCGTGTCAAAACCAAAAGGATACGAGAAAATGTACGTAACCCAGTCTTGTGTCTCAGTATCATATCATTTTCATTGAAATTTATTTGTTAAATATCTTCTAAAATAGACCAGCAATGCCATGGAAATTTTCAAAAAAATAACTGCTTACACTAAAAGAATATTTTTATTTGTTTCTTGGTGTGACTATTTATTTGTACAAACATTACGTGAATTAATCTTAAGATTAACATTCTTTAAGTGTTTTGCTTTCTATTGTAGGTTTGGCAAGAAAATAAATACGTTTCAAGAAGATAACTTGATAAAAAAATTATTTAAAAAATAATTACTGTTCATTTTTCACTTAAAAAGAAGAATCAAAAATAAATATGTACTATGAAATTAGTTTTGTCGTAATTTTTTTTTCTGCACCAATCGCCTTGAGCAGGGAAGCAACTTTTTGTACCCCACAGTTCCTCCCCTCTCCACACGTGTCACATGACACCCTGACGTCAGAGGGTGAGTGCCTTAAGTCATCCATTAATTGCTATTTTTTCTAATGCTTGTATACTTTTTACTACTGATAATAAGAATAACTTTTGCTGATCCAATTCACCTCAATGCAAAGTTATTGTAATGCTTCTAGCTAGTGATAAGTTATTTTCTTATTCAGCTTGCCTTACTAGGATATTTATTATTTGCATTTTTTATTGTCGCTGATATTATTAGTGTTATTTATTGTATTCGGCACTTTGCTCTTGATTGTCTATTGTGTATTACTTTGTGTGTAGTGCCTGCCTGATTGGGTTTGAAAAACTGTTTGGCTGTTACGTTAATAAATCAATATCCTAAATTATTTACGCTTGTATAACACCGGTCTACATGATTTTTGGGTCTGGCTTCTGCGTGTGAAATTTTGGTTTCTTACGTTACAAATAAAGGGAAAAAATATTTTTCTGATAAACGTTTGCTTTTGCAAAGTTTTTTTTTTAATTTTCAAGATAAATGACTGATTGTTATACTTGTTTTGTAATTGTATTGTATATTACAACCAGAAATTTTTTTTGCGGAACATCTAAGTCTTTTTTATTCAAGAATTGCGATAAATAATAAGAAAAAAATATAAAATAACGAAAAATCAAGTTCAAAAATGAATATTTTTAGGGGATCTTATATGTTTGTATGGGCTTTCTCATATTAAACCCCAAATGTAATCTCCCATCATATTCTCATTTTACTGCCCTTGGCAACATTGTTCAAAGTCCATCATATCTTGGTGAAAACGTTCTCCTTGCTCCTCTGAGTGGGCACCCATATTATCTTTAAACTAGCAGTGCCCGTGACTTTGTTGGGGGGTATTGTGACTTTCTGAGATAATATGGTAGATGCACAGTTTTAGGTTATTCTCAAAACACTTATAACCAATGGTATATTAAAGTACTTCTGCGTAAACTATATTTTTAGTTTTGTCTTCCGGCAGAAGTAGAAATTGATTTTCTCCCGAACCAGATCTCGACAGAGCAACATATAGTTGCCAGTGCGAAAAACACTCTTGGCGTAAATCTATTACTACGTACTTAAATGTTTGTCCCTGGTCCTTATTAATTGTTACCGCAAACGATACCTTCACCGGAAATTGAATTTGCTTAAAGTGAAAAGGCAAATCCGTTGGTATCATAGGTATGTGAGGTATCAGCACTGTTTGCCCTACTGCTGGACCAGTCAATACTGTAGCACCAATCACGTTATCGCGAAGGAATTTTACTTGGAGTCTGGTTCCGTTGCATAAATTTGGTGGTTTAAGATTCCTTAGCAGCACAATTGGACAGCCAGTTTTTAATTTGAGTGAATGTGAGGGAAGGCCACTCGGATTTAAAGAATTTAAAAATTCTTGTGGATAATGTACCGCATCTTTTTGATCCATTACTTTATCAATGGACCTGTAGTTCACTCTATCTCCTGGAAGTTTACCCAGTATCATGTTATTGATGTCGTCAACGCTACTGTTTCTAGCTGCCAATATTGCCCTTTGACACATCCACTGGTAGTCTTTGTTTTCTATATGGACTACATCTGGGTACACTTTAGAGATTAGGTCTTCAATGCTAGTCATACATGCGCGTGCAATACTTAATACTTATTTGGCTACAGCACTAATACTTACATTTTAAATATCGCGATATATTTTGAATGAAACGTCCGAATTGAATAATTCAAAAAGTTCTAGAAAGGTATTGAATTCGTCTTGAATATGCAGTAATTTATTTTGATAAGGATTAATACCAAGGTACACAATAAATAGTTTTTGAAGCAATGGCATTTTAATTATTTAAAAAAATAAAAGAAAACACTAATTGTGAGATAACTACAATAGTTAGACATATGGTTACGCGATATTTTTTGAAGACAAAGTGGTAGTACATTGTTTTGATCTATAATCAATAGGTTTCACAGTGCATGCAGTGTAAGGATTTTTTCGGGTCATTTTTTTACACTTTGGGTTACCTTATTGGACTTTTAGTAAGGATCCCTAATGTTATTTATAATATAATATAGTCTATAGCCTTCCTCGATAAATGTACTATCCAACACTGAAAGAATTTTTCAAATCGGACCAGTGATTCCTGAGATTAGCGCGTTCAAACAAACAAACAAACAAACTCTTCAGCTTTATAATATTAGTATAGATTGATCCAGGTGAGCATGTAGCATTTGAAGTTTATGGGACATTCTGCAGCCCATAAATTTAAAACTTTCAAGCATAGTTTCAATCAATTCTTTATAATTTTCAGCTCTGTTGTTTCCAATAAAACCATTAACTACCACTTTAAGACTCTCCCATGTTTGTTTTTCATGAGCATTGAGGAATTCTGTGAAATCATCACTGCTCATTATTTGTTTTATTTGTGGTCCGACAAAAATACCTGCTTTAACTTTAGCCTCAGATAATTTGGGAAAAAATATATTTAAATATTCAAAAGCTTCAGAATTTTGATCCATAGCTTTCACAAATTTCTTCATTAGGCCTAATTTTATATGTAATGGCGGCATCAATACATTTTTAGGTTCTACAATTGGTTCCAATTTCACATTATGTTTTCCTATCAGAAAGTCAAGTCGATCAGGCCATATATGCCGTTAGTAATGTGCTGAATCTGCTCTGCTATTCCATCAGCAATTGTCTATTACTAGCTAATAGTATTCTGTATATTTCAACTTTTCCAGTACCAATTTCACACTATCGTAACTTTCCTTAAGCATTACAGAATTTGCTACAGTAAGACTAGAATTGGTTTCCGTTGTGCAGAACTGCTTTTAAGATTTTTGAAGAGCTGTCGATGAAAAGTCGCCAGTCAGAAGGTATAGATGGTATTCCAATTTCCTCGAACAAATCAGTCACGCTGTTACAGTAACAAATTCAGTCTTCCTTAGGGAAAAAAAATTGGTTGTCTGTAAAGTCGGTTTACGAACGATAGTTTAAGGTGACGTCATAACAAAACATTGATGAAATTATTGCTTACTTTTATGAATAAAATTGAATCATTTTTATTGAATCATCACTATTTTGTATGGATACAAAGGAGTGAAATGAAATCTACCATTTAATTGATTAATTTACTTTTATTTGCACTCATTAATTCAAATATGTTTATTACTTTAACGAAGAGATTATTTTAATTATAACTTTTATACATGTTTGATATTTAACTTCTTCCAATCTATGTTATTCTGTTAAGGATAGGACAATGATAGGAAAAGTAGGAAACGAATGGGAGTGTTTCAAGTTTAATGTGCCTCGAAAAAGTCAAATCGATGGTTGTTCCAATCGAGTGGAAGAGAGATAGATGCTTTGCAAGCGTACAATGAGTGTAACGGGACAATGAGCTTAACGGGACAATGAGTCATCCTTTTTAGTGCGTGCAGCGGGCGTTCATCAATTTATTAGACGTTGTCAGGTCAAAACATGAAAAAAATTTATAATGTTTTCTTTGATTAGATATTATGACACAATCTTATAAGCAAATTCCACTGTTTCAATCGTAAACCTAGAATCTCTGCTTTACTCTTGAGTAGGATAAGATCTCGTGCTAAATCTTCAAAGTCTGTCGAGCTGATGAAATGTGGTCCAAAACTCTGCGATTTTATCATGAATTCACTATTATTGGTGTTAGTTAGCGGTGTACTGGTTTCTGTTGAACTTTGCGACGATTGAATTCCGAATTTATCTAGTTAGTTCTGAACGAGATAGAATGGGAAAATTTTCATTATGAGGTATTGGAGAAGATGTCGAAGGAAGAACAGGATAAAAAATCTTTTCAGCATTTTCGCCAGATCGGCGCTTACTTGGCTTAATGATACAAAAATAACAATCTTGCACATGACCACTGGATTCCCTCCAAAGTCTTTGCACTGCAAACTTCATGTGTCATTTTCTCCTCGATACCAAGCTAAAAATAACGAAAACGTGTGTAATATAAGTTTTATGCATAAGAAAATAAGGAATAATAAAATAAAATATCAACACGTTCAAAATTTTTAAATACTTAGAATTTGTGTTTTTTACCTTCTAAAGTATTTTTGTAATTAACACAGTCAAAGTGAGGCAAAAAAATTTTTTTTCTAGATTTTGAGGTTAAAATAGGGTTCATATGCTTTGCAAAGCTTCAAATTTGTTGCCCAAGCAAATTTTTTGCTTCTTACTTTAATAAATTCACCAAAAATAAAACAGAATTAATTCATGTCCTATTTACACTGTCTTCATGCCATTTTCTAACTTAGTAATACACTAATTCTGTTGTTACAGCTGTGATAGACAAGTACGAGGGTTGTCTGAAAAGTTTCCGACCTCAACATGAAGATGGCAGCACTCATCAACAAAAATTAGGGAATGAGTTTGAAGCTGGGTGTAAGTGGGATCGATGTAACTTCAACTGGTTAAGTGGGAACCAATGGTGTACCATTCCAGTATGGTACAACTGCAGTTGTAAAAAATGTTGTTATATTAGAAAAAAATGAAAGTAGAAAAAAAATATATTTTATTCATTAAACAAAAATGATAATATATTAAGGTACAAATAGATATAACAAATGTGCAGTCAACACCCATTAATCGTTATGGTTTTTACAAACATGAGTATAAAACAGATGCTTGAAAAGAGAGCATCATGAACAATTTGCGCAATGAAAAATGCGCCTGACGTAACACGTATTTAAGTACTGCGCATAAGGAAAATTCTCTTAATTAATGTACATTTAAAAAACCTTAGCAGGCAGACAAAAGTCATATAAAGGTCTCACGCAGAGCAAATTCGTTATCAAACAATTAAGTATAAATATTAAGGCTTTAAATTATGCATTAAGTTTACACACAACATAAGTTTTCATGGCAAATTTAAATGGGAATCGCGAACCCCAGCTAAAAGACATTAAAACAAAAATATTACGACAGGGAGGAAGCCCAATGCGCAAAACAAATAATCAAGCAAACACTCATGTAAATTAAGGTCGGTGATAAATGGAACATCCAACAAAATTAGGTACAAGACCCATCTAGACCACTCTATCAAGAGCAGAAGGCTCGTAAGAAAGTTAAACTTGAGCAAACAGACCATTAATGCCCGCGGAAATTACAAGGCAGAGATCCATGGTGGATTTAGAGCGAAGCTTCTAACATAACTAATCAACCATGAGCATGAGTAGCGCGGCCTCCTCCCAGCGGACTGCCTACGAGCGAGAGTGACTGAAGACAGTGCCGGCCTAAGCAAACTCGCGGCCTTATATACAGGCGAACTGTCTTTCGAGAACAATAGAGAAAAGCGGCGGAGGGGAAGGTTCGAGAAACGAGGAGAAGGGAAGACGGGAAGCCTCGGGAAAGGAGGGGAAGTGCGGAGGGGAAGGCTGGGGCAAGGTGGAGAGGGGAAAGGATGGAGGGGAAGGGAGCGCTCTGCTAGCCCGGGAGGCGGCAACTGCTGCAACCCCCCCCCCCCCCCCCCCCCTTAAGTGGCCCTACCCTGAGAGCATAAGATCACGAAGTCGAAGAACAATGCGAAGCCACGCAAGCTGCAAAAACATGGATGCTGGAACGCGGCTCGCAGCTCGAGCCGAAACGTTGACGAGTCCAGAAGCGGGGCAGAAGACGCCATCAGTGTCGTTTGGTGCAGGGAATCCGCGAGTCTCAACCACCCAGGCCTAGGTGGGACTCCAGCGGAACCCGCCGTAGACCGCAGTGCCGAGGCAGGCAATCCAAAGCGGCAATCATCGTAGATGAGGGATCACCTCTGATGGGCTCTGGAGCATCCGAGCGCTCACAGGAGCGCGAAGGCGTTCAAACTGGAGACTGCAGGCGCTCAACAGGGCACCTCAACAGGGGGCCTGCATCCGGGCGCCGCGAAGGAGCCATGCTATCAGGCAAGAAGTCGAAGCGAAGATTGCTCTCAGGGGGACACGTCCCGGCGGGGGGAGGCGAAGACGACGACGACGCCCTGAAGAGACGTCTCTCCTCGAGGCGAAGAAGCAGGCTGGTAAAGATCGTAGAGATGCGGGGCCAGCAGAGCGTGGGTAGGGGAGAAGAGGATGGCGCGCCAAACTAAAAAGGAAAAAAAAAAGGAGAGCCGCAACAGCAAACACAACGAACAAACAACACTAAAACTTAATAATAAAACAGTTATCTAAACACAAGCCTAATAAACACTCTCAAGTAACAATAGCAAAATACTTTAACTCACAAAGGCCTTGACTTGACTCACATGAGCCTTCTTAAACTTATGTTTAAACTTACATGACTTAAGTAACAAGGTATTAGCGGCCAAAATTCTATGCACACTATAAGGTCCTTCATAGGGAGGCAAGAGTTTCACATTTAATTTACTGGCCAAAGAAGGGAGGGTGAAGCTGCGACAGAGAACAAGGTCTCCGACTTTGTAACCATGAGGGGATCTGGATTTGTTATAAGATTCAGCGACAGCCTGACGGGCCTTACGTAAATTGCAAGCTACCGAGTCGAGCACACTGTCAAGGCCCGAGGCATCGAGGGCGGAGTCGAGAGGGGGAAGGCCCCACTGGTTAAGTAAGGGATGAGTGAGCTCACGCCCAAGGAAGGGAAGAGAGGGAGGAAATCCAGAGGAGGAATGAGTAGCAGAGTTCAAACCCACGTTAATATAATCCAAATCGGAATCCCAAAGAGTTTGGTCAGAACGATAGAAGGATATAAGGATGCTCTTCAAAACCTTATTTACTCGTTCGACCATGTTACCCTGAGGAAAGTAAGCAGAGCTATAGATGGGTTTCACAGCCCATTCAAAAAGAAAATCACTGTAAACAGAAGATCTGAAATAAGGAGCATTGTCAGAAACCATGATACAAGGGGGACCAAACAATTTTAACACCTGATCTCTAAGAACTCTAACGATCGTAGCAGCCTTCATGTTTTTGAGAGGAAGGAGAATGACAAATTTCGAAAAAATGTCCAGAACCACTAGTAAACAGATATTTCCCTTTTTGGACCGGGTAAGAGGCCCAAATATGTCAATATGTAAAGCGTGCCAAGGAGCAACAGGAGGATCGGCGGCATAGAGCCCTACCTTGGAGTTGTGAGGGGGCTTTGATACTTGACAGTCTACACAAGAGCGAACATAGCTACGAACATCGCTCAGTAGCTCGGGCCAGAATAAATGCGCGGAAATCCTGCGCTGGGTTTTCACAATACCCAAATGGCCACCGAGAAGTGAAGAATGAAAATAAGCCAATACCATGGCCCTTAAGGCGGCTGGAACGACTGCCTTGCGAGCTCTACCTGAAGTTCCAGTAAAGTAAAGTAAACCCTGTTCTTCAATATAAGGCACAGGCCTTTTGTGATGAAGATCTCTACGAATCTCCTGGCAAAAAGGGTCATTGCTCTGACATTCTCTAATATTTAAGTATGACTCTGGAAAAATTTTACAAACAGAGAGGAATTCAGTTCTCTCAGAATAGTCCTCATCAACAGGCTCAAACTCATCAGTACAAAACATACGGGAAAGAGAATCAGCAATAATGTTTTCTCTACCTGGTATGTGATGAATGGAAAATCGGAACCGCGACAACCGAAGGATCCAGCGACCCAACTTACCCAGCTGGTGTGGGTGGTTAAATAGCCAACTAAGGGCTTGGTTGTCGGTAAATAGGTCAAACTCGTTAGCATCCAAATAATTTTCGAATTTTTCAAGAGCAAAGAGGCACCCAAGGGCCTCCTTCTCGTACACACCCAGGCGCTGCTCAGATTCCGAAAGAGAACGGCTTGCAAAGGCGATGGGTCTGATCTTACCCTCTTCCAAATGACCTAAAACTGCTCCAAGGGCGATAGAAGAGGCGTCAACCTGAACTGCGAAGCGTCTACTGAAATCGGGTAAAATAAGAACTGGAGGAGAAGCCATACAAGTCTTCAAGGCCTGGAAAGATTTTTCTTGTTCAGGACCCCACTCAAAAGCTACATTCTTTTTTCGAAGGTGATTTAAAGGAGCACTTAGAGAAGCAAAATTATGAATAAATCTGGAAAAGTAACCCAGCATGCCTAAAAAACGCTGAACTCCCTTAATGTTGATAGGCTTAGGAAACTGTACAATGGGTGCAATTTTATCTGGATCCATGAGGAGGGTTCCCTGAGAAATGACATAGCCAAGGAATTTTACTGACGTCTTTGCCAAAATGACCTTATTAGGGTTAACAGTCAGATGAGCAGCTCGTAAACGAGTAAGAACTTCTGTTAAGTGGGCAATGTGATCGTCAAGAGTATCGCTATACACAATAATATCATCGACATAATTAAACACAAATTTATACTTAAGGTCCTTTAGTACATGGTCCAAAACACGACTCATGGCCTGACTGCCAAAATTAACCCCCATGGGTATGCGATTAAATTCAAAATGGCCAAACGGGGTGGAAAAGGCGGTATATTTGCGACAAGAAGGATCCAGAAGGCATTGATGGAAGCTTTGATTTAAATCAATAATTGAAAACACCTTGGCCTTGTCTAAGTGCTGCAAGGCACTTTCTACAGTAGGGAGGGGATAAACATCCTCCATGGCTATTTTACGATTCAAGGGAATGTAGTTGTGAACCATTCGCCAATTAACCCCATCCTTCTTACGCACTAGGAAGGTGGGAGTGCTAAAATCAGAAGTGGAAGGAGAAATAACGCCAGCAGACAAGAGCTTATCTACGATATCATGCATGGCCTGAAGTTTAGGAGGGGAAACCTTGTGATATTTACTGCGAACCGGAGTTTCATCCTTCAAGTAAAACTTGTAGGGCAAGATGTCGCAGCGTCCGATTTTAGGAGAAATGACATCGGAAAATCTATGCACGAGGTTGGCAACGGCTTGCTTTTGTAGAGAGTCGTTACTATCACGACATTCAAAAATGACAGGCTTAGAAGAGTCGAAAGTTAAAGGGATTTTGACAGTAGGTGCGAATCCAAAAGAAAGCTCATGAAGACCAAAATTTAAAACTGCTTTAGTCTTGCCCAAAAAATCTAAACCCAAAATAAATTCAGGGTGTAAATCAGAAATGACAGCGAATTTCCAGTTCCAGGAAAAATGTTTAATCTTTAAATGTAAAGTGACTGACTTGTTAGATCGAATGCATTCACCATTTGCAACACAAATATTAACTGGATCATTGCAATACACATGTGAAGCAATACTAGGAAACATTTTAATTAAATTCTGCAAAAAACCTTCGCTAATAACCGAATGGGTGGCGCCAGTGTCAACTAGAGCCGGAAAAGAATGCTCCTGAATATGAATTGGAAGAAAATGCAAATAGACTGGCACAGAGGATTTTTTAACAAACCGACAGAAACGACCTCTCTTACGTCCCGTCAGACGGAGTTTCCCGGACACTTAGCCCGGTAATGCCCTGTTCCCTTACAGGAAAAACATTTCCGGTCATTGTGCGGTATGAATGGCTGACCGCAGTCTTTAGAAATATGTCCAAATATGCAACAGTTTGCACAGCGAGTGCGTACATTTCTTTGATCGCACTGTACATGACCTGTGGCTTTAAGAGCGGAGGCGGCAGCACTTACACGAGGCGAAGAGAATGCGCCCGCTGCCGGCGCGCTAATGCGTTCAGTGTTGTGTGACTGAGTGTGTTGCCGGAATGCACCCCGACTAGGATTTGAGGGGCGATAAGAATGACATGCCTTATCATTTGCCTCTGAGCGAAATGTGGGTAACGAGCGAACCTCGCACTTACAGTCGCGAGGTTGCCACTTACTATCAGTGTCACGACGCGATGGAAATTCCGTCTCGTATTTAGAGACGGCTAACAAACGGGCCTCTATTTCACTACCCCAGGCTCGTAAAGAATCAAGGGTGGAAGGAGGAGTTAACATGCTAGCAAGACTGAGAACACGAGGGGCAAAGTTACCTAAGACAAGCTGAACTAATTCCGCCTCGGGGGTATCAAGTTCCAACACATCCGCGTACGAAAGTACCGAATCAATGTACTGAGTCACCGACTCATCGGGGCGCTGAAAGCGAAAGACTAAGTCTCTCTTGCAGGCGTCCAACACCCGGGGGGGGCAAACTCCCCTCAGCACGGATAACTTAAATGTGTGAAAATCCGACTTTTGCACAATAGCCTCAGTTAGCCTATTCACAAATATACCAGAACACTTAGTTAAGAGCGCCTTCATAAACGCCTCAGAAGGAACCAGGTTCAGCTTAATGAGGCGCTCAGCCTCATGAAAAAATTCAAGAACACGCTTAGGCTCACTGCTGTCAAGAGCGGGCATACACTTCAAAGAGGAAAAGAACAACTTTTGAGAAAAGGAATGAGTGGGAGCAGGACTTACTTCCAGTGAGGCTTCCACCTCGCCCCTTACAGGTGTGACGTCACTGCTGTCACGCATAAACCGAACGAGTCGGGCACGCAAGGTCGTGACAGTGTCGCCCGACTCGGCAGGCAGTTGATTTTCTTCACAGTACCGGACAAGTTCATCCCGGTGCAGCTGATAGATCCATGTGACTCCAGGGCGGCTCATGGTAACAGAGAACAAACAACAAAGTAACAACTGCCGAAGCAGAGTAGCGCAGACGTTGAAGCTGGGTGTAAGTGGGATCGATGTAACTTCAACTGGTTAAGTGGGAACCAATGGTGTACCATTCCAGTATGGTACAACAGCAGTTGTAAAAAACGTTGTTATATTAGAAAAAAAATGAAAGTAGAAAAAAAATATATTTTATTCATTAAACAAAAATGATAATATATTAAGGTACAAATAGATATAACAAATGTGCAGGCAACACCCATTAATCGTTATGGTTTTTACAAACATGAGTATAAAACAGATGCTTGAAAAGAGAGCATCATGAACAATTTGCGCAATGAAAAATGCGCCTGACGTAACACGTATTTAAGTACTGGGCATAAGGAAAATTCTCTTAATTAATGTACATTTAAAAAACCTTAGCAGGCAGACAAAAGTCATATAAAGGTCTCACGCAGAGCAAATTCGTTATCAAACAATTAAGTATAAATATTAAGGCTTTAAATTATGCATTAAGTTTACACGCAACATAAGTTTTCATGGCAAATTTAAATGGGAATCGCGAACCCCAGCTAAAAGACATTAAAACAAAAATATTACGACAGGGAGGAAGCCCAATGCGCAAAACAAATAATCAAGCAAACACTCATGTAAATTAAGGTCGGTGATAAATGGAACATCCAACAAAATTAGGTACAAGACCCATCTAGACCACTCTATCAAGAGCAGAAGGCTCGTAAGAAAGTTAAACTTGAGCAAACAGACCATTAATGCCCGCGGAAATTACAAGGCAGAGATCCATGGTGGATTTAGAGCGAAGCTTCTAACATAACTAATCAACCATGAGCATGAGTAGCGCGGCCTCCTCCCAGCGGACTGCCTACGAGCGAGAGTGACTGAAGACAGTGCCGGCCTAAGCAAACTCGCGGCCTTATATACAGGCGAACTGTCTTTCGAGAACAATAGAGAAAAGCGGCGGAGGGGAAGGTTCGAGAAACGAGGAGAAGGGAAGACGGGAAGCCTCGGGAAAGGAGGGGAAGTGCGGAGGGGAAGGCTGGGGCAAGGTGGAGAGGGGAAAGGATGGAGGGGAAGGGAGCGCTCTGCTAGCCCGGGAGGCGGCAACTGCTGCAACCCCCCCCCCCCCCCCCCCCCTTAAGTGGCCCTACCCTGAGAGCATAAGATCACGAAGTCGAAGAACAATGCGAAGCCACGCAAGCTGCAAAAACATGGATGCTGGAACGCGGCTCGCAGCTCGAGCCGAAACGTTGACGAGTCCAGAAGCGGGGCAGAAGACGCCATCAGTGTCGTTTGGTGCAGGGAATCCGCGAGTCTCAACCACCCAGGCCTAGGTGGGACTCCAGCGGAACCCGCCGTAGACCGCAGTGCCGAGGCAGGCAATCCAAAGCGGCAATCATCGTAGATGAGGGATCACCTCTGATGGGCTCTGGAGCATCCGAGCGCTCACAGGAGCGCGAAGGCGTTCAAACTGGAGACTGCAGGCGCTCAACAGGGCACCTCAACAGGGGGCCTGCATCCGGGCGCCGCGAAGGAGCCATGCTATCAGGCAAGAAGTCGAAGCGAAGATTGCTCTCAGGGGGACACGTCCCGGCGGGGGGAGGCGAAGACGACGACGACGCCCTGAAGAGACGTCTCTCCTCGAGGCGAAGAAGCAGGCTGGTAAAGATCGTAGAGATGCGGGGCCAGCAGAGCGTGGGTAGGGGAGAAGAGGATGGCGCGCCAAACTAAAAAGGAAAAAAAAAAGGAGAGCCGCAACAGCAAACACAACGAACAAACAACACTAAAACTTAATAATAAAACAGTTATCTAAACACAAGCCTAATAAACACTCTCAAGTAACAATAGCAAAATACTTTAACTCACAAAGGCCTTGACTTGACTCACATGAGCCTTCTTAAACTTATGTTTAAACTTACATGACTTAAGTAACAAGGTATTAGCGGCCAAAATTCTATGCACACTATAAGGTCCTTCATAGGGAGGCAAGAGTTTCACATTTAATTTACTGGCCAAAGAAGGGAGGGTGAAGCTGCGACAGAGAACAAGGTCTCCGACTTTGTAACCATGAGGGGATCTGGATTTGTTATAAGATTCAGCGACAGCCTGACGGGCCTTACGTAAATTGCAAGCTACCGAGTCGAGCACACTGTCAAGGCCCGAGGCATCGAGGGCGGAGTCGAGAGGGGGAAGGCCCCACTGGTTAAGTAAGGGATGAGTGAGCTCACGCCCAAGGAAGGGAAGAGAGGGAGGAAATCCAGAGGAGGAATGAGTAGCAGAGTTCAAACCCACGTTAATATAATCCAAATCGGAATCCCATAGAGTTTGGTCAGAACGATAGAAGGATATAAGGATGCTCTTCAAAACCTTATTTACTCGTTCGACCATGTTACCCTGAGGAAAGTAAGCAGAGCTATAGATGGGTTTCACAGCCCATTCAAAAAGAAAATCACTGTAAACAGAAGATCTGAAATAAGGAGCATTGTCAGAAACCATGATACAAGGGGGACCAAACAATTTTAACACCTGATCTCTAAGAACTCTAACGATCGTAGCAGCCTTCATGTTTTTGAGAGGAAGGAGAATGACAAATTTCGAAAAAATGTCCAGAACCACTAGTAAACAGATATTTCCCTTTTTGGACCGGGTAAGAGGCCCAAATATGTCAATATGTAAAGCGTGCCAAGGAGCAACAGGAGGATCGGCGGCATAGAGCCCTACCTTGGAGTTGTGAGGGGGCTTTGATACTTGACAGTCTACACAAGAGCGAACATAGCTACGAACATCGCTCAGTAGCTCGGGCCAGAATAAATGCGCGGAAATCCTGCGCTGGGTTTTCACAATACCCAAATGGCCACCGAGAAGTGAAGAATGAAAATAAGCCAATACCATGGCCCTTAAGGCGGTTGGAACGACTGCCTTGCGAGCTCTACCTGAAGTTCCAGTAAAGTAAAGTAAACCCTGTTCTTCAATATAAGGCACAGGCCTTTTGTGATGAAGATCTCTACGAATCTCCTGGCAAAAAGGGTCATTGCTCTGACATTCTCTAATATTTAAGTATGACTCTGGAAAAATTTTACAAACAGAGAGGAATTCAGTTCTCTCAGAATAGTCCTCATCAACAGGCTCAAACTCATCAGTACAAAACATACGGGAAAGAGAATCAGCAATAATGTTTTCTCTACCTGGTATGTGATGAATGGAAAATCGGAACCGCGACAACCGAAGGATCCAGCGACCCAACTTACCCAGCTGGTGTGGGTGGTTAAATAGCCAACTAAGGGCTTGGTTGTCGGTAAATAGGTCAAACTCGTTAGCATCCAAATAATTTTCGAATTTTTCAAGAGCAAAGAGGCACCCAAGGGCCTCCTTCTCGTACACACCCAGGCGCTGCTCAGATTCCGAAAGAGAACGGCTTGCAAAGGCGATGGGTCTGATCTTACCCTCTTCCAAATGACCTAAAACTGCTCCAAGGGCGATAGAAGAGGCGTCAACCTGAACTGCGAAGCGTCTACTGAAATCGGGTAAAATAAGAACTGGAGGAGAAGCCATACAAGTCTTCAAGGCCTGAAAAGATTTTTCTTGTTCAGGACCCCACTCAAAAGCTACATTCTTTTTTCGAAGGTGATTTAAAGGAGCACTTAGAGAAGCAAAATTATGAATAAATCTGGAAAAGTAACCCAGCATGCCTAAAAAACGCTGAACTCCCTTAATGTTGATAGGCTTAGGAAACTGTACAATGGGTGCAATTTTATCTGGATCCATGAGGAGGGTTCCCTGAGAAATGACATAGCCAAGGAATTTTACTGACGTCTTTGCCAAAATGACCTTATTAGGGTTAACAGTCAGATGAGCAGCTCGTAAACGAGTAAGAACTTCTGTTAAGTGGGCAATGTGATCGTCAAGAGTATCGCTATACACAATAATATCATCGACATAATTAAACACAAATTTATACTTAAGGTCCTTTAGTACATGGTCCAAAACACGACTCATGGCCTGACTGCCAAAATTAACCCCCATGGGTATGCGATTAAATTCAAAATGGCCAAACGGGGTGGAAAAGGCGGTATATTTGCGACAAGAAGGATCCAGAAGGCATTGATGGAAGCTTTGATTTAAATCAATAATTGAAAACACCTTGGCCTTGCCTAAGTGCTGCAAGGCACTTTCTACAGTAGGGAGGGGATAAACATCCTCCATGGCTATTTTACGATTCAAGGGAATGTAGTTGTGAACCATTCGCCAATTAACCCCATCCTTCTTACGCACTAGGAAGGTGGGAGTGCTAAAATCAGAAGTGGAAGGAGAAATAACGCCAGCAGACAAGAGCTTATCTACGATATCATGCATGGCCTGAAGTTTAGGAGGGGAAACCTTGTGATATTTACTGCGAACCGGAGTTTCATCCTTCAAGTAAAACTTGTAGGGCAAGATGTCGCAGCGTCCGATTTTAGGAGAAATGACATCGGAAAATCTATGCACGAGGTTGGCAACGGCTTGCTTTTGTAGAGAGTCGTTACTATCACGACATTCAAAAATGACAGGCTTAGAAGAGTCGAAAGTTAAAGGGATTTTGACAGTAGGTGCGAATCCAAAAGAAAGCTCATGAAGACCAAAATTTAAAACTGCTTTAGTCTTGCCCAAAAAATCTAAACCCAAAATAAATTCAGGGTGTAAATCAGAAATGACAGCGAATTTCCAGTTCCAGGAAAAATGTTTAATCTTTAAATGTAAAGTGACTGACTTGTTAGATCGAATGCATTCACCATTTGCAACACAAATATTAACTGGATCATTGCAATACACATGTGAAGCAATACTAGGAAACATTTTAATTAAATTCTGCAAAAAACCTTCGCTAATAACCGAATGGGTGGCGCCAGTGTCAACTAGAGCCGGAAAAGAATGCTCCTGAATATGAATTGGAAGAAAATGCAAATAGACTGGCACAGAGGATTTTTTAACAAACCGACAGAAACGACCTCTCTTACGTCCCGTCAGACGGAGTTTCCCGGACACTTAGCCCGGTAATGCCCTGTTCCCTTACAGGAAAAACATTTCCGGTCATTGTGCGGTATGAATGGCTGACCGCAGTCTTTAGAAATATGTCCAAATATGCAACAGTTTGCACAGCGAGTGCGTACATTTCTTTGATCGCACTGTACATGACCTGTGGCTTTAAGAGCGGAGGCGGCAGCACTTACACGAGGCGAAGAGAATGCGCCCGCTGCCGGCGCGCTAATGCGTTCAGTGTTGTGTGACTGAGTGTGTTGCCGGAATGCACCCCGACTAGGATTTGAGGGGCGATAAGAATGACATGCCTTATCATTTGCCTCTGAGCGAAATGTGGGTAACGAGCGAACCTCGCACTTACAGTCGCGAGGTTGCCACTTACTATCAGTGTCACGACGCGATGGAAATTCCGTCTCGTATTTAGAGACGGCTAACAAACGGGCCTCTATTTCACTACCCCAGGCTCGTAAAGAATCAAGGGTGGAAGGAGGAGTTAACATGCTAGCAAGACTGAGAACACGAGGGGCAAAGTTACCTAAGACAAGCTGAACTAATTCCGCCTCGGGGGTATCAAGTTCCAACACATCCGCGTACGAAAGTACCGAATCAATGTACTGAGTCACCGACTCATCGGGGCGCTGAAAGCGAAAGACTAAGTCTCTCTTGCAGGCGTCCAACACCCGGGGGGGGCAAACTCCCCTCAGCACGGATAACTTAAATGTGTGAAAATCCGACTTTTGCACAATAGCCTCAGTTAGCCTATTCACAAATATACCAGAACACTTAGTTAAGAGCGCCTTCATAAACGCCTCAGAAGGAACCAGGTTCAGCTTAATGAGGCGCTCAGCCTCATGAAAAAATTCAAGAACACGCTTAGGCTCACTGCTGTCAAGAGCGGGCATACACTTCAAAGAGGAAAAGAACAACTTTTAAGAAAAGGAATGAGTGGGAGCAGGACTTACTTCCAGTGAGGCTTCCACCTCGCCCCTTACAGGTGTGACGTCACTGCTGTCACGCATAAACCGAACGAGTCGGGCACGCAAGGTCGTGACAGTGTCGCCCGACTCGGCAGGCAGTTGATTTTCTTCACAGTACCGGACAAGTTCATCCCGGTGCAGCTGATAGATCCATGTGACTCCAGGGCGGCTCATGGTAACAGAGAACAAACAACAAAGTAACAACTGCCGAAGCAGAGTAGCGCAGACGTTGAAGCTGGGTGTAAGTGGGATCGATGTAACTTCAACTGGTTAAGTGGGAACCAATGGTGTACCATTCCAGTATGGTACAACAGCAGTTGTAAAAAACGTTGTTATATTAGAAAAAAAATGAAAGTAGAAAAAAAATATATTTTATTCATTAAACAAAAATGATAATATATTAAGGTACAAATAGATATAACAAATGTGCAGGCAACACCCATTAATCGTTATGGTTTTTACAAACATGAGTATAAAACAGATGCTTGAAAAGAGAGCATCATGAACAATTTGCGCAATGAAAAATGCGCCTGACGTAACACGTATTTAAGTACTGGGCATAAGGAAAATTCTCTTTATTAATGTACATTTAAAAAACCTTAGCAGGCAGACAAAAGTCATATAAAGGTCTCACGCAGAGCAAATTCGTTATCAAACAATTAAGTATAAATATTAAGGCTTTAAATTATGCATTAAGTTTACACGCAACATAAGTTTTCATGGCAAATTTAAATGGGAATCGCGAACCCCAGCTAAAAGACATTAAAACAAAAATATTACGACAGGGAGGAAGCCCAATGCGCAAAACAAATAATCAAGCAAACACTCATGTAAATTAAGGTCGGTGATAAATGGAACATCCAACAAAATTAGGTACAAGACCCATCTAGACCACTCTATCAAGAGCAGAAGGCTCGTAAGAAAGTTAAACTTGAGCAAACAGACCATTAATGCCCGCGGAAATTACAAGGCAGAGATCCATGGTGGATTTAGAGCGAAGCTTCTAACATAACTAATCAACCATGAGCATGAGTAGCGCGGCCTCCTCCCAGCGGACTGCCTACGAGCGAGAGTGACTGAAGACAGTGCCGGCCTAAGCAAACTCGCGGCCTTATATACAGGCGAACTGTCTTTCGAGAACAATAGAGAAAAGCGGCGGAGGGGAAGGTTCGAGAAACGAGGAGAAGGGAAGACGGGAAGCCTCGGGAAAGGAGGGGAAGTGCGGAGGGGAAGGCTGGGGCAAGGTGGAGAGGGGGAAAGGATGGAGGGGAAGGGAGCGCTCTGCTAGCCCGGGAGGCGGAAACTGCTGCAAGTTTAGTCATGTTTTGGAATATACTGTCTGAAATTTCAGCTTTTTTGGTCGAGCAGTTGTTTTTTAACAATTGTTTGCGTGAGTCTCTGCATAATAATTGTTTACGAACGTGATGGCCTCCTCATTCGACAAAAATGTCTGTCCTCTGAGTGCAACTTTTAGCCTAGGGAACAAAAAAAAATCGTCAATTGGGTTTTATATCTGGTGATTTAGGAGGGTGATCAAGCAGTTCAAATTGCAGTTCATAGATTTTCACCATGGCAACTGCTGAGGTGTGAGCTGGTGCATTGTTCTGGTGAAACAAATTTTTTTGTTTCTGCAAATATGACATTTTTCTGCAATTTCTGCCTTCAGCTTGTCAAGTAATGATGCGTAGTTATGTTATTCTTTTTCGAAAATAATTTATTAAGACAATTCCATGACTAGCCTAGAAAACCGTATTTCTGATTTTTCTCCGGCCAAAGGAACAGTCTTTGCATTTTTTGGAGCTGATTCTCCCTTCGCGGTTTTTGGTGTCGCAGACGTTCATCATCACCCGAGCTGGTGTGGCCATGTTTGAATTGAGCTGCCCGAAATATCCCTGTAGTAAATGATGGCGCAGAGACGCTGTGTGCACCGTCCAACTCGTTATCAATTAGCCTAGGTGTATTGCCTTTCAAAAACAAATATTTAATGACACTTAGATACACATTTTTTTCATTTTCACAAAAAAAATGTGCATTTACTTATGAAAAGGATGGTTAAAAAACAACTGCTCATCCAAAATGACTGAAATTTCAGACAGTATATTCCAAAACATGACTAAACACGTTCCCCAATTTTCTTTGACGAGTGCTGCCATCTTCATGTTGAGGTCGGAAACTTTTCAGACAACCCTCGTAAACAATAACTACTGTGCCCTTCACAAATAATATGCAATTTGCAATCGGGATAATCAAAGTGCTACCACCTATTGCTCTAAAAATGAATTAAAATCTTTAAAATGTACTTATCGACGTAAATCAGACAAAAGCAAACTTTGAAAGCTAAAAATTTATATTTAAGCGTTTTTCAATGTCTGGAATCAGAATTCAAGCATTAGAACAGAAACCCAAATATTTTTTTTAATTTGACCTGTGTAATTATTATTATTGTTGTTATTGCTATATGCCGCAAAAGAAACTGCAGCATATTCGTAGATTTTTAAGATATTGTAAGTGCGTACATGCACAGATGCACATACTGTAAATGTTTGTTGGACATTTATGTTTGGAAGACAATAGAAACTTTTGAAGTCAATTATCTTAGGGCAGATAGCAAATAGGAGCAAAATATTTCAGTAGAAAAAATTTTTGGACAAACATCTTACGTTGAGTGATGATTTAGAAATCCACAAGCTCCCAACCTCATAGTAAATAAGAACTGTTTTTCCAAATGTGAATAAAATAATATCATATTCAAGAATACATTTAACAGCATGCTACCCCAGCTCTTTTACCTATCATACTGTTTCGAACGAGAGAGACCAGACCACGGTGCCAGGTTCAGAGCTGGCTGGCGGTCCTGCACGGCCACTGGCGTCACGTGTCATGTTACATGCCATACACTGATGTAAGGCATGCCTGGCCGGATTGCAAGGGTCATCGTGACCCCTCTCCCCTCTCCTCTTCCCGCGCATCGTCCTTCGAGAAGGGCACCCCATGTACTTATGCAGCGACGCTGACCTCCACGGGAGTGCCGCGAGAGTTCCGAGTGAGTTTTGTGAGTGAAGGGAAGTGCGAAATCGGCGAAGAGGGTGAGAGACCCCCCTTAAGAGTGGCGCGACGTGGAGCAACAAGATCGAGAGAGTGCAACCAAGTGGCGCAAGACTGTGTGTGTGTGGACAGGCGCAAGGTAAAGGCGAACCACTGCTGAGCCTAGCTTCAGTGAGGAGTGCAAACTTTGAAACCTGACAGACATTGAGTGACTTGTGAATAAATATTTTTAAGTGCCAGTGATTGGTGATCGAACATTTTAAAGTACAATTATTTATTAATAATGTAAGTATTATTAATTAATAAAACTGTATTGAACTAAATTGGGCTATCCCTTATGAACCCAGTTCTTCCCATATAGGTTGTGACAGTATGTACTGTCAAGGCAACAAACACTATAGGCATAGTCTCAGCTGCCCCTTAAAATATACAAATGCTGTAGAATGTTAATAAAGAAATGAGCTGGAACATGTTTACTGTATAAGAAATGAAACATGAGTGATTCTGTGAATGCACTGGGAGATGCAGCAGATGGCCTCTGCTAGCTTAGTCCTCATGACGATTTATTGACTTGTAGAATAGATTGTGTCCTTAAGATGAGTTGGATTCAGTTAGTACTTCTGTACAGTCAGTTAAAACACTATTACAATATTTATAGATTAGTACAAATTTTAATATTTTGTCTTATTATTGTAATGTGATGACTAATATCTTTTGCATTGTTGGATTGTAGGAAAAATATTGTTTCGATTTACCGCGGGTTCGTAAAGGATAGCCCAATTAAAGATTTTATTACACTACACAGTTTTATTTATTGCCATTACTTATGTCACTTACAAAAATCATCTAAAATGGAAAATAATTAATTACACTTAAAGAAATGGCTATTCCCCAGTGCCGTCCTCGTTTTATCTATCAGCCGCAATTTCCAGAACTTGCGAGCGCGGCCGGGGCCTGACTTGTCAATCCGCGCCGACCCGACCCGACGGCCGAAATCTCTTGAAACACGTGTTGGCGGTTCACGTAACTCCACAGCTGGCAGGTTTCAGCTACATGTCAAAGGCAGGGCGCCGCGCGGGGAGTGGTGGGAAGGAGGGGGGAAAGCGACAAACCTTGTTATCTTCCAGGCGCGCGCGGTGCATATCATGTTGCGGCAGTCGCCAGCCAGCTCTGCACCTGCAAGTGTACCGGCCTTGATCACGTTCGTAACAATATGTACAATTAGGTTTTATAAAATTTATTTTATCATCGGCCATCAGTTATGATTCCAGTTTCATAATTTCCATTTTTCCATTTAAATTATTGAAAAAATTGTATTAGTACTGTAGTAGTTAGCAGTGTGTCTTGTCAGTCTGTGATGCTGGTGTTCAATTACAGTGAAGCTTTTACTGTTCTCTGTATTTAATATAATGTTTTTTTTTTATGTATCATTATTTTTAATGGGGTGAATTAGATTTATCTATTGTGTTGATAAAATACTTTTCAGCTATTAAAATGTGCGTGAAAAACACTTCAATTATGTTTAAAATATGTGTTTTTTAGAATTTTGTATGAACTTGTGTGTGTGTGTGTGTGTGTCTCTCTCATATAAAACGTAATGTTTGTTTGTTCGTTTTTTATGCACTGCCCTACAGTTCATCTGACTGCGATTAAATTTTTGCACACTTGACCTTCGAAACACGGGGAAGTTAGGTGAGATTCCGATAAAACTAATCCTTAAAGCAGAATTTAATTTATCTTGATAAAATTTTGCCATTGCATTTATAACTCATAGTTCATTCAATCTCGATGAAATTTTGCATGCTTAACATTTGAAATCATGGAGGTATTAATTAGTCTATGGAGTGGTTGTCTGTTCTGAAGTTGAAGTCAACTGGTTAGCAGTTGGGTTGCAAAACAGATTGTATCTTTATAAAGGCTAATATGCTATAAAATATTTTAATAGTTTGAAAGGAACTTGTCAGGAAGAATGGTAATGATGCCCTCGTGTAATGAATATTGCTGAACAAACATAATGCCAAACCTATGAAAGAAGTTAAGGTTAAACTTCATCATAGCCAAAAATGGTTTTTCTATGCAGAAGGAAATTATGGGAGGGGAGAGTTAGAGGTCGTTCTCATTTTGATTTCAAGTATTAAAATGGAAAATATTGTATACACCAACTACCTCCATGTTTAAAATATGAGGAAGGTCACTGTTTAGGTGAGATTTTGACAAAACTAACCCGTAAAGCAAAAATTATGGTCGCACTTTAGTAGTATCGGATAATTACCAGTAAGTATTTTATGTCAGTTTCTCTTTTCTATGGTTCAAATAATAATGGTTGTGTGCGAGTTGAGATACCTATATAGAAACATATAGAAAGATAGATATAGAAATGGAGAGATATAGAAAGATAGACATATAGTGATCAAGAGATATATAAATATATAGATAGATGTACAGATGATATATAGGGATAGAGATCTAAAGAGAGTGGTGTGTGTGTGTGTGTGTGTGTGTGTGTGTGTGTGTTTATATGAAAACGTAATGTCATTGAAACTGAGAAATTGAATTTAAAATCCCAGTATGTGTGTGTGTGTGTGTGTGTGAGCGCGTGCGTGTGCTTGCGTGCGTATATATATATTACATGAAGAATATTACTTGTCATTTTCATTGTTTGTATCCTTTTTCTTTTGAAAGAAAATGCCTTGCAAAACGGCTATGGTGGTTAATGTGAATTGTTACGAAATAAATACCTGTCATTGAGGCTTTCTCTGGCATGCTGTGTTGGTTATTTTATTTTCTTGTTATTACAACTAACTAAGAACAATTCCTGTAAATCACTATAGCTCTTTCACATGTTGGGACACAAATTTGGTCAACAGATATTAAATTACGAGCTATAAAATTCCACCAAAGTAATCTTATTTATGAAGTGAATTTTTGCTGCTGTTATATAACACTTAGTAAATATCTGGTGACATTATTTAAAATGAAACTTAAAATACAGAAAATATATAAATACATTTGATTTACAGAAATAGCTCTCAAATAAATTTGAGAAGAAAATAAAATAACCAACATAGTAGTGTATGTGAAACTGAGAACAAGTTTTACCCAATGTATGTATGCTTTAAAGTAATGTTTCTAGAGTAAATATTCTCAATAGTAAAAAGTCCATCTTATCACTTTTATCTTTTCATTAGTTGTTGGAGAATTAGGTGGTATGTATGTCTACACAGCATTATATGAAATTAAAATAGTTTTATGTTAATGTTAGTAGTGAGCTATTTGACCTAGTCGCAGCAGTTCACCAAACTTTGGTGTGACAGCGAGTAGTGCTATGGCCCTCCATGCGGTTGCAGTTACGGGTCATCGTCCAAGCCCAAGCCGTGTCTGGTCCAGAAGCAGGGAGCTGGGGGTTTGGGCGACCAGCGGCAGCACTGTGTCTCGTCACCCAAGCAGCCCCTTAACGTGGCCCCCCGAAACAGGTGAGCGTCTCCTTTGCCGGTGTTGGGAAGAGTATATGCACCAGCTACTCTTGCAAAAACATTCAATTTACGTCATTTATTAATTTTTTTTTCTTCAAAATAAATGTTCTTAGGAATATTTCATTTTCATGTTTTATTATACACTTAATATACATTGGATGACATTTTAAAACAAAGGTAATTTACTAAAAATATTAAAAGTTTATGAAAACAAATGAAATTTATTGTGAAAAATTTTTAATACACTTGTAATTTATAGAAAGAATGTTTTCAATTATTATTTTTTTGTTATCTTATTCTGCAAATTTCTGTTTTTAACGGAATACAAGAGTCATTCTTGTCGCTTGTTATCCAGTAGAGAGCGCAGCACTTAGCTCGGATGATGCTTAAATACCTCGAGCGCAGAGATGCCAAGTCTTAAGTCATGTGCTGTCTGCTGTGATAGTACCACGGCTACCTGCCTCACTGTCTGCCATTATGCCTTCCTCTCTGCATGACTACCGCTTGACAGCTGCACTCCACCTGGATCCGCGGTCTTCACTTGCTGTGCGTGTTATTTACGCACATGTTATATTTTGACGTGACGTCTAATAAATCGATGAACGCCGGCTGCACGCACAAAAAAGTGTCCTGTAACGCACATTGTCCCACTACGGATGTGTCCCGTTACGCTCATTGTACGCATGCACGGCATCTATCTTCCACTCGATTGGAACAACCATCGATTTGACTTATCAATCATGTTTTCGTCATTTGAATTATTAATATTATGTAATTTAACGATCGTCCACCGATATTCAGCACAATCGGTACGGTTATTTAAAAGTAATGTTGAATTTTCAAATACGTTTTTAACGAACAATGGTGTTTTATTAACGAACTATGTTGTTTTACAGTTACACATAATAATTCAAATTACACCCGGGATCTTTTATGTTTTAAAAAATATTGTAACACATTATAAATAAGTTTGGTGTATTTGGGATGCGTATTTGTTATAAAATCGTATTTTAAAAACAAAATAATACATATACCCTATGCTGCTGCCATCTACAGTGACGGACGCAAACCGAATGAATCGCGCTATCTATTAGCTGCCACGGCAACCAGGCACTCGTTAATACATATTTTCCTTTGTTTATCGCGAGGGGCGTTATTATTTGACGTCGTCCGGGCCTGCGGCCCCTTTGAGCCCGAAATGACACCGCCCAACCACCATCTCTATTCAAACCTCCCGCTCGTGCGTGCGTGTGTGCGTGTGTGTCTAGCCCGGCAAGAGGGCGCTTAGAAGCAGTGCGGCGACCCCTAAAATTGCTACGTTTAATATTATTTGTAAACCCTTTCTGTTTGTTTTCATTCATCTTTGCCCCAGTGTTGTGCAGTTTACTTGTGTTTCTTTAATTTAAATATGTTACTTGAAATAACCACAGACGTTGCCCGGGCGGACCCGAACAGGCACGGACTTGGACGAGAGTAGGAGTGTTTTTATATAAATTATCATTAACTAAGTAAATATTAACAAACTTTAAACTGCCAGTAATTTTTATATATTTTTTAATGTTGATCTGTAAATTGCTTAACTTTCGCCGGGGCACGGAATCGTAGGATGTAATAACGGTAATTGTGTTGGCGCGAAGGGCGCCATGTTGCCACCTGCGAGCGATGAGCTCACCCGAGTCCATCTTCATCACTGACAGAGAGCAGACGCGCCAGCACCCCGGGGACCTCAACCACTGTGCATCACTGACCGAGAGCAGACGCGCCAGCACCCCGGGGACCTCAACCATTGTTCATCACTGACCAAGTAATTTCTGTATCGTTAATTCTTTCTAAATCGCTTTCGTTCGTCATCCTCGGGGCAGCTCTCGGTCAGCGGGCTGTTTAATTAATTAATTGTCTCAGTCGAGTTTTCAGTAATCGTGTAATAAGTAAATTTTGTAGCATGGCCACGTGTGTGGACCATGCCTTCACCTAAGTCGATTCGTGCCTCAGGCTTTTTAACCGTGTAACGTGTAACGGGCGTGGAGATAACGTGTTAGTGAAATTAAATCTGGAAATAAATATAAACTGAGTATTTTATTTAACCACGTGGTGAGTGACTTAGCCTAGGAGTGTGGCGTGCCCGACGCCTAGAGCGGGCCAGGTCTGGATAGGTAGGGTAGAAAGGGCTGGTAACTCGTCCCCACTTGGGCTACGTAACGCCCTGAGAGAGAGACTCCGCCGGGTCCACGTGCCCTTCCACGTGGTGGCGCCCATGTTTAACATCTTAAAGTCACCGGGAACGTGCGAGCAGCCCTCATATTAATGAATTATAAATAAAATTTCGTGGCCGGGGCCACAATTACACATCATTTTGAGCACTGGAAGACATAAAAACATGAAATATTCTCGACAAATTTTAATTTGTGGTTTTCATTGCTTATTACAACAACAATTTCGGCAATAAAGGTTAATTATTCTTGCATTTTAAAAATCTGATTACTAGTATAATTTCAAGTATTTATTCTTTTATTACTAAAAAAAGTAGCATCTGTCGGCAAGTGCAGTAATAATAGGTTATGTTAGATATTTGATTACAGTTTATTTATATGAAAACTTGTTCATAATTATATTTTAACGAGAAGTTAATGTGGTTTTCATTGCTTATTACAACAATAATTTCGGCAGTAAAGGTTAATTATTCTTGCATTTAATAAATCTGATTACTACTATAATTTCAAGTATTTATTCTTTTATTATTAAAATAAAAATGATTCAATTTTATTCATAAAAGTATGCAATCATTTCATCAATGTTTTGTTATGACGTCACGTTAAACTATCGTCCGTAAACCGACTTTACAGACAACCAATTTTTTTTTCAATTAAAACAATTTTCAACTACGGTATCTTGTTCTGCAATAATTTATTGGTCTGTAACTTATACTATTTAAAGTATATGTGGCTTATATTGCGAGAGGTTTTGGGCTGAAATCTCAGCTTGGCTATGATTATTTAATCTTAAAATATAATTCCCAGCATTGAAAAAAAATAAAATGAATTTCTGATTTTATAACTTCAATCAATTTAAAAAAAACACTCTCATTAAATGAATAACCACTTTAATTTGTAGTGAACACAATTTAATAAATTGATAACTAAAATACTTCCTGAAATGTACAGGAACATATACTTCACAAAATTATATGCTGTACTAAACAATGATACACCGACTAGAAATTATTTTCCTGTAGTTTCGCAGAGAGCCTACAATTATAGTTTATGTGTATTGTTACGATTTATGTGTGAAGAACTGGGTTCGTAAGGGATAGCCCAATTAATTAGTACAGTTTTATTTATTACTAATGTTTGCACTATTAATTTAATTACTGCACTTAAAATTTCAGTCCACAAAAATTAGTTTACACTGACCATTAAAACATTAACACTTTCCACTGGAGCTTGGCTCGACAGTGGATCGCGCTTTTGTCCGCTTCTGTCTGCTTCGTTCACACACTCACCCACGCCACGCCGCACACAGTCCTTAACTATCGCTCGTCGCATCCAGCTGACTTTCCAGGCCTTCTCTCAGGTATTGCCTCCCAATAGGTCCGGTTCACTCAGCAAGGGCAACTTGCCCTCTTCACCTCTCGCTGATTGCACGGGTATCACCAGTATCACTCCCCGAGGGGAAGACTCTCTTCTCTACTCTCAGAAATCTCAGAACCCTCTGAACTCCCGCGGAAACCGGTGTCGACACTTATATACCTGTGGTGTCCTTCTCAAAAGGATGACAGGGGCTGTAATGGGTCACCTCATCCCAGGCCGACCTGACGCCTAACACCCAGAACAGTGACACTTATTCACGCCACTCCTTCTGGCAGCCTCTGTAAGCCCGGATTTCCCAGACCGCTTAAGATGATATGATACTGTTGAAATTACATCATTAAAAAATAATAAATATATATACAATTTTAAAAATTTTCATACATTAAGTACACAGAAATCAGAATAATAAAAAAATTAAAGTTTGAAATTAACATGTTGGCATATTTTTTTAAACAGAGAAATTACATTCTTTCTAGCACTTTGAATTTTACGATACACAAAAAATCACATTTTTGTAAAGAATGTGTGTATAAATTAGTACGTTCTAATTTAATTTACATATAAACATAAAATATGTGTTTGATATTCGGAATTCTTAAAACAAAAATCGTATTGATCTAACAATCATACAGGATGGGGCAGAAGGTGTGTGCTAATTTTGAAAGGCTATTAAAAAAAGGGCAACTTACAGAAATGGGGTTTATTTTATTGGAATCAGTATACATCCCAATTTTTTTATCAAGTGTTCTCATGTTGCCCAACTCATGAATATGCTGTAATGTTATTGCGTCCCGGTTCAGGTTTTCGGCGTTTAACTTCATCTTTGTTGCAAGTTTTTTCGGGACTTAATATATCTTCAGGACATAAAATGTCCTCAACATTTGGACTATACTCCAGATCAGGACGAGAAGTGTTGTTCCTTCGTCTCTTTTTCTTTGGAGGGGCATCTTCGTATTGGAGACAACGAACTGAACGACATTTGTCTCTTCTTTTAAAAACTTTTAGAAACGGTTTTGAAGTGCTTTCCTGGACTTTGACCAATTTTTTTTCCATGGGCTTCAGGACCACTGAAATAGGCTAGTCCAGCTCCCATACAGCATGTGTGATAAGAGCCTCTTTTGGCAAAGATAACAAGTTTTCCACCAGAAAACGTAGGTACCATACTCAAATATTGCTCAGCTTGATTTGTAGTTTTGTTCATTACCAGTCTATCAGCTTTCATCACCATGAGATCAAGAGCCTTTTCAGTGGCGTCCATAATCCTCAACTCTTTCATCAATGGCATGAAATTTTCGTTAATCGTATTTTTTTTTTCTTTTACAGTATTCTTCACGACAATTTTCATGACAACCATTTTTTATGACCTGTTTCATTTGAATGACAGATGTGCCAATGTCAGATTTTCCAGAACTTTCAATATCTTTTTTATAGTGCTGGATTTTAATCTTGCTATTCTTGAGTCAAGCAAACGTCGCACAGGAGGTGAAATGACATATTTCTTGAAAATTTGTGCAAATGGTTATGATAGGTTTTTTTACAATGTTGTTTGTACACTCTACTTTTATGACTTTCCTTCCGTAAGAAACTCACTGCTTGGTTCTGGAGTAAACACTTGAATCTCCATCACCAATGTAAAAATGTATTTTAACCTGTGATCCTAAATAATAATGCAGATATCAATATGGCGGAGGCAGTACTCTCTAGTAGGTAATTTGTGTTAACTATCGCCTCTGGTAGCATGTATTGAAAAAATTAATATTGCTGCTCTGTCTTGAACAGGTAATGTTATTTATTATTCCTTCAAATTAAAAAAAAATGCATGTCCAAATATGTGTGTGATTTTTTTTATATACCCTGTTTAATTCTGCCTGGTAATTGGCTCGATGGTCGTGTGATTCCAACTGAGAGGTCCGAGCTCTGATGGTCGAATCGCAGCGCTTCCAATGTATTTTGTATAAAAACTTTATTTAAATGTGTTGATAAGACCATAATAACATTAGCATGTAATGGAACATTGACCTAATGTGCATGTGACAGTGCGATGCTTTCGCTCTCTGGAACAAACACCAAAAACAAAGGTGATGGAATCCAAGATGGCAACATGATGTCAGAATCGAAAAAATTGGTGTGATGTCTGATTCAAGATGTCGGAATGTGGTATTAGGATCTAAGTTGGCGGCCGTAACGAAAATTTCTACGTTCTATAATCCAATATAGCGGTCATAACGAAAAGTGCAATGTTAGTGAGTGAGGCACTCAATTTCAAGATGACGGAATCCAATATGGCGGCCAGGATCAAGGTCTTCCAAGATGGCCGCCGTGATGTCACAATCCAAGATGGTGATCATCGGATCCTGGCTCTTCACCCAGAACCTAGTAGCAGGAGCCTCTTTATTATATTACTAAGGTTTGTCCCTTGTTAAGCATTTCACTGAATAGTCTGTAGGCCTGTCATCACAAATTGTATAGGTAAGCTGACAATTTGTTGCGTAGAAAAAGTTCTTTATTTTCTATTTTTGTATCAAGATTATGTTTCTATTTTATTGGTACAGATGATCGGAAAGAAAAGTCAAGACATCCTGTGTTTATTTAAAACATGTTTTAATGAATGTTTTTAATACTTAAATACTTAAATACTGTATTTGGTGAACAGTAGATTACAGAGCAAGCATTGGCGTAAACAGAACTCACCGCTCCGCTTGTTGAATTCTCTGTTCATTAAGTCCTCTTTCCAACCACCGTCGCCTATGACACTAATAAATGGTATACCATTTTTTATATGCCCTTCTACAAACGGTAGTTTTTTTTTTTTTTTTCCATTCTAATAATATTCTTGAAAAAATTTGTCTTGCCAAAATTTAAAAAAAAAAAAAATAAAAAAAAAATTATACCTATAAGGTTAAGAATACTTAATGCAATTTACATGTACAAATATTTCACCAAACAAATGCAAAATATTTATAGGGGTGTGCGAATAGTGGATTTTGTTGATCAAATATTTTTGAATTGAACTGTAAAATTTTCTAAGTGATTGCGAATAATTTTGAAGTTGAATAGTGATCTTGCTTTTTCACTGTTATGTTACCCAAAATTGTAATATTAAAATTGTCATTAGCTGTCAAACTGAAAATATTGATGTAATTTGCAAACGCTCGCTAATATTTCCTAATCTAATGTAAATATGTGTGACATATTTAACTCATTATGCATGTTTAAGTGGAATCCTATTAATGTATGTATGTATTGACAGACCACATTGTCACAGTCAAAAAGCCTAAAACACTCTGCATTTGAAAATGTTGTCTAGGTACAAAAAGTGACATAGAAAGGTGAGATGATGGCAGGGCTGGGAGCGCAAGACGGATAGTGTGTCGTTTGGGCGCAGGTCGCGCAACCAGCATCACTCGTGTCCAGCCAAAAACCAAATGAGCCAGCACGGCAGAGACGCAGACTCCCCGCAGAGCTCAGGCTCCAGCCTCAACATGGTGGCCAGCAGTGATGAGAGGGTGACTCTGGTGGTGGACAGCACACGCTTCGTCATGGACCCCGCCCTCTTCACTGCACACCCCAACACCATGCTCGGCAGGTACTTGGGGTGGTCACCAGGTGTTCCACTGCACACTTTTTAGTGCATTATCTACAGTTGAACAGTGTGTCTGCATACCTAGTTTAGACTTGGCTACATCAGTGTGTGATGCTTTTACTATTCTCTGTATTTAAAATTATGCTTTCCTAAAATATGTATTTTTATTTTTTGCTATGTAAATACAACATTAGTAGAATGGCCAGTGGAAGGTAGCTTTTGTTTATTTTCATTTAATACCTTAATAATAATAATAATAATAATAATAATAATAATAATAATAATAATAATAATAATAATAATAATATAACTGAATCTCAGGAGAGACAAGTCCATTGCATTTTTTGATTTTTTTATGCAGTGTGCACACATAGGTTATGGTTTTTGATGACCCAAAATAACCTTTTTGAAAATGGTTTATAGGACATTGAATTATAATAATCTGATATTTTGAATGATTTTCAATATTGTAGGTATTTAATAGCAGCAAATGTCAAAACAAGGTCATGCTAACTGCAGAACTACTGTCTTTAAAAGAAGGTGAAATGCCATTCATACTACAAATTCCTGTCTAAGAGGACTAGGGACCCCATAAACCAGTAAAAATAATTGATCAAAGGCAGTTCAAAATATGGTAAAAGTGGTGTTAAAAATTCAGTATAAAAACATAAAGCATTCCGAAAAAATAGTATAAACATAAAAGCAGTGTGAAAAAAAATGCTAAACATTAATGTTATTTCTAAATGTTAGTACTAAATATTCATTTTTGCCCTTATTTCTTAAAAATTTGTATTCTATAGCATATGCATTAACCTTAACTTTTTTTTAATTTTGTAGCAGTTAACAGAAACTATCTCAGATATTATTTTGAAATCATTAGGTGTTCATCTCTGTAACCCTCTTAAAAATCATCCATTAAACTAACATAGTTACTATTTAATATGTAGTCACATGGTAAGTACTAAATAAAGAAGCACACCAAGTATCATCTGGCACAAACAGGGTAGAATATGCACAATTTTTATGTTTTTAAATGTTATAAAATGAACTAAATTCAATCGAAACACAGCAACAACATTCAATATATTTAAAACACAGGGTAAGGTGATGTTTTGTGTGATGAATAATTATTTCTTTGACACGTGAACTATAAAATTACTAAAATTCAAAGTGTAAACAAATGAGAATATATGTTAATTGTGTACTATCTTTAACATTTTTCAGGAGGTCAAAAATTCCTTTGCTTGAAAAAGACAGCATTTTTAAGTAGTGTTGGTCCGATTCCTAAAATATACCGATTCAGATTCCATTTTCGATTCTTAAATTAAAGGGTCAATTCTTCGAATCCGATTCCGATTCCTTAATTTTTATCTGACAATGTTCAACAGAGTAATATACTCAGAAAAAAAGGTTGTTTATGATTTTAAAAATGTAATTGCATTGTTTCATTTTCTGTGCATAAATTAACATTATATACAGCTTATATAATGTTAAAAAGCATTTTCATTACCCTCAAGTTAGGCTACGTTGAATTTCTAGAACAATTTGGCCTTTTAACCTTGCATATAGTTAGACGAAACACATGTTCAAACACTGCCAATAACCAAACATTGCCACAGAAATGTAACTTTTTACATTGCTGAACATAAACAATCGTTTTGAATAGGGGTGAGCCGATCACCACATTTGCCGATCATGCCGATGCCAGAAATGTGGCACCGATCATGCCTTTTTTTTTTTGACCGATTAGTGCTTTTTTAAGTTGGTTCTAAAATATGCTCCAAATTACTTGTAAAGTATTGCATAAAGGTACAAACGTGATCACTGTTGGTAAAAAAATATATATGCACTCTTACCCTACAAACACCTTAATGTGAAATATATTTTTAAAAACATAATCAAAAATTCAAAATTACATTTCTGTTAAACATTATAAATCTTCCATCGACTGTATTTTACACATAAACTTCACATACTCATATCACAAGAAAACATTACACAGCTAAGAGTAAAAAAAAAAAAAAAACATGCATAGAGAAAACTGTTAAAAAAGTGGAGGGAAAAGTGTTCAGTCTTTAAAGTTCATACACCCCTTTCAGCACAAAATATTTGTCATTTCTTCGGGTAACTAGACATCCAGCTGCATTGTTGTTCATGTGAAATATTGGAGGTTCTTGTTAAGAAACACCAGCATTCTGACCTTTTCTGGATTCAATGAACTCCTATTCTTACTGCTGATCAAACCAGCAGTACTGAACAACCGTTCAGAAGGAACAGATGCTGCAGGTGGGGTTAAGTATTTAACTGCCAGTTTCTTGAGCGACTTGAACTCTGACGATTTCCAATATAAGAAAGGACTTTCATCTGTAGGCAGCAAAGGTTCGGCCAAGTATTTCTGCAACTGTTGTCGAGCAGATACAGAAACACAGTTTTCAATGGAGGCATTACTTTTGGCAGCTATTAATCTGCTGTACACAGATGACATTGGATTAGACGGTGTTGCAAGTCGCAACACTTTACTTTCTGTTGGATCTACAGGAAGGACATTTTCAAGTTCCTGTAGCAGTGCCTGCCTCCCCTGTTCAGCAAATCCTGGCTCACTGAAAACACTAGTCTTAAATTGTGGATCTAAGATGATTGTGGCAAACCTGAATAAATTACTTTCAGTTTCAACATTACAGTAGTATTCATTTAACCGATGAACTACATCTTTTACAATGGAATGCAAGCTTGCATGCACAGTTTCATCAGAAAATTGTCCAGGTCCATTTTCAATCCATTAACTATAGGGATAATTTCAGAAATGGTGGTCTGTGAATTACTGACTACTAGGGTGGCTCTGTGGAACAGCTCAAGCAAAGGTAATACCTTCTCCATGAGATTCCAGTCAGCAGAGGACAAGTCAACTAGTAAATTTAGTTCTGGAAGCAAGTACATACCGTATATACTCGTGTATAGCGCGCCCTTTTTTCCCTTCAAGTAAAGGAAAAAAATAAGGATGCGCGCTATACACGGAAAAAAAAAGTGAGTAGATGAGGCGGGGAGGAGTGGAAGTCGTTAACTGCCTGTTGACGGGTGACATTTCTGGCCAGCCCCCACACATACGCACAAGCAACAAGGCCTCTCTTTCACACACACACACACACACACACACACACACACACACACACACGTGCGCGCACAAGCTCGCAGGTCTCTTGTTTATTTTTAGACCTCCCCCTCTACAGCTAGTAAAATAAAAGAGAGAGAGAGAGAGAGAATGTTGACACTAGTCCCCCTCCCACTTCCTTCGCTTCGTCGCAGCTGCTACCGGTGAGTCATCTAGTCCTCCGTGTCACATTCCTGCCTGCCTCCCTTCCTCCCGCCCACGTACCAGTTGTGACGATACAGCGCTTCATTATCTTCCGTCTACACAGCAGAGTTTAAGTATTTTCCTGACGCATCACCACACATCAATTTAAATTATCATTTGTTTCATACGTAATTACTTAACAGGTACCACAAAATGTTAGTACAATTTATTTACGGGAAAAAAAAAAATTTTTCTTTGGAATTTGTTGCAAAAATCGTAGTGCGCGCTATACACGAGGGCGCGCTATACACGATTAAATACGGTAACCGCTTTTCTTTGCTCAAAGAGTCGCTGTAGCATAAAAAAATGTGCTGCCCCATCTAGTGGGTTCATCTTGCTTTAGACGATTTTTTGGCAAACGGTTTTGTTGTTGAAATTCTGCCAATTTCTTTGTGGCTAATACGGAATGATGGAAGTGGCCTACAACTTTCTTTGCTCGACTGCACGTCATGCACATTTCTCTGTTTCAACACAGAATTATTAACAACTAATTGTAGTGTGTGGGCTGCACAGGAGCTCTGTCTAGTCTTGCTTCCTTCATTCCTGAAATCATATTCTTTGCATTATCTGTAATAACACAGTGAATTTTGGATTGGCTGATTTCCCATGATTCAAGGGTAGTTTTCAAGAAACTGGAAATGTTACCTGCAGCATGGTGGTGAAAATTAAATGGAATCACTTCCAAGCAGTACTCTAGTCTTTCCATTTCACTGGTAAAGGAATGAAAAGTTAATGACATGTAGTCTTGTTTTGAAATTGAAGACCACATGTCCAATGTTAAACTACCGTGCAATACTGACTTGAGAGAGTGTTTCATTTTGTCTTGGGTTTCATTATATAACTCTGGAATGAGTTTCCTTGAGAAAGTATTGCAATGAGGTATTGTATATCTGGGTTCCAAATATGCCATGAGATTGAAAAAACCTGGAATGAAGTAAAAAAAAATTATTAATTCATTATTCATTATAAAATAACAAAGGGCAGACTGTGTTTGAGCTTACACTGTTAGTTGAGCTTTCAATGGAAGCCTACTTTAAGTAAGCAAAATATATAAGTTAATGACTTATATTTGAGATCACAATGTTTTTTATGCAACTGAGGCTAAATTTTATTGTATTGCATAAACAAAATTAATAGAAAAACTATTCTTACCGGGATCTTCAACGAAACTGAAGGGCTGTAAGTCCTTGCACACCATTTCGGTTATAAGTCGCGTAATTTTAACAGCTTTTAGGCTAGTTTGTGGAAGTGGTGTTTTCTTTGCGAAGAGTTCTAACACCGAAGTTTGTTTCAGTCTGTCAGACTTGTGTAGCTTGGCAGGCGTACTGTGTATTTTAATTCTGGCACCAGAAGTAGTTGCATCCGACATACTTTCATGACTTGCATAGCTGTCTGTCATTGTTTCCATTTTCAATATATCTGCATTTATTTCACGGTCATGAAAAGACATTAAATGTCTCGACAAATTTGTGGTGTTGAAGCCACGTGTCGAATTTCCACCACGCGAAATTTCGGCGTTGCAAAGGTTGCATCTTGCTTTCCCCTCATCACCCACAACAACGGTAAAATGTTTCCAAACAAAGCTGCTTTTCTTTGACATTTGCAATCAAAATGCAATATTTTAACTGGAAACTATAAAAACTCCAACTTTTAACTCTGATTTTCAAAACATTAAGAAAATGACTAAACGAAAACCGTGATGAAAATACTGTTGTAAACACGCCAGACAGTCGAGGTCAACTATCGCAGTTTGTTACACAATCGATTAGTAATAGAGTCTTCCATATACATAGCCGTGTTTTATCGCACAATCGTTCACCGTTATTTTAAGACGTCCAAATTAGGAGGGGAAAAAAATGTTGCAATATGTTTTGGTCCCGCTGTTAGATTCTAACTGCTTTGATTATGTAGTTTTCCCATATAAAACAATGTATTTTATAGTTGAAATCTATTATTCATTTGGATTTTACCGTTTACGTATTAAATTTACAGAAATACGAAGTTGTCTGATGTGTAAATATTCTTTTAAAGATATTTTCAAACATTTTAACCTTTATCTGTTCGTCTTCATCGCCGCTACGTATCGCATAATATGAAAATGTAGCCGGTTGGCATTATTCATGTTTAATTTTGTTGATTCCAATGTAGAGCGAGCGCACGTCGTCGAATATCGATATCGATAGCTCGCCGTACGCATGCAACGTGCGCTCTCTTTCTCTTGTCGAGGAAAGTGTGTACTACGACGATAGTTCAGAAAACAAACCTGGACGATGTAGCAAACATATAAACACAACGATGAAAATAAACAAGTAATATGGACAACACGACGACGAAATGCATTTTCTTTTTTTCTATTTTAAGTTGGACAAAATGTTTTTGTTGCAGGACTTATTAAATGGTGTGGTGTGCTTTTGTTTACTCTTTTTAAACAAACGTACTTTTCATGAATATGTTTATTTTTTTAGAATAACTTTTTTTTTTCTGCAGACAAGATTATAACACGTAAGTAACGTAAATGTTACTTAAAAACGTCAAGCACCAGTTTGAAGCAAAAAATATGTCGGTGCTTTTGTGTTATGTAAGGAGATTTTTTTTTTGTCTTCAGGAAGCGGTAATCGGCAAAAAGTATCGGCATGCATGACGCCGATCATACAAATGGCAAAATGACCAAAATCGGCCGATCTTAATAATCGGCAATCGGCATCGGCTCACCCCTAGTTTTGAAAGCAGTGGGGTAGTTTTGCAGAATTATCTACGGTACAAATCTGAAGTTAATTAAACATTAACACACGAATATACACAGAGTAAAAAAAACATTTTTGTGTAAGAAATTCCCATGTAAAAAGTGGACATTTTGAGATGCTTAAACGTGCACGTCTCTTACGCAAAAACCTGAAATTTGATTTTCAACTTGTGACTATTTGATATATTTATTGTTTTCACTATGTGAGATGAATAAATTCTACTTAATATATAAATACGTATCTCTGAAATGTTATTTAGTATGGTGTATATGTGCTTCGTATTGTTTACATCATTGTGAGATAATAGAATAAACTTTTACACTACTTTGTTTTTACGTTTTCCCACGTTTTCCACATTTTTTCCCGGTACCTTGAAATGTGTAAATATGAGGTTGTAATGAGTGGACGTGTATTCATAATTTTAAACACACGTAATTTGGGATCAGTACAACTGTACAAGGTTTTAACTAACTTAAAAGTGACAATGAAAAAAACCAAACAGTATTTGTAACTTTATTGGTCCAGAATTTTTAGTTTCTATATAACTTAGTTTAGACTTGCAAAATAATACGCACTTAACTAATTTTGTGTGACTATAATGGAAAAAACAAGTTATTTTGGAACTTTTTTAGTATAATTTTTGTGGGAAATTGATTTCGAGAGGAGGGTCAAGCAAATCTACTTCAAATTTGAACAAACATGCCAGAACATTTCATAGTAAGGAATTGCAAGATTTCAAAACCAAAACTGTTGAAGAGGTGGGCCAACTAAATCGCTCAAACGTAAGTTTGTTAGTGCACCTGATAAAACTCGGGTAACTTTGCACCAGTTCATTGAAAACAAAAGACCATTCACTCCAAATCATCCCAGAGCTGAAGTATGAAAAAAACACTTGCTGAGATGATTTGTTTGGATAACCAACCATTTTCTGTGGTTAAAAACCAAGGTTTTGTTCGTTTGATGGCTTTAGCCAAGCCTAGGTATAAGTTACCCACAAGAAAGTCTCTCTCTAAGAAGTTATTCCTGAGATGTATGAGAAGGTAAAGTTGAAAGTAATGGACATTTTGCAGCCTGTAGAATCTGTCAGTATTACTACAGATATGTGGTCATCTACTGCAAATGATGACTATCTGAGCATTACTGCATATTTTCTGGATGACACCTACAAAATGCAGCATGTTTGTTTGGAAGTAATCCCATTTTCATATGAGGTCAACACAGCCGAAAACATAGCAGCATTTTTTACAGACACACTGAGTAAATGGGGTCTTTCAGAAAAGCTGAGTTTTGTGGTTCGTGACAATTCTCGCAATTTTTGTGCAGCCATGATAAAGGCAGGTTACAAATATGTGCATGCATTGCCCATACATTGCAGCTAGAGGTGGGACGATACCACACTTTCGATACTCGATTCTGTATTGTTTTTTCAGTTCGATACATTCAATACTTTCGATACTCCAGGGAAAAATATTTTCCCATTAAGTAAAAATTATTACAAATAACATAAATCACTTTTAAACTACAGTGAAAGTCCGTTGTAGCGAATACGGTCTATAACGTAAAGTCCGCTATAACGATAATTGTCATCGGCACCGTCAGTTTTACATATGCTGCGTAGGATAAAAATTTAGGAAATAATGAATGCAGCGTGGGCTCATTTTCGCTATAGTGATAGATGACACACCTGTAATTTTGCTCTAAAACAATGAGAAAACATCTACAATTTCCTTTATAAATGAAAAACAGCTTCGCACAATTCCACGCGTCCGGCAAACGAAACGACGCGCGAGATGTGGCCATCTTGGCAACACAGCACAAGTTGGGGCCCCACAGCGAGCATAGCTTGCCTCGCGGCAACGAAAGCAAGAGCATTACTTATTTAGAATCACGCCGATTGTAGCCCGTAAATGATAGAGGTGTAAAAGTAACGAAAAAAAGCGTACCCGTATGTATTCGTTACTATAAGAATTAGTACTCGTTACTATCGTATCGTTACGTTAATCGTTACTTCTGATACTGCATAACATGCTATGTTATGTTGCAACAACGAATCGAGTCGTATTGCGTACGCGTACAGTATGACGTCGCGTAAATAATAATAAATAGAATGTAAACAATTAACAATATTTGATAATTAACAGTTTTTGTTAACCAAGAAAGAATAAAATCTCATTAGAGCGGCTTTTTAATATTATCTCTTTTAAGATAAGAACAAAAACAAATGTGAAAAAACGCGATAATAAAAAACAAAAACATACATGTTTCTAATTTGTAAAAAATACTTTTTTACGTTGTTTCTGTTCCAATCTCAGACTTTGTCTACACACACAATACCTTTAATAAAGAGTAAAAAATCTTGGACGACAAATTTCCAAATTATACTTACTTAATAAACAAACATCGTTCTTTGTAACGTAAATTCATCGAATATGCGCGCGCATGCTAAAACATACGAAAAATGCAAGTAACGAGATGCAGCTGTGTGGAACGTTTCGTTACTCGTTACTAGATGGCGCACCCGTTACTCAGTACCGAATACATATGGTTTTACCTACATCTCTAGTAAATGAGCATAACTCGTCTCACACTTGCATCGTAAGCGTGCGGGGAGTTGACGAACATGGAACTTGTCGAGCTCGTCTTTTCTAATCAGAACGAAGCGGCGTCTGAAGATGATGACAATTATATCGGTAGGCTACGCGGTAGGGAGCACAAGATTGTGTTGAATGTATTTGAGTATTTTTGAAAAAATATGAGTGTGTGCAATGCAATTGAAGAAGTTTCCAAAGCAACCGGCTGTTCCGAACGAACAATTTACAACATAAGGACGGAACTGCAGCGACATGGTACCCTAAGTACGCCTGGTAAGGTAAAATCAAAAAGGAAAGACAAACAGAAAAACTTTTGAAAACAAACTTACGATGGCATTGTGCAGATTGGGCTACAGGGGATCGTTCACACTTTTTTGTTTGCTAACATTCCTCCCACTTTAAATGTCATTTTAGCAAAAGTGAATAGTGACGAATTACTGCCAGATTTCTCTCGTACCACTCTGCATAGGTTCCTTCATGACATTGGGTTTGAGTATTTAAGAAGAGGAAACAAGGCAGCTTTCATAGAACGTGACGACATAATTCGGTGGCGGCATACCTACTTGAGAGAAGTAAAAAGAGATAGGGATTTAGGAAAACCAGTTATCTGTACAGAGAATCTTGGGTAAATGTGGGGCTTAGTGTGGAAAAGGCATGGAAAGATACAACAGTGAAGAGCGCTCGGCAGGCAGCCATTGAAGGCCTTAGTTCAGGCCTTAAACCTCCTACAGGACGAGGTACACGTTTTGCATTAGTGCATGCAGGCAATGAGGACGGTTTTGTTCAAAATGCTGCCCTTACTTTCTTGTGCAAAAGAACACAGCTGACGCTCATGATGAAATGACTGCAGATGGGTATGAAAAGTGGTTTGCCGAACAACTTTTGCCAAACACTCCATAGGGATCTGTTATTGTTTTGGATAATGTGTCATACAATAGGAGGATGTGTGAGGCTATTCCCGTGCAACGTTGGCGTGTGGGGAATATAAGACAGTGGCTCGCGGAGAAAAGCATTCCTTATGATGCCAGTATGATTAAGCGGGAATTGCTACACATAGTTGGACGAGAAAGGCACAAGTACAAGAAATACAAACTTGAAGAAATAGCCAAATGCGTAGGTCGAACTATACTTCGCTTGCCCCCGTATCATTGCGAGCTAAACCCTATTGAAATGTTATGGGCCCAAGTGAAATCGTTCGTAAGGCTGCATAACATAACTTTCAAGGCACATGATATGGAGTCCATAATAACAAAGGGTTATGACCACGTATCAAAAGAAAACTGGAAAAATTATGCACAAACTGTGAAAAACATGGAAGAAGAGCTGTGGAGAGCTGACGAACTTAAAGATGACGAGGAAAGATTTTTGATAAGTTTAGCCTCTTCCAATTTATCCCAGTCATCTCCATTACCCCAAACCCATTCTTCTGGTCAGCTCTGTGCTACTCTTATGGAAGGGGTATCAACATTGGTCAGCGGTAGCGATAGTGATTAAAAGGTATGTGATGTTATTAATTTCTTAATCAAGTTAACGTTACATTTATCGTATAAATTCCTATGAATGAAATGTGTGTGAACAGATTCTTATTGTAAGTTAAAGTTTAAAAAAATTCCTTATCGGCACAGCCTAAAGGCGCAGGAAGATTTTGATGATTAGGTATATTTTTTTACATTAGAACAAAAAGGGATTCTTATATCCTTAAACCCATATTTTTTTTCTTCCCCTTGCAGTAATGGTTGTTACAAAAATATTTTAATTGAATCTAGAACATAATATGTAAAATGTATGAAATAAATACGAAGGAATTTAATAGCGATCATGGTACAAAATTTTTAATTATTTTTATATCCTTCTCAACACCAAACATCTTATCAAACATTGTTTTAGACAAAGTTTTGTAAAATAATTATTATATTTACAAACAATTCAAACAGATTTGATAAGGTGTCTACTATGGCAGTTACGTTTTTTTTGTCCAGTGAAAATTTTTTTCAAACCCATGCAGTTATGGCTGGTCGTATCAAAAATTTATTTAGAAAACATTTTTTGGCATTAGGTACTCCGAGTTATCATACGTTAAAACGGGTGCAATATTATTCATATTATGGGAGTTGTTGCGATTTTTCTGTTTTTCAAAAAATCTTCCCCATTTCGACCCAATTGTTCAGATTTTTCCCATAACTTACTCGACCGAGAATTTCCATTACCGTATTTTATTTATCATTTTGGACAAGACTTGTCCAAAAATACGGCATTTATAATGGCCCATGAAAATTATATATATACAGTACACTCCCTATTTAACGCGGTTGTCGGGGGACATAACTTTTACCCACGTTGTTGCATAACCGCGATTTTTCGATGTGACCAAGGTAAAAAGGCATAAAACACCGCCTGTGTTCTAATTGGTCGGCAAGCACGCACAGTATAGACGGCCCGCCGTTGTGCGGACTTTGCATCCGCAGTTTTCACTAAACGTGGGTGTAAAAATAATAAATATTAAACGTTGAATTGTTTTTATTTTTCCGCGTGCCGAACACAGTTTGTCGCACGGCCTACGAGCGCGCCACACGCCGCCATACACACGTGCGGCACACAAGCTGCTGCCAGTCTCGTGGTGTCAGCCACAGTATCTGCTTCGTCAGTGTCCGTAACAAAGTAAGTGCAGTGTGTGCGGTTACACACGATTCTGTGGTCGAAGTCTTCTAAAAAGAAAGGCCGTAGTGATACTTCAAACCGAATATGAATCGCAAAGTACCGAGTTTGATTGACAAAATAAAAATTCTATATTTACTTTCAGATAGCTTGTCTTTTGCAGAAGTAGGCCGCAGATACAGGAAAAAACGATTCTAGCATTCGTACAGTAAAAAATAAAGAATCGTCTATCGTGCCAAGTGGTTAAACTTAATTATCTATGCTTACAGTAAATTATAAATGGTCACGTGTGGGAAACAAAAATTGCGCCAATTTAATTTTAGCGCAATCAGTGACGCCATTTAAAAACTGTGTTAAACTATGTCTTTACTTATTTCACCAAACGCTGTGTCTAGTTGCTGAGTGTGTGTGGCTCGTATCGGCAAGTGTTATATTCCCCAGCTTCTGGTTAAAGGTCGGGAGACCGTTACACATAAACACATCCGGGACTTGTTTACTACCTCACGGCAAAAGTGGTACAGTATGGTTCACGTAAGTATTGGACCACTGGGAATTCATGGGCAAAGATTAAAAAAACGCTAGCTAATTTACTTTACTATTTAATGTTAAAACATTATACCAAAGTAAAAAGATGATTGTGTATAATACAATGAATTACCCAATAATATTACATCTGTAGGTTTAAGTTGTAACAAAACATTTATATACAGATGTCCAGTAAAGTACCAATTAAGATTCTGGACTGGAATTTTAAACACCGGACTACCTGATTTTGCCTTGTACGCAGCGACGCTGCTCAGTCAAGTGACTCATGCTCTGCCTGTGTGCTGCGTGAACACATTCCCTCCCCCACTCCCCCTCGTGTTTCTGCCCGCTCTAATCTCTACCTCTCTCCATATTCTCGGCTCGCCTCTCCCTACCCAGCGCTTGCCGACAACCAAGCCTATCCAACATCAATCCCCAGCCGAGTCACGCTGGATAATGTCGCTGGACGGTGGGCTTTATCAGGTCCCCTGTCCGATGCTTCATTTGTGAGATAAAGCGACATTAAGAACTAGTGTTTCAGAAAATAACTCTGGGCTGGATTGGACCATAATTTGAAAACCATACAAGATAGAGGAATAATGTACGGAGATATCTTGTTTAGAATTTCACTGCGGACATTTTCTACGCCTAGGCTTTTTTCTGCCCGATGCTTAGTTTGTTAGTTACAACGCAAAATTATCCTAATCGGCTATCAACCATTAATGCCATTATTATTCATTTCTGACTGGGGGACATGGTTTGACCCGCGATATACCCGATTCCGCGATCAATCGGGGCGCGATATACCGGGAGTTTACTGTATATATATATGGGATTTTTAGAACATAAAATAAAACTATAAGAAATTTTTGTCTACAATAGGTAGTTTTTATTTGAGATTTACATAAAAATGGCATTATTACAAATTTATAGGTGTAATAGTATAAAATATTATAAATTATGATATGATTTCTTCAAATGCTTCTTGTTCGATCCGAATTACAAAGACACTCATCTCCTGAAATTCGTAATGTGTTATAGATTTGGCAACAGCGTGCACCATAAGCTGTTTACTGCAATCTAAGAGTGGGACGGGCTCTAGGCATGTTATTGTTACTATTGCGACGAATTGCGAGTGGAGTCAATTAATGTGAATTTTAAGTGCTCGATATTTCTACAATTTTTTTTTCAAATTTCCTGTGAATTCAATGTCAGAAGTGTTACGTACGAAAAACGTAACTTCTTGAACACGAAACAAAAACAACTTTACCTTACTTTACCGTTTGTTTACTATTGGAAAGTTGCAGTAACGACTTATATAATTATAATTTATTCTGATGTAAGCCTATTGGTTATCATAATTACGGCTAATAAGCTGTTCTAGTACAGTAGATCCCCTGTCATACACTTTTCAACGGAGGGCACAAAAATGGTGTATGATACGGGAAAGTTTATGAAAAGTGAATGGCAATAATAAAAAAATTTTTCAATCTAGCATACCAGCACAATGTCAGATTAAACTTAAATACGTAATGTGTAAATAATTGCATTATATTAATTCAAGATTCATTCATTCATAGATTCATCATTATATATACATATAATAAAACCACCATAAATGTAAAATACAGTCCATAATCAAGTAAAGCAGTCCTTTCTTGGAGGGGGGGAAAAGTCACCAACCCTAAATTAGAAATAAAAATAATTAGGCTATTGTAAAAATAAAATCAGAAATTTTTGCTTGTTTGTTTCATTTTACAAACAACTTTACTCAACAGAACAATTTTCAATAAAATTTTAACTTGAGAAACGTAAAATACAAAACAATCCGATCGTAAGAAAACAATAACAAACACGTACCTATATTCAGTTCAAAGATTAATGAATGCACAAGATATGAGATCCGTGCGTTGATAATGCGCGTGCGCCATTTTCATAATCATTGCTAGTTTGCGCCACTAGTCTCGCTGGGTGTTGGCCATAGATGCTACTAGCGAAGTGCACAGTCTTCCTGATAATATCCATATCTATGGTGCGATAAAGTTATTTTCTTACGTTTGCAAAGGTAAACAATGAACGTTTTTCAAAATAAAAGCATTAAAACGTATTTTATCAGGGGGAATATAACAAAAAAAAATTGTGAATTTTAGGACTTTTCCGCTTTGTAAAAACGTATGAAACGGGAAATTAATAATTTTATAAGTGTATGTTCCGGGAATGTAAACCATTGTAAATATAGTACTTTCAGCGGGACCAAAATTAATCGACGTTTGACACGAGAAAATGTATGAAACGGGAACGTATCATCGAGGTTCTACTGTAGTTGTATTTTGTACTATGGCGACTCAAAACTTAACTCAATACAAATGAACAAGCATTCCGGTATCGGAAAAATGTATCGAACTTACAGTTTCGATACTCGATGCTTTGCGATACCGTCAAGTATATCGATGGTATCGAGGTATCGAAGTATCGAAAATCCCATCACTAATTGCAGCTTGTTAGATAGGATAGTCTGTTCAACCAGAAGGAAGTGAATAATGTGATAGCCATTTGCCGGAGACTTGTGGGACATTTTAAGCACTCAGTAAAAGACATCAAACAACTAAAAACAGCTCAAGATACACTCAACATGGCACAAAAGCATATGCTTCAAGATGAACGGACAAGGTGGAATAGCACCCTTCACATGTTGAACAGAGTACTGGAGCAGCGTAAACCACTGGCCCTCGTCACTCCTTGCTTGGACCGAACCAATGGACTCTTATCTCAACCCTAGTCAGTGGACCCTCACTGAAGCAGTCACTGAAGTGGTCTCCCTATTTGAGAATGCAACACTAGCAGTCAGCTACCAAAATTTTAATATTGGAAGGACCATTCCAATTATTAACAATATTGCAGCTGCACTGATAGAAAATTATGCTTTTTAAAGTCTGAAAGCTGACATACTTACATCTCTAGATGGAGGGTAGGTAATTGTGAATTTGAGCATTGCTATGCAACTGTGACAATTTTGGACCCACGTTTCTAGACTAAAGTTTTTGTTTCGAATGATGCTATCACATCTGCGAAGGAGTACATTATATCACAGATGGAAACTATTGAAAAAACAGAATTTGCTTCATTCCAAGTAGAAAATAAAAACTCAAACACAGCAGTTTCAACTAGCAGCAGCACCGCCACCGCCTCCGGCACCACCACCACCACCACCACCACCACCACCACCACCACCACCACCACCACCACCAATTCCGCCACCACCGCCACCATCATCACCGCCACCAATACCGCCACCACCACCATTAACACCGCCACCCGCCGCCAATACCACCACCGCCGCCACCAATACCACCACCGCCGCCACCAATACCACCACTGCCGCCACCACCGCCGCCACCACCGCCACTACCACCGCCGCCACCGCCACCACCACCGCCGCCACCACCACCACCGCCACCAACACCGCCACCGCCGCCATCACCGCCACCACCGCCATCACCGCCACCAATACCACCACCACCGCCATCAACACCGCCACCCGCCGAAATCACTGCCACCAATACATCCACCACCGCCACCAATATCGCCACCACCACCACCAATACTACCACCCGCCACCACCGCCACCAATACTACCACCGCCACCACCACCACCACCACCACCACCAACACCGCCGCCATCACCGCCACCCGCCGCCACCCGCCATCACCGCCGCCACCGCCACCGCCACCGCCACCGCCACCACCACCACCACCACCACCACCACCACCACCACCACCACCACCACCACCACCACCACCACCACCACCACCACCACCACCACCACCACCACCACAAATACCACCACCACCACCACCACCAATACCACCACCGCCACCACCACCGCCACCAATAAAAACCACCGCCACCGCCGCCACCACCACCACCACCACCGCCACCACCGCCACCACCACCGCCAACACCACCACCACCAACACCACCACCACTGCCAACACCACCGCCACCAATACCACCACCACCGCCACTGCCACCACCACCAATACCACCACCGCCACAACCACCGCCACCACCACCGCCACCACCACCACCAATACCGCCACCACCGCCACCAATACCGCCACCACCGCCACCACCACCGCCACCACCGCCACCACCACCACCACCACCACCGTTACCACCACCGCCACCACTGCCACAAATGCCACCACCGCCACCACCACCACAAATACCACCACCTACACCGCCACCAACACCGCCACCACCGCCACCAATACCCCCCCCCCCCCCCCCCAATCAGAAACATGCAATGTGGAACATGTATTCTAAACTATTAGCAAATGCAACCAGTGTTCACCAAGAATGTTTAAGTGCAGAAGTTTAACTAAAATGAACTGAAGACTTATCTTATCTGAATGAACCTCTTCTGTCAAGTGTGTGTGATGTGCCAGCTTATTGGGAAAACGCAAGTTTTCCTAGGCTAATAAAGTTGGCAAAATGCTATTTAGCCATTCCACCTGCAACTGTTCATTCTGAAAGCTTGTTCAGTACAGCAGGGCAAATATGCGACAATAAACGCAATAGGTTGAATCCTGAGAAAGTTCAGAAACTAGTTTTTTTGACAAAAATCTCAGGACTGTGAATTTTGACTATTGAATAGTCAGTTTTCTCTTTGAATAAATTTGTTTCAATCATAACTGTTGGTAATGTTTTAATGTGCTTGGGATTCAAACATTGGAACTTTATAAACATATAGTTGAAGTCTCAATTGTGATACATGTTCAGGAGTGTTTCATTGTAGCAATTGAGATGAGTGGATTGCAAACGGTTTGAAAATTAAACTATTTGAAATTAGCCTACATGTAAATCCATAGAAATCCATGTCTTTTTTCTATGTCAAATGTACATTAAAGAATTGAATTTGTTTCCTTTTAACTTTTACATTATTATTTAACCCATTCGTGCACAGATCGGTCTGTCAGCCGTCGCATTCCTAAATTACCTTCGTGCACGAGTCGGTCTGACAGACGTCCAAAATCCATAGCATTTTTAAACTTTTTTTACAAATTTAGTTCCTCAATTTTTCACTAGAATGCGTGTTTACTCTCTTTCCTAAGTATTATTCTTTGCTTTGGTGGTTAAGTCTTATTCTAATCTTTGCTGTAAACAAATATAATTGTTTTTATTCACGCACGTGTTTTTGTTATGACATTTGGTGACACTTGACAATGTGTTCAAAACGTAAGCGGATTTTTGATGACATTAGCAATGCGGTGGATGAAAGTGATTCTGATGTTGTGGAAATGTCAGATAATAGTGATAGTGACAGTGAAAGTAGTTATTCTTCATCAGTGAACATTTCTGAATTAGAAGAGTGCGGCCAAGGCGACAATCTGTCAAAATCTGACACATCTGCGCCTATCGGTTCTCGCGAATGGTCCAACGAAAAAGGTAATAAAATTATAACTAAAATACCATTTCACAGTAATGTTGGTGTAAATCCAGTGGCTTTACTCACTCACAATTTTCCACCAAACCCTACAAAATTAGACTGTTTTCGGTTAGTGTTTGATCATGATTTGTGGCAGTCAATCTGCACTGAAACCAATGACTATGCCACAGAGTGCATTGCAGTAAAACCAAATTCTAATTGGTTTCCCACCACTTGTGACGAAATACAAGCATACTTCACTTTGTGTGTTATGATGGCACAAGCAAAAAAACACAGCATTCGTTCATATTGGAGTGGCAAAGGTATGACTCGTACACCAGGCATTCGTGAAGTTATGTCTTTGAAGAGGTTTCTGGACATCTCCAGGTATCTTCACTTCCAAAACAACAATGCTCTGAACAAACATGATCGTTTGTGTAAAATAGCACCAGTGCTAGATTATTTCAGGAAAAAATTTCCTGAACTAAATTTTCCAGGGGAAAACCTTTCATTGGACGAGTCCCTGATGAAGTTTCGAGGCCGTTTGTGTTTTGTACAATATAACCCTTCAAAGCGAGCTAGGTTTGGAATAAAAATATACGAACTTTGTGACTCGAAAACTGGGTACTGTTTTTCCTTTTCTATTTACACAGGGAAAACAGAAGGCAAACAAGCTACACTAGCCAGTGAAGCTATTGTAATGAAGCTAATGGAACCATATCAAGGGGTTGGTCACACACTGTTTGTGGATAACTGGTACAGTTCGCCAAAACTTTTTGAAGAGTTACATAATCATGGAACTAATGCTGTTGGCACTGTTAGGCATAACAGAAAAAACATGCCTAAAGATACTGAATTCAAACAGAAGTTGCACAGAGGGGAAAGTATGATCAGGTACAGTGAAAGTATGAGCGTTGTAAAGTGGATGGACAAAAAACCAGTTTTAGTGTTGTCTACATGCAATAGTGAAATTGACTATGCTATGACAAAAAAGGTAGACATGAAAACAAAGATGGCTGTCATGAAGCCGAGAGTTGTAATCAACTACAATACTTGGATGGGAGGTGTAGATAAGCAGGACCAACAGTTAGCATCCTTTCCCATCATGCGGCGGTATGTAAAAGGTTACAGAAAAGTTTTCTTTTATGTAATGAACATGGCACTTTACAACACATATTTGCTGTGGATGTCAGTTACTGGAAAAAAGGCCAAGTATAGTGCATTCAGAATTGATGTCATGGAAGAACTGATGGCATCACTGACTTTGCCACACTATCAACGGCGGGGACGCAGATCTGCGGGTGACACTCCAATGAGGCTTCAAGCTGCTCACTGGGCTCATTTCCCAAGATTCATTCCAGCGAATCCTGGCAAGCAAAACCCATCCAGACGTTGTGTTGTGTGCAGTGCTCATAATAAAAGGAGCGAAACACGGTGGGAATGCAAGCGCTGTGTGGTTGCACTTCACGTGCCAGAATGTTTTGAGATTTATCATACAAAAACCAATTATTGAATCTTAATTATGGTTTGATATGTTTATTTAATCAATGCACAGTTCTGTAATAAGTGGTTCTTAAAATAAATTTTAATATGTTGTAATCGAAACTATTTTTAAACAGTAATTTTTCTCATGATAATTTTTGTTATTTTGGACTAAATTAATTGGTGTAAAAGGGCCGCGTTTGTAGTGAAAAATAAAGTGAGCGAATGGGTTAATAGTAATGATGTTTTAGAATCTACCAAATATATGCTAGAAATTTAGGGTACAGAAACTTAGAGTAATGAACATGCTTTTTAAAATTATGTTAGTTGTACATAATGTTAATCTGTGCACAGGAAAAAAATTTAAGGTAATTACATTTTGGAAAACTCAAATGTAATTTTTTCTGAGTACATTATTCTGTTGAACTTCATCGGAATCGATTCGAAGAATCGAACATTTAGTTTAGAAATCGAAAATGGAATCGGAATCGGTATATTTTAGGAATAGGCCCAACACTAGAGAGAATTAAAGAAAGTGGTAGAAGAGAAAGAAATGGATGCAAAAATGGACATAGATGCTAGAAAAGGATATAGAAGGAAGTAAGAAACTATGGAGGGAAGAAAAGGATCAAGCAGTTAAAATGATAAATGGTGGAGACAGAAGAAGTGGAAAAGGTACTGTGGGGTAATTATTTTGAAAAGCTGTTGAACCCAGATGGAAATGAGAAGGAAGAAGATACAGATGAGCAGGAAGTATTTTCAGAGTCGGATCATGAGGATATCACATAGAAAGATGTAGAGGAAGCACTGAATAGGATGAAAAATGGCAAAGCTCCAGGGATGAATGAGCTGACTGAGAAATTATAAGTGCAGCAGAGAAGTAGGAATTAATTGGTTGTATTGAGTGATGAGGTGTATTTGGAAAGAAAAATGCATAACAGACATCTGTAGTAAAGGGGTAATAGTGCCAGTGTTTAAAAAAGGAGACAGGAAAAGATGGGAGAATTATAGGGGGATCACTTTGATGAGCCACCTGTGCAAAGTTGTATGAGAAGATCTTGAAAAAGTAGTTAAGGAAGGTCATGACTGGCAAATGGTGTGAGGAGAAGCATGGATTTAGAGAAGGGTCTGCCATAGATCTGATTTTTGCCATACGACAACTATGGAGAGAAGATACGAATTTTGGAAAGAGCTAGTAATATTCCTGAATGTGGAGAAGACATACGACAGTGTGAAAAGACAGTGTGTTTGGCAGGCTATGGAAGAAGCTGGGATTAAAAAGAGTTCATAAGTAGAGTGAAGACTAGTTATAAGGGAAAGAGTAGCAGTGTAAGAACTGGAAGAGAGATGAATTAGTGGTTTAAACAAGCCAACGGAGTGAAGCAGGGTAGTGCATTGACTCCATTGTTATTTATTATAGAGATGTAGAGAATAATGAAGAGAGTGGAAGATTGGAGAAGGAAAGATGAAGGCCATGCTGTTTCCTGATGATTTAGGAAGAAATGGAAGATGTAGTGCAAGAGCAGTTAAAGGCGTGAGGAAGTTAGGAAATGTGGTGTGCAATTCAGCACTAAAAAGAATAAAGTTATCCGTATGACGAGGAATAAAAATGAAGTTAGAAGATGCATTGAATTAGATAGTGTTGAGTTAAAACAGGTAGAAACATTCAAGTACAGTAAACTCTCGCCAGTCCATGGCCCGAGAATCCGAAGTTCTCAGAAATCCGGGGTATTTCCGAAGTGACATGATCGTTACTGTTTAGATGTATGTATCACTATTCTCAGTGGATGATAAGAGCGACGCTCACTGATATTTATAGCGCGGTAAAAGGCTCTGAACTGGCGCGCAGTCATCTCGTTCCCGTCAGATAACTGTGAAATTTGAGCGGTGACCGTAACATTATATGGCGGGAAAATAAAGATAAAGGTGTAATGCCTTTTCCTCTGGTGCTTTCAAGAAATTTTTTAACGGTTTTTTACACCTAAAACTTCAAAACCATGCCTTTTAGCCATTTTAACTCCTCTTAATCCGATATAAAAAAAACAGTTGGGCATTAGCAAATTCTTAAATGCTTTTCGTAAACAGACTCCAGTCGGATATTTAGAGTAGGTTGGAAATCGCGTAGGTTTTCCTGAAGCTCTGGGCACCGTGTGTCAGTGTGTGAAACATGTTGCCAGTGACAAGTTTCCTAGCTGTGCGCGGCACACGACTTTAGTTGTCATGCGTCACACGCCGGGAATGCTGGCCGGAGGGAAGGTGAGTATAGTTCATTTGCGGTAAAAATAAATACTCTAACCGCCCTGCTAAATTTTTCCATTAAAGAAATTTTGAAGTTTCAGAGATTTTCCAGCAGAAATAATGTTCTGTAACTAACAAACAAATTGTATCAAAAAATTAACGGTAAATGGCTGCCGTGGGGGGCCTTAAAAAAATGTTCATTTTACCGGGAATGGACTATACAACCTGGCTTTCGTCGCATGCAGTGTGGAGTAGGGGAGGAAGGATGTTGACAGTTTCACACGCAGAAAATGGCTAGAGGGCTGGAGAGAGGGAGAGAGATGGTTTGTTGTCTGGGAGGGAGAGGTAAGCCGTATGACGTCATGCATCCGCTGCCTTTGCAGCCGCCAGCCTGTCTAGACGAGATTCTCGCACTCCCACTTACGTCGCACAAGCTACTGCTGCCGTGTTTTTAAACGGACTGTCCAATTTTTTTTCTCTTCTTATACGAACATTAGTAAGTGCACTATAAACCAACACAAAATATATGCTGCATGTTAAATAATAGCTTTGTATAAGCTTTTATTGTGAGTTTTACCATTTTTTCCCCGATTATTTTTGTTTTGTGCCAAAATTTCAGATTTTTTGATGGTTCTAGTGTACAATTAACTAATGATTTTTTTTTATTTCTCCCGTTTCTCTTTAGTTTAACTGGACTGGCCGTGTGTCTGTGAGGGAGTGGCCTTGAGTCTCTTGCCAGCTACGTATCGCTTCTCTCTCCCGCCCCTCCTAAATTCACTTCCCCTTATCAAGGGGCTTCCCGTTTCAGCGCACGCCACATTGCTACGCCTAGCTCTTTCACATCAAAGTGCGACTTCGGGTGCCATTAATTTAATTTAAGATGACTTTAAATTACTTTTTACACAATTTACTACCAACTTGAACAAATGGGTGTGTTAAATTTAATCAGGCCAGGCTGTAAATTTTCAGGAAAAAAAATTTCTCGGGTGCTTTATTTACTATGAATGGACTATACTGGTATTGCTTACGTACCATTCTGTTAACTTCTCAAGTGTCTTGTTTATTATGACGTCCTGTGGTAGTAATACATGTTCATTGACTACCATCTTATCTTTTAGAATTTTTTTTTTGTATTTTAATGAAAATTTTTCAAAAATCCGAAGTTTTCAAAAATCCGAAGGTCATAAATCCCCGACACCCACGGATTTGCGAGAGTTTACTGCTAGAAAGTGTATTGAAGGGAGGGGGCAAACACAAGGAGGAAATTGTAAAACGAGGGCAAGGGGGTGAATTCTACAGGTGTGTGAGAGATTTGGTATGGAAGAGGGTAGTGCCCTAAAAGTGCAGACGAGTGTTGTACAATACCTACTTTGTGCCCTTATTTACTTCTGGATCAGAGACTTGGACTGTATATAAGAGAGATGCTGGGAAGATCCAAGCAATAGGAATGAAGTTTATGAGGAGTATCAGTATGTTGTCAGGTACGAGGCGAGACAGGATCAAGAATAAGATAATGCAAGCAAGAGCTTGAGTATAGGATCTGAATAATATCATGGAAAAAGCGAGAGTGAGCTGGTAGGGTCATGTCCAGAGAATGTAAAAAGAGAGGCTGCTTAGGAAAATGATGGTGTTGAAGTACACAGGAATAAGACCCCAAGGAAGACCAAGGAGGATCAAGGAAGAGATGGGAAGAGCAGATCATAAAAAGGAGTGCAGGAGAGAGGAGAAAGCTGGAATAAAGTGAATAATAAGGAATGGTAGAAGGACAGAGGAAAATGAAGGCATTTTACTTGGTTGACCTGGCCACAGGCTGGAAACAGTTGATGAGGATGATAATTATTCATATATATGCGCATGCGGGGAATGGGGGTGTTGTGTGTTTGTACTTTCGTGATATCAAAATATTTTGTTATCAATTTGAATTTCTTGTGCTACCCATCTATCATATGATATTTTGAGACCTGGTGTTAAACGATACTGGAAAAATGTCTAATTTTGTGCAAATTTGGTTTTTCTACAAAAATGTTTGTAATTTAACGAAAATTTAAAAAATCTTATTTTGTTGTATTTAGTAAATTTCACTCTTCGACATTTTTTTGGGGTCACTATCTATGCATATTTTCACAATGGCATTTCCCGCAAAGCATCGAAAATGTAATGGAACGAAATGACACAGTGGTAAGACACTGAATGCAGTCCAGAGGACCCAGTTTCTAATCCCATTTTGGCTCATGAGTTTGAGGTTCTGTGGTTTCCGAATGCCCTTGGTCTACCTTGTATGTTTTTTATCTCTAATGACCTCACTGTCACCAGATGGTAAGCCCAAGTTATAAATAATATTGGGAGTTTATTGTGTACAGTGTTGTATAGTGTAATATTGGAGTTCTTTCAATCATACCTGAGCTTGTGTGATGTGTTTGTGCGGGCAGAATGTTTAGCTCCGGCATGGAGTTCAACCACCCCAACGAGCGGGGCGAGTACCTGGTGGCGGACGGGATCTCTGCGACTGTATTCCGTGCCATCCTGGAGTTCTATAAGGGCGGCTCGATCCGATGCCCACCCACCGTCTCTGTGCAAGAGCTCCACGAGGCCTGCGACTACCTACTCCTGCCCTTTGACGCGCAGACAGTCAAGTGCCAGAACCTCCGTAAGTGCTCCTGCTTCTCTCTACATTTAGACTTGCTGTTGTGAGGAGTGCCAACAGTACTCCAGCAAACACCTGTGTTTGTCATCTTACATTTGGTTTTGTGATATCTCACTTTAGTTTATAGCCTTACATATAAAAATAGTAGGAGACTGTCCACATAAATAATGTTAAAATTATTCTCAAAAGGTTAGAGCTTTCTAAAATAAATATCTCCCTGTGAATAGTAAATATTTATAGTATTAAGCTTATTCTATAGTAGTAATTCCTGTCGAAGACAACTTGGCTTAAGTGGTTTATTACCAGAAAAGTTAGATTAAAATAGTTTTAAAAGTTTCCCATACTATTATCCTTAGCATTCCTTTTTAAATGGTTTGTCGGGTTATTATATTTTCCTGTTTAATAAGCACCAAATTAACACAATATTACACAAAAAAAATTCTTTAGATGTTTATACAGATGTTTCTGTCTCCAGACAAGTAGTGGTAATGGCTAGAATTTTCACAACAGAAGTTGAAACTCACCTCTACAAAGTGGTTGTGCTTAGGGGAAAAGCAACAGGTGAAAACCTGTTTAATGTTGTCAACAATTCCTTCGAAGAAGACAACATTCCTTGGCGGAATTGTATTAGCATTTTGTCGGATGGAGCTAGGATGGCTGTATTGTCACGCATTCGAGGCAAGCAATAAAATGTGTGGTTTCTTCATTGTACTTGCCACGTAGCCCACTTAGCTGCATCACATGCTTGCAGTGAATTGCCAGACCTTTGTGAACAGCTAACCCGAGATGTATACACACATTTCAAAGTATCTGGCCAAAGGCAAGATGGGCTTAAAAACATTCAGCAGTTGCTTGATGTACCAGAACATAAAATATTACGCCCATGTTTTACCAGGTGGCTTGTGATGCTGCAATGTGTTGATCGCCTTCTTGAACAGTGGTCAGCACTTCAAGAATATTTTGATTCAAAAATTGAACCAAGGGAGTGTAACATGGAGTCTGTACAGCGCATGAAAAAATTTTTGCACTCATAGTCACCAAAGCTGTATTTTCTTTTTTTAAGTGCAACTCTACCGCATTTTTTAAAATTTAACCTTCTATTTCAACAGGAACGGCCTTATGTGCACAAATTATACTCAGAAATGAGTGTCGTATTACGCCAGTTCACTGCTAGTTTTGTTCAGTTGAGTGCAATTCAACAAGCACCTGATATAACAGCTGTTGACTTTGGAAGGCAAAACCGACTTCCAAATGCAGAAATCTTCATTGGTCATGCCACACGAACATATTTGGAAAATAACCAAATAAGCTCACAGGAAGAAACAGAATTTTTCAATTGTGTTCATAAGTTTTATGAGATGGGTACAAAAGAGTTGCATCGTCTTATCCCACTCAAGAATGATGTTTTGGAGAACATAGACATTTTTTATCCAGCTAAACAGCAGTCTGGAGAATGGATAAAAGTGGAAAACTTGGCCAAAGCATTTTGAATGTCATCACAAGAATGAATATGATTAATGCAATTCTGAATTTGTTGCATATTCACTGTGGGATCCACCAGCAGAATTGAGCACTGCTAAGGCAATTGAGCCTGATAAATAATGGCATATTGTAACAGTGTGAAATTAATGGGAAAACATGTTTTCCACTGCTTTGTAAACTTGCAAAGGCAATGCTTATTCTTCCACACAGCAATGCAGGGGTGGAAAGAATATTTAGTAAGCTCAACCTTATTAATGCAGCGCACGGGTCATGTCTTGAATCGCCAATGCTCAATGCTTTGTTGCATATCTCTTCTAGGAAGAATATGGCAGAATTCCAGCCAACAGAAGAAATGGGGAATAGGGCAAAACATCTGAAAAAGTGATATTTAAATACTGCCAGTGGTGAAGTGTAAGCTACATGTATGTGTGTAAATACTTGTATAAAGTTTTAAAAATTGTGATGATTTGATTGAAGTATAGTTATGTACATTATGATCGAGTAATTTTCATAAAAATTGCATTTTTTTTTTGTATTTTTTAATGTACAGGATTTTATATGATATTTTATATTCAAAACAAGGATATTACAGGATGTTGTTTCCAAAGTTGTGGCAGCTCTGGTCTAATATCCTTTTCTTTTCGAAAGCTATCTGCAATTAAATTAATTTATATTTAATATTGAAAACTTTCAGTTTCGTGCCACTGGTGACTAATATGGACTTGGTGCAAAAAATGTTGTATTTTGATGTATAGGGGTTTGGGGTTGTTCAATAAAATAATTATTACGAACTTATTCCCAGAGCCCTTAGGGGTCATAAAAACTGGGTTTTATTGTATTTAAATGTGTTTGTAATTTATTGGTAAACTGTGTGGCTACCATTAAAAACCAAATGAGTAACTATGATTTTATATGTAAATGTGAGCTATTTTGTTACTTGTCCTAGTAAATACTTTATTTACCTGCAGAAGTCACCCCTACATATGGATCGGCTATAATTTGGGTCATAAAAATCCAACCTTTTTGCTGTAAGGGTCACCTTCGAATATGAGTTGCACCATATATCTGTCTATTGTAGCATACAAGTGAAGTCTTATTTCCATGTCTCAGCTTATTGGTGCATAAGAAATACGGCACTGGTGTTAACCCTCTGTCCTCTTTTTGTCTGCTTTCTGTGCTTCTTTATTACTGTGTAGTAGAATCTCGTTATAAAGTACATCAATAAAGCCTCAACTTTCATACTTAGTAATGGAAGTACTTTATTCTGAAAGTCTATATATTTACCTTCAAAACGTAGTATTTTTGAATTTTTAAAAATAAAGTAATAGGGGATCAAATGTTACATTAGCTTGGAAGCAAATATTTGTAACACAACAAGAATTAAAAAAAAAATGACTGAACTTAATACAGTATCCTAAATTCTAGGCCTACATGTACAAAATTTATATCTGTCGAACACAAAATGACAAATGGGGTAAACTATTTTGCAGATACAATCAAACCTCATTATTACAAACCTGAAGGGACCATATTTTAGCACTTTGTAATAACGAGGGTTTGTATTAACCAAACTATTGGGATATCATGACAAAAAAAAATTGATTGAACTTTAAATGCCTATATTTACAATAATAAAGAAAATTATACACACCGTTGGTAGTATAAGCTGGCTTCACTACATGCATAACAATATGTAAACACTGAAGAAAACAAACACAATGCTACACTTACAGAATAAATCATAATACAAACTTCAATAAACTTGCATTCATGACACATTTTCAATTCAAACATTTGGTTTAAAAAAAGCATCAATTCTGGTTTGCACTATCTTTTTCTTATAGGCATTGTTTACCACATTTAACTTTGGTCATATCTACAGCTGCCGACTCCCTACACATAGTTTTGCCAACAAGATTGTTGCGATCCTTAAACCGTTGTAGCCAACCATTGCTGAACTTGAAGTCTGAAATTCCTAACCTCAATGCTAGGTAGTCTGCCTTCTTCTGAATCATAGGTCCAGAAATTGGCAAGTTTGCTGCACGCATTTCTTAAAACCACTGCAACAAAATAGCTTCCGTTTCTTGATGTTTTGGGCCTCGCATTCTTTTTCTTGTTGATAATCTGCACGAACTCGCAAAAGCCGATTCAATCTTTTCACGATTATTTAATATTGTCGACAACGACGATTGCGGGATGTTAAATTCTCTCGCCATTTCAGTTTTCGTTTTCTCTCCATTGTCTACTTCTTCGATAATTTTAACTTTAACTTACAATGTAAGTTCGTTGCGTTTACGTTTCGCAGTCATATTACAAAACAACTAACACTCAAAATTGAGGTTAAGATACACGTGCGTGAACAATGGAAAATATCAGAACCTTTTTCCATAGATTGTTTAAACTTCTACGTGTGTACACTTCCGACGACTAATATTAATAAGGTATAGAGTTCTTTCCTTTTCGTTTTCTGTTTACAACATGGCATCTTTTTTAGTTTAGTTACTAACATCGCCACTAGAGCTGAACTTTTCATCTTGTTTTTCGACCATTTTGTTATGTATGTTATGGAGAAACGTTTGTTTACATGACGGTTATGAAGACGATTTACTTTAGACTTCGGCGGTGAAATTCGTATTAACCGTTCACTTATACACGTTAACAGCTACTTGAGGGATCAAAACAACTTCGTAATTCATATTTATCGTATTTCGTATTAAAAGTACTGAATAACATAGGAAATCATTCTTTATTTTCCGGGACTGTGAAAGTACTTCGCATAAACGGGAATTTCGTACTAAGCGGATTCGTATTAATGAGGTTTGACTGTATATAGGTACATTTATGGAGATAGAATTCCCTTGTTATCTCCTAGGCGAAGTCTCTTGCGACCAGCAGATAAAGATGACTGTTCGTACAGTTTAATAATTTTTTCGCAATCTTTTATTATTGATGACAGTGTAGTGGGCATCAAACCAAACAACCGTGCCGCATCTGCATTTTTCCTGCCTTTGTCAATTTCTTTCAAAATTTCCACGTTTTCCTTCAAAGCGAACTGCTTGCGTTTCTTTTTATCTTTTTGGCCATCCATCCTGATTAAAATATTCAATCCACAATATTGTTTGCCTCGCGCCATGTCAAACGTAAACAAACCTCACATCCATAGATAACCATAGCGCCGCACTAGTAGCGCATGTCACGAGCATGGCTGTGCCAGGCGATATTCCGACCTTAATGGCAACACAAAGCGTGTCGGCCATGTTGTGACACCAAACAGTTCAAAACTTAACCTGCATAAATTAACATTATTGGATTTTCTATTTCGTATATAAGTTAAAATATAATTTTTTATTTGACATTTGTATCTGCGTTAATTACAACTTTTAAAACGTGTTCTACAAATAACCAAAAGATGGCACAGCTAAAAACAATTGTCTTGAAGAGAGGCGAGACGGCAATTGATTGCTTAGATCGTCATGTGCACTAAAGTGTGTGATCCATGGAGGAGGAAGAATGGTGCGTTATACTGTACTATGATTCTATGAATCGTTGAGACAGTATTTGTTGTGCCGTTAATTAGTAAATTCGACACGATATATTTTAAATTTTTATTATGATTTTAAATTTTTTTTGTGTGGAAATTTTATTTGCTCTACTATAGTGTGATTTTACTTTGTTAGTCTGGTGTACTCCTCTGAGTTAAACTTTGTCTCAGTGCCCTGAAGCCCCTTTCCCATCGGCGTATCGGATATTTTGCTGGCCTAATCCCTGACTGGCAGACAGCTTACCTTTTCCCCCGCCTTCAGTCACGCCTCAAGCCTGTAATATCATTTATCTTCGTGACCCTAACTGCATAGACAAGCCTGTAGCTTGCAGGCGACCAGTTCTCAGAGACGAGCTGAGATTGGCCTTTTCCATCACGTATTAGTGTTATGTTCGCTCCTCTGCAGCTACGACGGGGCGGAGATTCCCAGCAGCGTTGCATGTTACCCTCCCCCCCCCCCCCCCCTTCAAGGTTCCAAGTAAGACCAATGACCGGTCGTAACCCCCTGGACAACAGTGACCGTTCTCAAGGTCTCCGCGCAAAAACGAGTGCCCTAAAACTGAGCACAAGCGCTACCTAGCGACCAAGTCGCGAACTTCTCCGCTAGCCTACCCTCTAGGGCGCCAGAGAGCAGCACCTGCTTTCCCTTGAGTTATATGGACGCCCAGGGGCGAGTCGATTGTTTTCAACTAAGACCCCTCCGACAGATTTCTCTACTGTCGCCCAGTGATGCCAACTTCAAAACTACTGCCAGAGTTTTTTTTCCGCCCGCATTCGGGCAAGTTCGGAATCTTTTGGCGGCCCAGACCTCCCTTCACCTGTAAGAGCCGGCGGCCACTTTTAATCACGAGACACGGTTTTGCCGAGACAGATCAACTCGCGTCGCGCCTGCAGATAGATCTCCAGCGAGTATCGGCGAATCGGCAGACTTCATCCGACCGCTAACGACTATGTAGTCGCTTTGTATAAGGGATGCTATCCCTCAAGTCAATCCTAGTAGATTAGTCTGTCTGCATAGTTTAATTATTTGCCTTCGAAATTTTTCTCTTTTAAATGTTATCATGAAGAAATCATCCGCGTCCTGCCGCGCAATTCGCGAGCTCCAGAGCCTGGCTGACTCCACGACTGCAGCGTGCCGGGCAACTCCCCTGTTTTGACAGGGTCGATGACAGGGAGAGACTGATTGCTCCCATCTCGTGGCCCCCCCCCCCCCCCCCCCCCCCCTTCCTGTTCCGTGGGTCACATTAGAAGAAACTTTTCTACTACCCGACGTGATCGTTTGAAGACCCCGGGTGGTAATGTAAATTCAACATTTCTCCTTTACCTAGCTACGAACTATCTTAAGCGGATGACCAACCCACCAGCGACCAGTGTTTTCCTCAAGAACATGTAGAACGAATAGAACTAATTATCAATGTAATCATCGGATCCATCCAATTTTGGGTGTGAAACTCATAATGCAAATGTTTATATTTCAAACTAAGAATGTAAATTGTTTTAAATAATCGCGGGCCGGCCCATTTTCGTTTTTCTTTTTGTTAATCTTTGAAACTTGTTAAAACCTTTTGTATGTAAAATAATGGAAACAAGGTAATTCATCAGGGCAAATAAAACAGGGAAACTATAGATCAAGTTAATCGTGCAGTTTTTATTTATTGATTTTAACGATCCCCCAACTTCCTCCTTGCTTGTTACAGGAAGTTCCTAAATTTTGTTTGTTCCCCACCTCGTGTCGCCTCTGGTAAATCAATTTATTTAACTTATTTTTTTTTATCCAGCAAGTTTCCAAGGCTCCTTTTAATTAATTAAAAATAATTCAATTTTGAGGCACGAGGGGTGTTACAACTTGGTAGCAGAGCGTGGTTTCCTTGGTCTATAGGCATACCTGAATAATATAAGCATATCTAAAATAAAAAATAAAAGTACAAAAAATTTTTTTTAAATTAATTTTTGATAATAGCAATTTTGTAATAATATTGTAAACTGATCGCTGGTACACCCCGTAGTTATATTGAGTTAAAAAGTTTAAAATTTATCTTGAGTTAAATTCCCGTGTGGACTTAGGCTAGCGCGTAGCGCGCGAGACGTCCTTCAGCCAGCCAGCTGTCCTCCCCCCACCGCGCGTTCCCGAACGTGCTGTTGACAAGGCCGTAGACATCCCCTCCTCCCCTGCACCCCGGGCGACCGGCGGTGTTATCATATCTCGTTCGTGTCTGAGGCTCGCACGGACACACACACACACACACACCCCTTGTTCCCGCAAGTCCCGGAGGTCGCTTACCTCTGAGAGACACGCCAACAGACGTACCAACTCATTCGTCGGCCGGCAGCAATAGTTAACTTTTTGTATTCTGGGCACATACTTCCGACCCGTCGGAGCAACTACGATATTATTAAGCTAAGTTAAATTAAGAGTGTATTGTGTAGAATTTAAGGTACTGTTTCAACCATAGTTTTAAGCCTTTGTTGGTTGACCAATCAACGTAAATTTTTGTATATGTTTTGCTGTCCTCGTAAGACTGGACCAAGCTCCACCTACGAAAGGGACACAATGCTCACGCCGGAGTATCTCCTCCGTGACGAGCTGGAGTACGAACTCCGATTTCGAGGTTTGTCAAGCCTCGGTAACATGGGCATGCTCCGGAGAAGATTCCGAGCTGCGTGTGCCGAAGAAATTCAACCACAAGTCACTAATCTCGCTGACTTGGACTCTTTGGAGGAATTTAACTGTGTTTGTAGTAAATTTCAGGAACTCCACAGTTACACTAATTCTGTACGAGACGAGACAAATAGAAACAACATCTTACGTGCGCTAACTCGCTTGAGTCATATTGGCACGAGATTTACCAACCTCACAATAGTAGCCACCAAAAAATTAAATGGGATCTACCGAAAGGAGATCGAGAAATGTAGGCAACAGATTTCTGGTCTAAATTTCCAATTGCGGAGCAAACTAGCCGCAATCGACCAAAGAATACTTGAACCCGTAGAGGCAGTGGCAGGAGGAGTAACTGACAGTCAAGTACAGGAACCCCCAAAACAAATGCACCCTGGTGGCAGGATAGAATCACAACTTCCTTACCCCAGCCCCGCCACCACATACCTGCCATTGGGCCCGCAGGTATACCAACTTCAAAACCAAACTCAAACTCCACCAGTCACACCTCACGCCTCTAATCTAGCACCGAACCCAGTACCTGTGGTTCCTACCTTCAATCAGACAACTGGAGGTAGTTTTTACGCTAAGATACCAAATCCCGTTGAAAGACTGCTGGCTAATTTTAAGGAAACCACAGGGTTGGAGCCCAGGAGCCTAATCGAATTCCTAAAGAACTTGTTCAAAATCAAACAAAAGGCAAACCTTCCAGACAGGGAACTCCTAGAAGTTATTTTCCCCTTTACACAACCACCCTTGAGCGAGCGAGTGACGCTCGCCATTGAGCAAAATTATTCCTTTGATCAATTTCACGAAGATATACTAAATTATTTTATTCCAGCCCGTTTGATGACCAACATCAGGTTGGAATGGTACAACAGGCTACAACAAAGAAATGAAGCCTTATCTAATTACATAGCAGACATCAAACTAGCCGCTCAAATTCTTCGGTTGCGAGTGTCTGAGAGTGAGATAGTCTCTAACATACTTGATGGAATTAACCCTCAAGAAAGATCGCGGGCAGTTTTTCAGGCCCGACCACAAAATTTTGCCGAGCTTGATCGCTTGTGCATCTCCAACACAAATGTAGAATACGCAGACCACCAGCGAAATCGAGAAGCTAATGTCTATGCCCACAACAATACCAGAATTACAGAAAATAAACAGCAGTATTATAACAAAAATTCGCAACACAAAAACAGCAATGAACAAGTCGCTAAGCCTCAAAATAAAGATGAACGGATACCTGTCTGCAGGTACTGCAAAAAACCCTGGCACTACATTGAACAGTGTCGCGCAAAAAACTATCGCCCAAACTATCAAAATTCTCAGAATCCAAAAAACGTGTAAACCGCTGGCCAGAAAGAATTTTTTCTGAGCCAGCCACCCAAACAACCATTAGGAATTTTTCCCTTCACCAAGGCCCTAATAAAAATTACGAACAAAAAGTTCAACAAAACACAGCTTCCCCACACAGAGGAAAAAACAAAAGAAGAAAACAAAAACAAAGGCGAGCTAAGAAAGACAAAGCTCGTCAAGACAAGCAAACGGAAAACTGTAACACGTTTAGGCGTATGTGCAGACAATGTAATTGTCTGCGAACCACGGACAAAAGAACATGTCATAATATTCTAGCTAATATACCCACAGTTTTGCCCTACGCCAACACAATAATTGGAAAACAAGAAGTTCCAGGCCTAATAGATACTGGATCCGTGCGATCATTCGTGTCAGGCCAGCTATTCAGGAAATTACAACAAGACCGTTTCATTCAAAAGGTAGAGCCAATAAAAATAAAGTGTTTTACAGCTGCTGAACAGCCTTTGAAGGTAAATCGTATTGTTTTTGTTAAAGTAAAAATCGATTTGTTTTCTTGGTCTTTCCCATTCTTAGTAGCAGATGATTTGGCCACAGATTTAATTTTTGGTTCCGATTTTATTGCAAAAACAGGCATGATAATTGATTTGAAAGCACGAAGAGTTCACTTTAAATTTAACAACCAAGTTTTTGTTTCTTTTGTGTCACCTGACGCAAAATGTCAGAGCAAAGTAAATGCCATTCACACAGAAGCTAAAGGTGATAATAACATTTCACTAACCCATCTTAACTTTGAACAGAAACAAGAAATAGAGAAGTTATGCAGTAACTTTCCCGACGTTTTGAGTGAAAAATTAGGGCGCACCCATCTCACCCAATATGAAATTAAGCTTTTGGACAAAACCCCAGTTAGGTGTCACCCTTACCAATTATTAGGACCTAAAATGCAGATAATGCGGGATCACATACAAAATTTATTGGACAAAGATGTTATCGAACCTTCCACTTCCAGTTTCGCCTCCCCGGCATTTTTAGAACCCAAGGACCAAGGCCAAGGTCACCGCATGGTGGTCGATTTCCGCCGCATAAATCGGCAAATTGAAGTAGAGATGACGCCATTACCAGACCTAAATTCGGCATGTCACTGGTTTAGTAAAGCCAAATTTTTCAGTGTGTTTGACCTAAATTCGGCCTATCATCAAATACCACTAACACCAGAGTCAAAACACGTCACAAGTTTCTGCGTTCCGTGGAATCTGTATCAATACAAGGTAGTACCCTTTGGCCTAGCCACAGGCGCCCAAGTGTTAACACGCCTTCTAGACCAAATTTTCGGCGACCTGAAATTCAAATTTGTTTTTAATTATCTTGATGATGTCGTTGTTTATTCAGAATCTTTTGAAGAGCATATGGCTCATTTGCAAGAAGTCCTTAAGCGACTATTTAAATCCGGCCTCACTGTTAATACAAAGAAGGTGAAATTTGCAGTGCAGGAAATTTCTTTCCTCGGACACCTGATTTCAAGTCGAGGAGTGACCATTGACCCTAATCGCACACAAGCGATAAAGGATTTCCAACCCCCTAAAGATGCGAAGGGCATTTCCAGGTTTATTGGCATGGCAAATTTTTACGCCAAATTCATACCTAACTTTGCTGAGCATGCAGCACCACTGAATGCTCTACGAAAAAAAAATTCTGTTTTCAATTGGGGTCCAGAACAGGACAAAGCTTTTGATTTTCTAAAACATGCAATAGCTAGCCCTCCAGTACTTAGAATGGCTGATTTCAGTAAACCTTTTATTTTGCAAACCGATGGATCCAGTGTGGCCATTGGGGCCGTGTTGTCACAAGAATTCGATGGCTGCAGGCAACCTATAGCTTTCGCCTCCCGCACCCTAACACACCAGGAGAGGAAAGCCTCCTCGGTATACGAACTTGAGTGCCTTGCCGTAGTTTTCGGCATAGATAAGTTCCGGCCCTATTTGGAACACAAAGAATTCCTACTAGAAACCGACAACCAGGCCCTTGCTTGGCTTCTAGCCCATCCGAAGCAACTAGGTAAATTAGGTCGGTGGATTGTAAAAATTGCTTCTCTCAAATTCAACATCCAACATATTCGTGGTTCACAGAACATCGTGGCAGATACTCTTTCTCGAATGTTCGAGAATCCTTCCAACTCCGAGATTCAGGAAAACAATCCTATGGCCTGCCACGCATTGCTCACAGATTTTCCACTAGCCTTTTCGGATTTACGATCCCACCAAAATTCGGACCCGCAACTGTCTGAAATAATTGCGCAAATAAACTCAGGTTCACCCCCAAAATACCACAAACTATCTAAGGGAATTCTTTATCGAAGAACTCAGCAATGTAAGAATTTTAAAATAGCCTTACCTCAAAATCTCAGGGACATGATTTTTCAATATTATCACTCATCACCTTTAGGCGCACATTTAGGCATTTTCAAAACTATTGAAAACATCCGCAAGCATTTCATCTGGGACGGAATGCATAAAGACATAACCCAGAGGGTCAAATTATGCAAGTTATGCAATTTGAGCAAACCTGCCCAGAAAACACAATTCGGATTTTTGAGTTCCGATGTGGCCGAAAGGCCCATGCAAAAGCTTTACATAGATTTTGTGGGACCCTTCCCAAGGTCAAAAGACGGAAATTCAATGCATCTAGTATGCGTAGATGCATTCTCAAAATTTGTGTGGCTAATCCCTGTTAGAAGAGCCACGGCCGAAATCACCATTCGAGCCCTCCAAAATTATATTTTCAAAATATCCGGGGTACCTTCCATTATTGTTTCCGATAATGCCACAAACTTTAAATCGACTCAGTTCAAAAACATGTGTTTTTCACACGGGATTCAGCATGTGACCACGACTCCCTACTACCCCCAGCCTTCGCATGCGGAGCGTTTCAACCGAAACCTCCGGTCTGCCTTAATAGCATTCCATGCGAACTCGCAGGATAGGTGGGATTCCAATCTCGTGTGGTTGCAAATGGCTTTCAATTCCGCCAGACATGAAAGTCACAAAACAACACCGTTTGAACTCATGTTTACATACCAGCCCAACACACCACTCTCTAATCAATGGACGTTAAAAGAGTTACTGCCAGACGACCCCAGGAACATTAAGGAAGTCTGGAGTAGAGCTCGTAAAAACCTGAACTTGGCCCACGAGGCAAGCAGGCAAAAATATAACAAAAAACGCTATCCCAATCCCTACAGAGTAGGAGATTTAGTGTTGTGCAGAGCACACACACTCAGCAAGGCGATCGACAAGAGGTCAGCCAAGCTTTCATATCGTTGGAATGGCCCCTGACAGATCCAGCGATACCTCACGCCGGTCACGGTCGCGTTAGCCGACCCCAGCTCCGGCGAATATCGCGCGCGCGCACACATTTCTCAGTTGAAGAAAGTGCACCCCAACCTAAAATGAGGGCACTCTTCACTGTGTTTCTTTATACAAGGAACAGCGTTCCTACTACGGCATGCCATACTCAACCAACGTGTTGATATAAAAAACCTAGGTCATAATTATAAGTAATATAAAAAATCCATGGTACTAGTTTATAAGATATTTAAGTTAAGAAGTGTTACACTAAGTTGTCTAGTTTAAAGGGGCGCCCCTAATTCAATAAGTTATCTGTAAGTTTTAGGCTTTATTTAGATACGTAAGAATTGTTAGCCATTGTAAGTAGTTTACTACAGTAGATCCTGGTACAGGGTAAGTTTCTGGAACCCAGGTTTTTGGTGGCTCAAGTGGGCCACCCTGACTCCGTCTTTCAGGGGGGAAGTATGTGCCGTTAATTAGTAAATTCGACACGATATATTTTAAATTTTTATTATGATTTTAAATTTTTTTTGTGTGGAAATTTTATTTGCTCTACTATAGTGTGATTTTACTTTGTTAGTCTGGTGTACTCCTCTGAGTTAAACTTTGTCTCAGTGCCCTGAAGCCCCTTTCCCATCGGCGTATCGGATATTTTGCTGGCCTAATCCCTGACTGGCAGACAGCTTACCTTTTCCCCCGCCTTCAGTCACGCCTCAAGCCTGTAATATCATTTCTCTTCGTGACCCTAACTGCATAGACAAGCCTGTAGCTTGCAGGCGACCAGTTCTCAGAGACGAGCTGAGATTGGCCTTTTCCATCACGTATTAGTGTTATGTTCGCTCCTCTGCAGCTACGACGGGACGGAGATTCCCAGCAGCGTTGCATGTTACCCTCCCCCCCCCCCCCCCCCCCCCCCTTCAAGGTTCCAAGTAAGACCAATGACCGGTCGTAACCCCCTGGACAACAGTGACCGTTCTCAAGGTCTCCGCGCAAAAACGAGTGCCCTAAAACTGAGCACAAGCGCTACCTAGCGACCAAGTCGCGAACTTCTCCGCTAGCCTACCCTCTAGGGCGCCAGAGAGCAGCACCTGCTTTCCCTTGAGTTATATGGACGCCCAGGGGCGAGTCGATTGTTTTCAACTCAGACCCCTCTGACAGATTTCTCTACTGTCGCCCAGTGATGCCAACTTCAAAACTACTGCCAGAGTTTTTTTTCCGCCCGCATTTGGGCAAGTTCGGAATCTTTCGGCGGCCCAGACCTCCCTCCACCTGTAAGAGCCAGCGGCCACTTTTAATTACGAGACGCGGTTTTGCCGAGACAGATCAACTCGCTTCGCGCCTGCAGACAGATCTCCAGCGAGTATCGGCGAATCGGCAGACTTCATCCGACCGCTAACGACTATGTAGTCGCTTTGTATAAGGGATGCTATCCCTCAAGTCAATCCTAGTAGATTAGTCTGTCTGCATAGTTTAATTATTTGCCTTCGAAATTTTTCTCTTTTAAATGTTATCATGAAGAAATCATCCGCGTCCTGCCGCGCAATTCGCGAGCTCCAGAGCCTGGCTGACTCCACGACTGCAGCGTGCCGGGCAACTCCCCTGTTTTGACAGGGTCGATGACAGGGAGAGACTGATTGCTCCCATCTCGTGGGCCCCCCCCCCTTCCTGTTCCGTGGGTCACATTAGAAGAAACTTTTCTACTACCCGACGTGATCGTTTGAAGACCCCGGGTGGTAATGTAAATTCAACATTTCTCCTTTACCTAGCTACGAACTATCTTAAGCGGATGACCAACCCACCAGCGACCAGTGTTTTCCTCAAGAACATGTAGAACGAATAGAACTAATTATCAATGTAATCATCGGATCCATCCAATTTTGGGTGTGAAACTCATAATGCAAATGTTTATATTTCAAACTAAGAATGTAAATTGTTTTAAATAATCGCGGGCCGGCCCATTTTCGTTTTTCTTTTTGTTAATCTTTGAAACTTGTTAAAACCTTTTGTATGTAAAATAATGGAAACAAGGTAATTCATCAGGGCAAATAAAACAGGGAAACTATAGATCAAGTTAATCGTGCAGTTTTTATTTATTGATTTTAACGATCCCCCAACTTCCTCCTTGCTTGTTACAGGAAGTTCCTAAATTTTGTTTGTTCCCCACCTCGTGTCGCCTCTGGTAAATCAATTTATTTAACTTATTTTTTTTTATCCAGCAAGTTTCCAAGGCTCCTTTTAATTAATTCAAAATAATTCAATTTTGAGGCACGAGGGGTGTTACATTGTTTACATTTTATACTGGTTAAAGATTCTTGAAAGTGATAAAAATTAATCATAATGTACACTTATATATTATATTAAACAACCCCTGTGCAAACACAGTAACAATTATGTATGTAAAATTTTCCTGATACACTAGAGTCCCGTTATAGCGAGATGTCACGGTTCTGGGTTTGATCCTCGTTATAACCGTGTCCTCGCTATAACCGAATTGGACAAATTTTGGCCCCCAAAAAATAAAAATTAACCGAAAATAGCATAAAAATTGTGTTTAAACCTGTATAATTGTAAAATAACAGGTTATATTAATGAAATCTTAATTTATGTGAGCAGATGTGTGAATTCTCTTTAAAACCATACCCCATAAATACGGATGCGATCACCGATTGCGTCAAAATAACTATAATACCCTACCACGCCACGTAAGTATAGCATCTCAGCCCGCGGCCGACGCAGCATTGTCCTGCTATCTATTGCCGACGCGGGCTGTCTGCTGGCGGCCATGTTGGTTCGGGATGTTGCTAACAGGTGGTGCTAGTGTAGCGCGACAATTTAATTCCTTACAAAAAAGCAGGAGTGCGGCTGCCACAACGCACGTACGCCTCAAACGAAATAGTCGCTGGGAAACTATACTTTTTTCATTTAAAGAAACCTGTCAACTTTTTTAGAAAATAAATTTGGGATTAAACTCAAACCATCACCACCCCTTTCCCGGACAAATACCCCAACAACTGACCGAAACAAAAGTTACAAGAAAACTGTCCTAGCGATTAGGAAATAAATACGGTAGTGCCTACTAGAGGTGTAAAAGTAACGAAAAAATGCGTACTCGTATGTATTCTTTACTATAACAATTAGTACTCGTTACTATCGTTACGTTACTCGTTACTTCTGATACAGCATAATTTGCTATGTTATGTTGCAGCAACGAATCCAGTCTTATTGCGTACGCGTACAGTATGACGTTTCGTAAATAATAATAAATAGAATATAAACAATTAATAGTTTTTGTTAACCAAGAAACAATTAAATCTCATTAGAGCTGCTTTTTAATATTATCTCTTTTAAGATAACAACAAAAAAAACTTGAAAATATACGTGATTATAAAAACAAAAACATACATATTTCTAATTTGTAAAAAAATACTTTCTTACGTTGTTTCTGTTCCAATCTCAAACTTTGTCTACACACGGCACAGATAACTAACGGAAGTTTGATAAACGAAAGAAAGGACGGGATTCTATTTTTAAAGCCACGCACTTAGGTGGGGACTGCACGGCTGAAGAATGTAACAGGCGTCAACGGCAAGATGTCTAGTGGTGAGCGAGAGGGGTGGAGATAAAGCAGACAAATAACAAAAGCGCGCTTCAAGCGATCACGCCGTAAATTCCTCAAAAATACCTCGTTATAGCCGTGTTCTCGCTATTACCGTGCTCGCTATAACGAGATTCTACTGTAACTTGAAAAGAATGGTCGTTGTATTGAAAGGTAGGATACGTTTTTAATGTTAAAGTGAAATATTTTTACATTGTTTACATTGGTGTTTTGAGCGGGAATTTAAAACCATACATTGAACTGAAAGATACGTTATTCTAAAGTACGTTGTAACGGAATTTCACTGTAGAAGGGAGTGAGGCCAGCCTACTTTTCTACGCCACTCCCCTGCTGCTTTACAACCCCTCCTAACAACAAAAAGACACCCCTGTATCCCTTCTCAGCTATTGTAAATTTGCATTATTTAAAACAAGTCCTCTTCCAAAATAAAAAAAAAGGCAGCAAGCTACCCTTCAAGGTTTCTTTTATAAAAACTAGCACTGCACGTTACAGTAGGGAGAAATTGACGCGAGAAATTTTTACATATCTTGAAAGAACGTAAAAGACCAAGCGGGGCTTTGAAGTGCAGCTTTCAAAGCACCAACGATGGCTGCAGTTTTTTCATGGAATGTTGCAATTGAAAGCTAAGAAATCTCACACAAAAACAACAATGTTCGGTCACAGTTGTATTTTAAAAACCTCTCAAATGGACACGTGGAGAATGTGCCAGTTCATGGACATTTACAAGTGTGTGGGAGGGATGGAGGGAGCAGGGCTCGAAGTCGGTCACTTTTTCCAGTAAAAGTCACTTTTTGTTGTCAATGTCACTAAAAGTTAATTTTTCCACTTTTTTCACATATTTGGTTGGTATTCTCATCTATACTAATATTATAAAGCTGAAGAGTTTGTTTGTTTGTTTGTTTGTTTGAACGCGCTAATCTCAGGAACCACTGGTCCAATTTGAAAAATTCTTTCAGTGTTGGATAGTACATTTATCGAGGCAGGCTATAGGCTATATTATATTATCAATAACATTAGGGATGATCCTTACTAAAAGTCCAATTTAGAATCAAATGCATTGGAGGGGGTTAGATACAACATGCAGTACATGTACGAAGTGTGTGTTGACAATGCCACAGGCGCTAGAATTTTATTTCCTATTGCAACAATTATCAATAGCATGGTTGCTACAGCACTAGAAAACCGGGAAAACCGGGAAATGTCAGGGAAATTAAAATGGTCAGGGAAAATTCTACGAATTCTGGAAATGTGGAAATTTTAAAGTTGTGTATAATTTGAACAAAGTTTTGTTTTGATGCGCTCGTACCGCTACCAAACGACTCCGCTAAAAGGCTGCTTTTTTTTATTTGGTCTACGATTGTCCGTTGCAATAGGCTGTTACAACCACCCACCATAACTTCTGGCTAGGGATGGGCCGGTCTAATCCTCGAATCTTCGAATCCCACCGAATCTCTAGTATTTGAAAGATTCGAAATTCGAAAAGATTCGGGATTCGAGGAAATATATTTATGTAAATGTAGTACTTTAAAAACTTAAATACAGTAGAATCCCGCCGATGCGATCCCCCTCTGATGCGTCCATTCCGTTTATACGACCGTTTTTTTGAGAAACCGTGAAAAATTTGAGCAGAGAAAGTCGAAAATTTGAGTAAAATCGGCTGAAAAACAAGTCTGTTACACTTTGTTGGGTGCTATGTGTTCACGTTTATCTTGGCGAGAGCTGTACTGTAAGCAGGCAGGCATGCAAAAGACGGCTAAAAATAGATACCACCCCTCTAGACTGTCAACGCGGCAGTGTCTAGCCGAGCTCGGCGCGTCCACTGTCGCACGAAAAGCCATCTCGGCTGTCATGTTATCTTACTCGCCTCCACGTAAAGCCGCTGTGGTAGCTGCTGCGAGAGCGTAAGAAACTCAGCATCCTCCTCCCCTCCCACACCGCGTGCGACAAAAGCCAGGTTGTATAGTCCATTCTCGGTAAAATAAATATTTTTATGGGCTTATACGACTGTCCTTCGCCGTTAATAAATACTTTATAAGTTTAAGTTATTATGATACAACTTGTTTATTAGTCACACAGCAGTTTCTGCAGAAAAATCCCTAATACCTCGAATTTTATTGAATAGAAAAATTTAGCAGGGCCGTAAATATATTTATTTTACTGCATAGTTACTTTTCCATCTGCATTCCAACGTGTTTTTTTTTGTTTTTTTTTTTACTCTGTGAAGGGACGTGGAAAAGATAATTGCTTGAGCTGTCAAAATAAACATAGCTGACGGCAAGGGCGGCAGCGCATCCTGTCGGTCTGTCGCTGTGATTATCTACTCCAAAAACATGTCACAGCATTTCAAGATAGCATTGTTCTTATATCTTTCGTTTATAGCCGAATGTTTTCTACCTGATCCACACAAGTTCCTTCGCCACGTTTTTAACGAAAATAACCACCAGACGGCTAGCATAGCCGAACTCGCGTGACGCGAATTCACTTAGCGCAGTATTTATCGGAACCCATTGTTCGGGGTATGCGAATCCGAGGTGTAATATGAATTTAAAAAGTTGTCTTTTTTACACCATAGACTATTTGAATATGAAATCTATGCGAAAAAAGGAGATTTTTTATGTATTTATATATATTTGGGAAGGGGGGGGGAAATTGGCCCGAATTCTCTATTGCGACCATTCCGTTTATATGTCCGTTTTTCCGGAAACCGTGAGGGGTCGCATCAGCGGGATTCTACTGTACTTACAATTTACTTGGCCTGTTTACGTTTTCCTTGGAACACATCCTATTGCGGTTTTGTACTTTTAATTCATTATTATATAAAAAAATTATGAAGCATGTACTCATTTGGGAAACTTACTTTATATTCATGAACATGGATGCATTGTCGCTACATTGGCATTAAATAAGGCATAAATCTCAGATGTATTCTCAGAATATGCTAAAAAATAAAATAAAGCACATTTAGGATCTAGACTAGTAATATGAATCTTTTTTTTTTTTTTTAATAACTTTACCAAGAAATCTGTTACTTAGTAATACAACAATAATGCCGACTTTCATCACAAGTTACAGTCGCACATGTAGTAATAACAATGAAATAATGAATGACAAAAATTAATACATTATACAATTATTATTTTAATGGCGATTCAATTTTAAATAATCTGATACATGTTCTATTTATGAATTTTTTTAGGACCAAGTTTGTTTTTTGTAGGCTACCAACGTTTAAATATGTATTATCCGAGAATTCCATGATGGCCAACCAATGAATTTGTTAGCCAATCATTTTGAGCAACACAAAAAATAACTAATATTAATATAAAGAATTTTAATGGGTAAACTAGAGAAAACACCCCGTCACTTTTAACTTCGAGCATATTAATCACTATGCTTTAGTGAGGCTTAATTTTAAAAGACGCACAACAATATTTCTTATGGCCTAAAACCATTGAAGCCAAGATGGCGCCTTTGTTTCCATTAAATATTTCAGGAAAGCGTTTATCTTTATTTGGGACTTTTAACAAATGTAAAGTTGGTAACTACAAAATATTGTTCTGTCGGATGTTGAATTTCGTTTTCCGATTTCCAAGGATACATGAATTCCAGAAATCATGGTGTTTTTGTAGGAAAGGTGTGAGAGTGTTATTTAAATGCAATTTAATTTATGAGATTTAGAGAAGGTCAAAATGTCGAGTGAAGTGTGGGAACACTTTTCAGTTTATGCTAATCCTAAATATGCCACCTGTAATCACTGTAAACAAAACATTTCTCGTGGTGGCACGAGCCGAACAACAAGTGCAATGAAGAAACATTTGAAGCTACACCCAGTTCATGTTAGGGCCGCATCATGTTCAGTTAGTAAGCCTAACGAAAATATTTGTGAGAATGTAGATGAACCAAATTTACAACTGAAACTGGTTCATCTAATGCAAAAGATAAACCAAAATGTAGCAAAACCATGTTACATCACACTCAACCAATACTTAAGGGTTTCATTGAATAAAAAGAGAAATGTTTATTTTTTTCTCATAACTTATAAATTATTTTAGAATTAACCCTTGAGATCTGGATTCGGATTCGAGGGGTGGATTCGAGGTACTGTTTGGGATTCGAATTCAAGATTCGGATTCGGGAAAAATGGGATTTTACCCATCATTATATCTGGCCAATCCAGGCACTCGTTTGTTCACTAGCGAACCCAGACCTTCATTTGTTCGTGTTTTGCTCCTTTTTAATTTGCCCACGAAACTTTGTATTATGTTCCGTTCCATGCAGTGAACTACAGAATGGGCATGGCGTAGTTTATCTTTTGAAGGCTATTTTCACATGGAATAAGGTGAGTACAAAGCTTATTACGTGAATTTAAAGGCGTTGTTTCAGGTGAAGTTAGTTTTGGATGGGATTATAAGAAAATAAAGTGCATTTTGATAAAGAGGCAATACCAATTCTCATTTTGAAAACTACCAAGCTAATACGAAAACACGTGGCTTTTGTGTGCGGTTATGTTTTTGCATTTTTTCTACCTATTTTTTTAAATTACTTTTTTTTCAACCGTTATAATCCGTGAGTTCTGTTGCATGACACTTACATTGTGTATAAAAAATATGAATAACTGAACATATTTTTCCCCAGAATCGTTAGTTAACATTGTAAGATTGTAAGAGTATTGCATGTTGTAATGCTGCTATTGTAATTCTCTAAGTAGGCCTTTTATATTGCTAGGTGCAAATTTGTAATAGTTTTTGTGTTTGTGTAGTTATATTTTTTTTTTAAGAATTTATAAACAATGTTTTAACCTAACCTGAAAATATTAATATGTACTTTTTTTAGCTTAGAGATGTCGAAGAAAACTACTTTTAAGGAGAATTGGCTCAAGGAGCCACAGTTTCAGCATATCAAACAAACCCTCTGCTAAAAACATAAATTCTGCGTACTGCATTTTGTGCTACAAAAGTATTGAACTCGGCAATATTGGTCGAAGAGCTCTCACCAGCCATGTCGAAGGAAAAAAAACACAAAATAACACAAAAAAAACTTATTTTACCTCATGTTGAAATTTTTATATTACATTTAATCATATTTACGTTAATATTTATGGTAAGTACTTCAAAAGAAAGTCAGGGAATTTTTCTCTTATATTTCTGGAAAACAGGGAAAAGTCAGGGAATTCTAAGATTCTATTTCTGTAGCAACCATGAATAGGCAAAAATGCCAGTGTAGCGTACTTAATAGTGATGGGAAAGTGCAAACTCCATGTTTAGTGGCTTTAAAGGAAGGATGAAAATGGCTTCGTGATCTAGGAATGGGCAAGAAAACATACTGATTGTGAAGTTTTTTGTGTTTTGTGCAATGCAACATTTAATGTTGATAAAGGATTTCAGGCCATTTCTCAGCATGCTAGTTCAGTGAGTGCGTCACAAGACCTTATCGGAAACAAAGTTTTACCAAAGTCAGCTGAGACTTGCTGCTGTGAGGCCGAGTTGCTCAACTGCACCCAGTAGTACCTTAGATGAAAATGTAGTTGTTCCAGTAAATACTTTACAACTGTTCAGTGTGTGTGAAAATTATAAAGCTGCAGAACTTTATTGGATTTTGAAATGTGTTTCTTCAAATTATTCGTTCAATTCATGTGACTGTATCTCTTAACTTTCTGATTGTATGTTTGGAACCCATTGTGGCTTGAAAGTGTCTGAAAATTTCAGTTTGTCAAGCACCAAAGCAAGATACCTTCTCACTGATGCCTTGGCTCCACATGTCAAGAAACTCCTTGTGGAAGATATGTCTGGGGTATATTACAGCATCTGTTATGATGAAACCACGAACAATGCCAACCGCAAGGAACTCCAGGTTACTGTCAGATATTGGTCTGAAAGGAAAAAACAGATTGTCTGCCACCATCTTCAGACCTTTTTCATTGGCTCGGCTACAGGGGAAGTTCTTGTTGAGAAGATTAACACAGCTTTGGATGATGCATCATTGCCCCGTCAAAAATTAGTTGCTCTTGGTAGTGATGGCCCTAATGTAAACAAAAAAGTTGAGCGGCTAATGAATGACGAGTTGATTGCCATCAGGAACAAGAACCTTTTTAACATTGGCACATGTAACATAGTATTTACTCGCATATAGGTCGCCATCGCAGATAGGTCGCACCCATAATTTGAGGTCTTGAATTTGGTATTTAAGATTCCCACCATATAGGTTGCACCGGTAATTCATTACACATACGCATTGCACCACAGTAAAAAAAAAATTAAAAAAAGGGCTGCAAATTGATGGAAATTTACCGTCAATAGCGCGCCGTGCGCGGAGAAAGGTCGTCGTACTCAATCAGCTGCTGTTGCGGCGCGGCGTAGCTGCCGGCTGGCTCTCTTTGTTCACTGAGCAGTGCATGCGCAGTATAACTCACTCAACGCTCCGCCCAGACTCGTGACCTCCCATCAGCAGCCAGCCAATAGATGTGAGCTTAGCGGAAAAAAATATAAGCTCCACCTCCCGTGTACCAGTTTTGTCCAGTTCTAATACCAGTTTATTGGTATACGCACCAGTTTTCTTGCTGCCGTAACATGTTCAAGTTTACGTTCATCTTAATGTCTTGATACCAGTAATTAATTAATTATGATCCTCAGAAATAAATTGTTAGTTTAAAAAATATGTGTCAACTGTACAATACTTCCGAAATTATAAAATACGTATAAAACAGTTACCAAGACTCTGCTCATTTTATCTTGTGAAGTTTGTCTCGTACCAGTATTTCGGCTAAGTTGTGACATAAATACAGTATCAGAACTTAACAATCAGCCACGTTTATACATTCGTGAGTTTATGTTTTTTTCCTCGTGCATTTTAGATTGTCTCCTGCTATAATTACTCTGACTTTTACAAGCCTAGGCTTAAATTATTACATGTTTAGAAATTAAAGCAACTTTTCATGTTATAAAATATGTATATTTTGCGATTTAAAATGTTCATTGCCGACTATAAATGTTACGTTTTTCACGTTGTTTTTAGGCCTACTAGCTAATCTTATCTACTCTTAAAGTACCCACGGTATTTTCTGGTTGTTTATGGTTGTTACGTGACGTAAATAGCGGGATGGATTCGATTTTTGAGACGTAATTTGCGTAAAAGTATTGTATTGGACTAAATGGGAACCAAACGGTACCTGAAGAATATATTGCAAATAACGGGAAAACGTAAATAACGGTAACGTAAATAAGGGGTTTCGCTGTATGTGTACATTGTAAATAAATTTGCCTATACCTATATAAACTTCTTTTTTGCATTTTGAAGCAAAATACTGCAAAAAAAATTCCGAAAAAATTTTTAAATTTTTTTCTTCACATATAGGTCGCACTTCATTTTTTCCCCATCAAATCTGGTAAAATTGCTGTGACCTATATGTGAGTGAATACAGTACATTTGCTTCACAATGCATTTTTAAGTGCCATTTTACAATTAGGAGAAAGTGCATCTGAGTTGGTGACATCAATCCATGATTTTTTTAGTGGCTGGCCATCAAGGTGTGAAGATTTGTGTACATTGCAAACAGAAATGAATATTCCTCAGCACAACTTTATTAAACATGTATCTTTAAGGTGGCTTTCATTGGAAGGAGCAGCTATGCGTCTGATAGAACAGTGGGAAGTTGTTTTGAAATACTTCTTGTCATTTGTTCCCAAGAAAAGGAGTGAGCTCGGTAAGAGCATTAAGTACAAAAGGATAGCAGAACTATTGAAACAAAATACAATGAAGGCTGAACTATTATTTGTCTGTTCGAGTGCCCACTTGTTCACTCGTTTTACAGGAGTGTTTCAAGAAGAAGCACCAATGATACATGTAATGTATGATGAACTTTGCACATTGACCAAGATGCTGATGGGTAAAGTTTGTAAACCTGCTTCACTGAAGGAATTTGGAATGAGTGAGGAAATACTGAAATCAGAACATATTCTCCCTTCCAGCAAAATTAAAGTGTCTGAAGATGTTTCCAAGGAACTGTCAAAGGTGTGTTCTCATTTTACTTCGCGCACAGTTTATTATCTTTGCATGTTTAACAGTTTTAAGTTATTTTTATGATTAAAGTTTGTAATTAAAGTAGGTGGTGAAAGGAAGTAGGTGTTTTAAAATAGTTAAATATTTCAGTTATGTACCTAAGAATTTTATATGTATTAGGTACAATTTTTTGTATTAAACAGATTATTTAATATTGTTGTATTTGGACTTTGCATTTTAGTCCAGTACTTGTCTGTATTTCAGCACTAAGGAAACATTGCTTTATTCTTTGCAGTTGACTGAGAGAGACCGTCTGGAGTTTATGTTTTTAGCTCAGATACATTTTGTACAAGCCTGCTCCTACATCCTTGCCAAATCTTCTTTGAGAACAAAGCCACTGCTCAAACATCTCTGTTTCCTTCAGCCAGAAGAGAAAAATTCTCAGCGGCGTTGTTTGGACATTGTTGCTGTTTTGAAGGCCCTGCCTATGGATATTGATGCAGATGTCCTACAAGATGAGTGGAATCTTTTCCAGCATGAGAAAGGGTGCAACAGTAATGGTCGTATTGATGATTACTGGGCACAATTTTTTGACCTCAAAAGTAGTTTAGGTATGGTGAAATATCCTAATGTGTGCGCAGTTGTTAAAGCTGTGCTGTCCCTACCCCATGGCAATGCCGATGTAGAGCGTGGATTTTCAGTTTCATGTAGGTTTTTGACTGAAGAAAAAGGGTCAATGTCTGAAATGACATTAAATGCTGCCCTTGTAGTGAAGAGTGCCATGAGGATGTATGAGATGAAACCACAGCTATTTCCAATCAGCAATCACAAAAGAACTGTTAGCTATGGCACGCAGTGCCCATGCAAGTTACCAGGCATACTTGGAAAGAAAAAAGAAGGAATTAGAAGAAGAAGCAAAACAAAAAGCAGAGTTGGAGGACAAAAGAGTTGCAGAGGAAGAAAGGAGAAAAAGTATGATTAAAGAGAAGGAAACCATAACAGCTGCAGAACATAAATTGAAAATTTTGAAAAAAAAACAGAACAGGAGAAACAAAAAGCTTCAGATAAACTCTTAGATGAAACGAACAAAAGATTGAAGAAGGCAATTGAACAGAATAACATGAGTGAAATTTTGCTAGCACAAGGCATGTTGCAAGGTGTGTTAAGTGTAAGGAAAGAGGTAAATGAAACAAAACAAGAAGTTGAAGCTGTTCAACACACTATCGAAAAGAGGAAAACAAAGATTATATCCAACTTTTTCTCAAAAAAACCAAAGATTTACCTTTTATAAAAATCACACCTATTTCTTTAAGGACATGAGTCTTTGAACTTAAAAATGTATATAAGTATATTGCTTAGTATTAGGTATATCTATTATTACTTTTTCGTACTTGTTTGCAATGTTTAGGCAGATACGTTTGTGCTGGTTATTTGTCTTCTTTCAATATATCTACAATAGTATCGGTTCACTCGTGTTAATATGTACCAACAGCTTGATTCCTGTACCAAGAGCATGTAGAGGTAGGATCTCTTTTTTTTATGTCATAGTTTTACAGTGTTGTTATTGTGAATTTTAAAATGATAATTAATTTTATTATAGCATAATGTTATTTTCATCATTTTAACAGGTAGTTTTTTGTGTCACTTTTAGTCTCTTTTTTATCCAGAAAAGTCACTTTTTCCACTATTTTGTTAGAATGTAACCACTTTGAGGCCTGAGGGAGGGAGAACAGTCACCACCACTACATGGCCACATGCACTCACAGAATGCACAAACACAAACAGGCTAGTTTATTTTTATATTTCCCCTCCTCCAGCCGAATGCCAGCCCAGCAAGTCACATCACACGCTGGTGCCCGTTGGACAACTGACACTGTGTCCTTGCTGACAAACGCAATGGCACCACAATGTTGCTTTTCACGCACTGCTCTGATATTTTAACTAAACAATTTATACTTTCTCGTAACATTTTATCAAAAACCAACACAGGATAGTTATTTACACAGATATTCAAATACACACTGCAATTTTAAAAAAAAAAATTTTTCCCCCCAAAGTTATAAATTCGCATAAGAATCGCACTACATTTTTTAAAACTCAAAATCGGCATAAAATGAGCGCCCATACACAGGTAAACACAGTATGCTATAAGTTAACTTATTCTATGTAGAAAATTACTATTTTCCGAACCTTACAAATTTAACTCATAAAAATCACACTTTTTTACATACCTTTTTAATATGTTTTCGAGCTTAAGAAGCATGTTTTGTTTTACTATTATTTTCTCAAGAGGGTTTCCTGATGTATAAAGTAATCAAGTGATAAAAAAAAATGTTTTTAAAAGGTCCTAAAAAGGTGCTGAACTCTGTCCACCAGGTATTTGTAAACAGCCAGTAAAAAAAAAAGTTATACCATTTTAGAACTGAACTAAGCACCAGCTGTGTTCACCTTGGCACATTTTGACTATTACATTATTTACCCGCAAATGGGTCATACATTTTATGCCCAATTTTTTGTTTAAAAATATGTAGTGTGTGCCTTCATAATTTATTATTATTATTACTACCCACGTCGGGAAATGAACAGTGTACTCGGGTGTAACAAGCTGTCAGGTTAGCTTGCACAACACGGTACCGACAATGAACGTCCCGTCAGCCGGCAGGACTGACCTTGGCGTGCAGCGCCTTTAACTAGGGGTGTGGGGGGGGGGGGGGGGGGGTATCTTGTCCAGCAGACACTTCTCTGTTGATAAGCCACGCTCGAGGCCCGAGATGCATGGGCGGGCAGCCTATGGGCGCGTCAAATGTAAACACAGAGACCAAAGTGCAACAAAACTTATTATAATTTTAAAATTCAAGGGTCAATTTAGCTACTACGTGTATCAGCGGACAGTTCACAAATTACTTACTACAAAAAGATTCTAAGTGACCAAAAAAAACATAAAAAAAAAATTTTTTTTTTAATTCAATTTTTTATTTTTTTTATTTTTTATTTTAGGTATGACCTTTCAACTTAGGTATGCCTATAGACGTAACCACGCTCTGCTACCATTTTGTAATACCCCAAGTGTCTTAAAGAATAATTAAGTAATTAGATAAAAAGATTTGGAAACTCTGAATACTGGGGCCCTCAATTGATAGCGATAAAAGTCAACAACAGAGGCGACACTAGGAGTAAACAAAGAAAATTTAGAGACTCCCTACGAACACTTGGGAGAAAAAGGATCATTATATATTAAATAAATAAAAACAACTGTTACGTCTATAGACTTCCTTATTTTATTAATCATTGTTCTTTCTTTTTTATAGATTAAATTTTCCTTAGTAACATCTGTTTTTCATTGATAAGTGATCTTACTTAAATTCCTCACAATTACTCTTATTATATTAATTGAACTTATTTACTATCGGGCCGGCCCTGAATGCTTAACAAAAATTACAATATTTAAAAACAGGAATGAAATCAACATTGGTAACTTTAAAGGTTGTACATATAGTCCTTGCAAAACATAATATAAATTTCTTCTCCTCGACTTGCTTTTACTGTCCGCTGTCTGAACTGGGTTACACTATTTTTTTTTTTTGAGTTCGTGAATAGAATAATAGAATTATGCGGGGATCACCCGGGGCTGTAGGTAGACGGTGATCGAGGTAGTAGGTCTAAAGATGGTGGATTCTGCTCAGGAACCGACTCCAGAGGTTCTGGCAGAGGATTTTGGCTGCCCCAAACTTGGAACCCTGTCTGAAACAGAAGTCCAAATTCCAAAGAATTAGACCTGTTTCCAGACAGTATACTTAAATGGCGCAAAAGGCCAATAGAGGGAAATAAAGGGGGGGATGACGTCAAGACTTACCAAAACAGGGTGTTGGTCCTGGCGCTCAGGAGAGGGCGTCTCGTCTCCGAAAACCCGAACCACGATGCGCGGTAGACACGGAAGTCATCATGATTAATTTAAAAAAATATAAAAAAATACTAAGTTTCTCTACTTTCAATTAAACTACTGACGGGTTAATAATTTTAGATAGGGACTCCATCCCTCTAGTCTGAGAAGACTACATAATATACGATGCGATGTCGATGATTCGCCGAAGATCGCAGATACAAACGGTACCAGTCAGTCAGGAGGCGCGCACCGAAGTAAGTCCAGAGCGGGATATCACCAGAATATCATAAGCGCGGGGTCTCTAGAGAATGGGAGGGGGGGGCAGGCTCTGAGCCGAAAATTACCGAGCCCACCCGAAGGTGTCCGGCATAAAAAATTTTTCTTACTGGAGTGACTGCGCGACTGAGGCGCTATCTTTTGGTGGCGAGAAGAAGTACTAATAAATCGACTAGTGACCGACGAGAGTGTCAAGCTAGGGGGTAATGGAGTAACCAGTGGTGCCACCTAGCGGCCTGAGACATAAGGGGGAGAGAGGTTGTCGTTACCTCCGCGCGAGCGCTGGTGTCGGCGCTGCCGACGCCCACAAGTGGCGTTAGTGACGACAGCCGTCACTAGATGTCGTTAAAGTCCAGAATCATAACTGCGGCTGTCAAGCCTGAGATGGCCTTGACTTCGGTTAACGTACCCGTGCGGTCGTCGCTCCTAGCTTCACTTCTGAGAAGAAAGGGTGGGTGAGCAGGAGGGGGATGGCTTCAAAAAACGCATGGTCTGTGGGACGCAAGGCCCACGGGATCCTCCTGTCGTGTCTTGCTGCTAGTGAACCTTATACCGATTCGTGACAGAGTTAGCAGGGCTCAGCACTGCTTCACAAGCTGCTCTAGGCAAAAGTGGTCACGCGAAGAAATAAAGTTACCGGCCCCGACGTGCCTGGAGGCGGGAGAAATATTAGCCAGAATGCTAGCCTAGCATGAGGCTGGGAAAGAAAATCAGTTCGCCTTTGAGAACAGAGGCTGAGGGCCTGGCCGTAAAGAAAATAAGATGAGAGAGAAAAAAAATTTTTCCAAAAATATTTAAGATTACAAAATTTTAAATAAAACGTGCCTAAATCCCTAATACACGGCACAAGTGCAACCCACATGGGAATTTGTCATTTTAGGTAAAAAATTTAAATTTTAACAATGACTGGTTTAATTTTGCCTAAGTAACTAGACTGTATTAATTTTTAATAAATATGTCACTTTTAAGTATAAATTGTTAATTAAAATATCTCGGCAGTGCGTGTGACTCACATTTAACTGTGCCATTATGCTACATCTGCCACCCGTTGGCCAGCACTGGTAAGTGATGCTGCTGCACCAGAGTGTATGTGTATTCTGTAAGTGCATGTGGCAATTTTGCAGCCTTCATGATTCTCCCTCCCTCTTTTAACAATGTAGTGTCCATGAACTGGCAATGTACACAATCTTCGTGAGTCATCTCTACAGGGTTTTTGTGTTGTAACTATGCCCCAACATTAGGGGTGTGCGAAGCTTCGAGTATTCGAAGTCGAATCGAAGATATTTTTTTCCTTAAACTTTGGCTTCGACAAAAATAAACTTCGAGTGGAAAAGTCGAAGATTTTTGCCAGAAACGTTTGGCCCACTATTTGGATCAATATGTATATACTGCCAAAATATATTTGCGGCGGGTAATTTCCCGTTTATGTATACTGCAAATTCTCTCTAGTACGTCCCTCTTGTTAACGTACAATCCAGTATAACTTATAAAGCCGCCGGTCCCTTGAAACGCCATGCAAATTAATAGGCATAATATATATATAACTTCCTTTTTTCAAAGCCCTGGACGGTAATTTCTCGTTAATACGTATCGTTTTGCCGATATTAATACACAAAATATTAAACATTTTCTCATTTCATTCACAATTCTATAGCTTTGTTTAACGACAGGTCTTGTGGAAATTGTTTACAGACTTTTCTTTATTTCGTTGAGTAAAATAGCAGTTGCAGTGCTGGTAACCGTATGGATAGAAAATTCATTCGTATAAAAAAAATGTCCGTTTTTTGTGTGATTGGTGTAACAACATATCATTTATGCGGAATAATCAAGAGTTATAAATAAAAAACGCTTAACTTTTTCAATTAAGAAAAAAACAATTCGATCATAATATTTATCCTACAAAATGTTTATTTTCGCATTTGAATTTGTAGCAATGGATATTGGCCGATGGCGGCCATATCTGGCTAGGTACATAAAACGTGGATTATACGATGGCCAACGACTACTAATGCGTTTTTGTTACCGTTTGTTTTCTGTTACGATGACCTAACCTATAATTTGTTTGTAAACATCATTTCAGATTGACATCTTTCGCAATCATACACAAATGTAATACGTATACAACATTTATTTAACAGATCTAGTGGCACGTTTCCGACGATAGTGAACATTTTGTGACGTTTTGTGAAGCTTATTTAATGGCGACGCGACATGACGACGTGGATAACCTGTTATATTTTTATATTTAGTGTATTACGGCAGCATATGTAGGTAGGCCTACCCGTAGAAGTTATGAGTACCCAAAAGCGTGTGGGTATCAGCATTGCAAAAAACTAGAGATTCTTACAGCTGTTGACAACTGCAGGAAAAAGTGTGATGTTGCAAAACGCTTTAATATTGCACATACAACTCTGTCCACAATAGTAAAAGACAGAGCAAAAATTGAAGAAAATGCTGCAAAACTGCACCAGAAGAGGAAAAGATATAGCAAATATATCGATAGTGACCTTGACAAAAATCTTTTTGATTGGATTGTGCAAGCACACTCTAATAACATACCCATCTCGGGCACAGCACTGCAAGAAAAAGCACGAATGGAGACACTAAGGCTTGGAATTGACCATTTTCAAGCCTCAAATGGACATTGTACATATTGTCCTGGTACTGCAGCAATACGGACTGTCCTTGAGAAGTCATTTGAAGAGCACCTGATACGATAGATCACATTTCGGCAGTGGATTTCAGTTAACCGTTCCAATTTAGAGACACTGCAGAAATCATCAGCAGATTTCATAGATTTACTCTGTGACAAGTCCGTCACGACTATTGCAAAACAACAGACCTATTTCATGAATCACTTAAAGGAAAATTTAAAAGAATCTGAATTTGCCATCACACTCTACTTTTCAGAAAACTACAGTATGGTTGTACAAGATGAAGCCCAGACTAACTACTGGACTAAGGGACATGCCGCAGTTCACCCGTTTGTGATATATTATAAAAGAGAAAAAAGAATTGAACATTTGAACTATGTTGTAATTTCTGACTGCCTAGAGCACAATACAGTTGCTGTTTACACATTTCAAAGAAATTTGGTTGCTTTTTTGATTACAAAATTTAAAAACGTTCCTCATAAGTTCTTTTACTTTTCAGATGGGTCTGCTGCCCAGTATAAAAATAAGAAAAATTTCATCAAATTGTGTTTTCACAAGCAAGACTTCAACATATCAGCTGAATGGCATTTTTCAGCCACAGCTCACGGTAAAGGGCCTTGCGATGGAGTTGGAGGTACGGTTAAGAGATTAGCAGCTAAAGCTAGATTGCAACGGCGCTATGAAAACCAGATCTTGACCCCTTTCCAGCTTTATGAATGGGCAATGGGCAGTAGAAAATATTTCTGGTATTAATTTCACTTTCACTACACAAGAGGATTACATAGAATCAGAAATACTTTTAAAAGATTGTTTCAATCAGGCAGTTACCATCCAAGGAACTCTGCAATATCAGCTGAACAGCGACTGAGGTGGTTAGTTGAGTAGGTGGCTCAAAACTTAATTATGAAGATTTAAAGAGTAAATTTCGCGGCTGTGACCCGGGCGTCACCAATTTATAATCAACCTTACTTTCGTTTTTTGGACACAATTAGAATTTAGTGACTACAGTCGTCGGTAATCGCCCAAAACAGAACTTACTAAAATTCGTCACTGTTTCCGGGGACATTGTCCTTCGGCCTTGTACCGAAAGTTGAGTGCAACTGCGGGACTTAACTTCGAACTGTTTTAATATTCAATTTTCGGCCAGTCAGCGTGTGACCCAAATTAATGAAGCTTGTTTGTTGTGAGAAAGTAAAATACTGGTTTCAACTTGTAAATGGTGTGGTCGCAATATGGCGGCAAATGTCTCGTGGATTCGTAAGGTATAAATAAATAATCAGTGAAAAACATTTTGTGTACGAGAGACATCATTGAAATTCAACATCGCCCATAACTAATATTCTGAGGGAAACATAACCTCACTCTTTCAGCATCCGAATATGCAAGTGTACCTTGTGAGTTACCCTTCGAAGACCAAAACGTAAAATATCTGAGCTAGTCCGGTGGTCTTTGGAGTGCAACAAGTATTTCTCATTTTTAAATTAAATTCCCTGTAAAATTTAATTAAAAAATTGTTCAGTTTAAGATATTTTCAGTGTACAGAATATAATTATCTGATTTTTTTTTTTGTGTATTTTACAACAAGATTTTACTGTATTCTGTTATGCTTTCCTTTGCTGCCAACATTTAACCTGAGGTTTGACAAAAAGGGCCTTTGTTTTCAATTAATTTTACTATGAACCCATTAACTTTCCACTTTGAAACTTTGTAGACAATTTAATATTTGTGCAAAAAATTTTATAGAATTTTTTGAAAAAAATTAAAAATGCACTTTTTCCAAAATTTTAAATTTAAATTTTAAAAATTATTTTGAAATTATTTTTTTCTAGACATTATTGTGTTACATATCACATGAAAGGCCATACCAAATGCTGCAAAATGACACCTGTCTCACCTTTCTAATTTAATTCGGAGAAGAGTAATGGTAATTTTAAAATATGCCTGTCGTGCGATTTTGAGTGTTTTTTCAAAAATTTACAAAGCAATATTTTTAAAACGGATGGATATATCATTCTAAAATTTTATATTTTTGTTAGTCTGTATGGAGGTAACATTTGTGCAAAATTTATCAAAACCTGCGATGGTGAGGTAAAATGGGTGTGTTGATTTTACATGGAATGACCCATCTCTTAAACTTAAATTATCTTCCTCAGAATTTGAACTGTCTGAAGTAACTACTGGTTTCACTTCCTTATTATTCCTCAAAACTCTACCTTTTGTTTCCTTAAACATTTATAACCCTTGTATAAATTATACTATTTCCAAGTAGTTAGTTTCTCTGGACATTTAATGTTTAACCTAACCTTGGTATTTCTTAACCTCTACACTGAAATTCTCTCTCTCACTTCAAAACTTTCTATAATATTTATTCCGATTTATTAACCTCTTTTAAGATACATTACTGGGCCAACTTTAAAAATTACTTAATTTTTGTACCAATTTGAAGAATGGGTGTAACTCTAATTTATAGCTATGGTTTATCCACATGTACAAGGCACTAAACACCATTCATATACGTGTCTAACATGATTAGATACCCGGCGCCTCCACCATTTGTTACGGCCGTCGACTTACTCTTATTGGTGTCGACCGTAAAGATGGAAATGAAGGGAATATGTAAATGAAAAGTTGATAATGAAATGAATCGTGAAGGATGATGGGGAAAGAGAATGGAAGTGAATCTACCGGGATGGTATGTGTTCCTGATATCGTAACGGCCCTGTCATGAGTATCAGGTTCTGGGGGCGGTTCCACCACTCGTGTTTTTCCTTAAACAGTCCTTAAGGTAGGGTGACTTGTCCCTATTTGCAAAACATTTCAAATAAAGAGGTTAAGGGTGAACGTTTCCACAAGAACAGGTTTATTTCAGCAGTTTCAACTAACAGTTTATTCAACACATATATCAATTCTCTACTTTCTGGGTATTATAATTATGATTTATAACCTATTAATAACACATAATTACTGAACCATAGTCGTTCCTATCAGGGATACTGTCGTTAATAAATAAACCGTGCTGTCGGCCATTTACTAGAGCTTATTCTTAACCTCATTTGTCTCGTGATTCGTATGTGCCTTTCCCTTATTACCAACTGTTGCAGACTAATTTATCCCAAGTTACATGACGGTTTACTTTAAATTATTATTATTAATGTCGACCGAGTGATTGTTAAAGTGGGTATTTTTAGTTTTTGAAATGAGAGAGAGAGATACCAACTATTACAAGCTACATGGCCGTTGTGCTGCTGTCTAGTGTTAAACCATCGTCGCATCGTGGCTGTTCACTCACCAATCGTCGTCCTGGCGGCGGAGTAGCGTGGCTTCCCACTGACTCTGTGACTCTCCCTTCTCGAATAAAATCTCCTGGTATAAGAAGCCCCTCCTGACCCTGTTTGCATCTGTTGTAAATAACATAAACAGTTCCACTTTGGCGCCGCTTCTGACGTCATTACACACTCCCCCTCCTTCCCTGTGCTTATGACCGAGTTTCGCTGCGCTGTGACCAAGGTCGCGCCAGCTGAGCGCGCGTTGCAACCCCCTGTTTGTTTCCGCGGCCGTGTTATGCTATCATTTGCAAACATTGTTTCCGCCACTCTCGCTTCACCTGTCCTTCAATGTTGCCTGCTGTGTTTGTCATTTCCTTATCGTGTCCCACTGGTCCTGATCATCTGGCTAGTTATTCTTTATTATCTGAAAAAAAAAAAAAAAAAAAGCTTTCACTGGTATCCTACAGTATTTTAGGCCGTTACAATATCCCCTCCACAACAGCGGTGTGTCCTCATGCCGATAGGTTTACTTTTTTTTCACAATTTACATTATTATACAATTATTTTACAAAACATATTTTTCTCTTTTGGGTAAGGACATGCAGCTATTGGAGTATTACCTCTTTACGTAATTTTTCTTATGGTAACTCTCCTAGGTTCAACTATGGTTCATTTCTACACGTCCATATTCACACCCTTGATCAGACTTAATGTTTACAGGATTTCATTTACGGCTCTGCAATTCAGGCCGATTGGTTGCCCGTTTATTTATAAATTTTGACGATAAGCATGATGTATATAATTTCTAGGCACATTTTTATTAACGAAATATGTTGACATGTTAAAATAGTTTCTTTAATAAACATGTTGGTTTTCCATAAACCCTAATTCTATTTCATATTAGTTGTCTTTAGTTGTAGGTCAAATGGCACGCTGTTGACATAGATAGCTTGAATTTTTCGAACGTGAAATATATTTTATTCCTGAAAATACTGTGAAAAATATTATTCCCTGCCGCTCGAATTTTTTCCTGTTAGTCGGGATATACGTATGTACAAGACTGAAGTTGGCTTATTCTCCAAAATTATAAATTTGATAATGCCATGTCTTATTGGTCAACGTATGTAGAGATGTTGAATTTTATTTACATCACTGAAAACTTGGTTTAACATGAACAGGGTCGCATTTATTTTTTCATATTAAAATTTAATGGCCCAATGTTGGATTTTCAGCCTTTTCCGATATATTTTATGTAGTGTATGTACAAGTTCGACAAAGTTCAAAAACATAACCTAAAATAGAAAATAAATGAAAAAAAAATGATAAAAAAATGATTTAACCATTAAAAAAAAGTTAAAGCTAATAAGGGAAGTAAACTTAGGTGAAAACCTCTATTGCTAAGGAGTTTAATGTCCCACTGTCAACACTATCAACAATAATGAAAAATGAATCCAAGTTTAAAGAGCACCATAAGAAAGGAGGAAGGTTGAAAGGACCAAAACGTATGCGTGGTGCTAAGTATGACGAACTAGAAGAGAAATTGCTTGAATGGTTTAATCATTCACGGTCCAAAAGTTTGCCTCTTTCTGGGCCTATGATAAAAGAAAAAGCTGATGTGTTGGCATTGAAAAGTGGGGTTGATGATTTCAAATGTAGCAATGGGTGGTTGCAGAGGTTTATGCAAAGATACAATTTGGTTTTTCGTAGTGTGTGTGGTGAATCTGCAGATGTAGATAACCAGAAAGTTGACGAGTGGCTGGAAACGTCGAAAAATACCATCAACCAGTACAGTCCTAGAGACATTTACAACATGGATGAAACTGGTGTATTTTATAACTTTTTACCAGACCATGCCATGGCCTATCGAGGGGAGCCCTGCCATGGTGGCAAGAGGAGCAAGGAGCGAATCACAGTTGCACTTTGTTGCAATTCAGATGGCAGCAACAAAATTAACCCGTTGGTTATAGGAAAGTTTTTGAAACCATGCTGCTTCAAGGGAGTCACAAATTTCCCATGCCAATACGAAGTCAACCAAAATGCATGGATGACATCTAAAATCTTTCGTGATTGGCTGTTGCGGTTGGATAGGAAAATGGCTGTCAAGAACAGAAAGATTCTTCTCCTCCTTGATAGCTGCGCATCTCATTCTACTGAATCACTGAAATTGGACAACATTCAGTTGATTTACTTACCTGCTAATACCACCAGCATTTTGCAACCTCTTGATCAAGGCATTATTAATAATGTCAAAAATATATACCGAAAGAGACTTGTCCAATTTCTTGTGTGTCGCCTGGATGCCAAGAAACAGCTGACTAAATTGAATGTTTTGGATGCTATTCGAAACATCTGTATGGCTTGGGATAGCATTCAACCTACAGTGATTCAAAACTGTTTCAAGAAGTTAGTCCCTGCAGTAGTCACCAATGAAGAAGCTTCAGGCCCTGAACTATCATCTGCTACAGAGGACTGCAGCCCTGGTAGTATCAGCCCCACCATTCATGTTCCCAGTGGCAGTTCCATATCTGCCAACTTGTACGATTTTCCCGTAATTTGTACGGAAAATAATTCATATTACGATTGTACGGAAATTCGGAACATCTTACGATTTTTGTCTGTTCAAAAATGCAGTAGGCCTATAATATTTTAGTGCCCATATAAATGTACCGTTTGAGCAGCATTTGTTATTGTTTAACATCATGGCGTCCGCGATAATATGAGAATAATGGAGTCGGAGAAAAATCGTTGCGAAAAGAAAGTAATTTTTGTAAGTTTCGTTGGTACACAGCAGGCTGGATGGCAACTGATCTTGCTAATCTTTTGTGCGGAAGAGTCATGAAATTAATATTTATGAGTTTTGTTGGTACACAGCAGGTTGGCTGGAAACGAGTAATAACGACTTAACCGTTTATAAACGAGTGCGGTAAATATTTTATACGTTAGCGCTTGTACGAAACGTAAGATAATATGATTTGATAATGGCTACGAGTAGTAAAAAAACAATATGGACAGGTGTTTCGGTCAACTTACTCAGAATTATTTCCTTTCATTACTAAGAGTGAAAAAGGCTCTAATTTTGTGTTTTGTAGTGTTTGTCGTTGCGACATTAATGTTTCCCATGGCGGCAAGCACATTTCCTATCACGTCAAGAGCTTGAAACATGCAAATAACGCGAAGATTGCAGAAGAAAACAAAAAATCAGTAGTTTCTTTTCCGTAAACCGTAACAGTGACAGTGATGTGATTAGGGCGGAATGTTATTTTACAATCTTTTTAGTGGAACATAACCTTCCATTCAGCATCGCCGACCACGCCGGGCATTTGTTTCGAAATTGTTACCAGGGTCTGATATCGCAAAAATGTGCAGCTGTGGGCGCACTAAAACTGCAGCAATAGTAAAAGAAATGGCTTCCAATACTACTACTTCAGTAGTAAAGTGCTTGCAAAGTGGCCCATATACACTAGCTACTGATGGAAGCAATGACACAAGTAATAAGTTATATCCTCTTGTGGTAACTTATTACAACCCTGACTGCAGGTTAGTAACTAGTTGTGTTTTGGCCATACCTTCTTTGGAAGGTGCTTCTACTGGTAAAAATATTGGGCAGTTATTGCTATCAGAACTTGAAAGTATGAATGTGCCAATTCATAATTGTATAGGATTTGGCTGTGATAATGCAGCAGTTATGGTTGGAGTTCAAAATGGTGTTATTTCTGTATTAAAAGAAAAGCAGCCAAATTTTGTAGTCATAGGTTGTCTGTGCCACTTAATTAATTTGGCTGCAGAAAAGGCTTCTGCAAGTTTGCCAGTGAGGGTGGAAGAAATACTTGTAGACATTTATTACTTTTTGGAAAAAAGCTCCAAAAGAAAGGAAAGGCTGCGTGACTTTCAAGGTCTCCATGATAATGAAGTTTTAATAAATTACAGTAACTTTTTATTTAACTTTCGTATTTTGGGTAGAGACGTGGTGTTATCAATGCAAAATAAACACGTGTTTTCCGGATCACTTATTTTAAACATCGCGCCTGATTTACGCTATAGATTTGTTAATTTGGAAATCTTACTGCTTGCACTCCTAACAAGTTGGCAGGTATGCAGTTCTGCCTCAATTGGCCTTTCTTCGTGTGATCCTGGCGACAATGCTGGTGTGGATAGTGAGGAATGGGAAATTCTTCAAAGTAAGCTAAATTTCACGGAACATTTTAACATTTCTGTAAAAATAGATGACGGACTTCTTACATCATCCACACCAGATGACTTTGAGTTGACAGACTGTGACACCACTTATGGTGATGTTAACACAGAAGCCGTAGACTGTGAAGAGCCACCAACACTTGCATTGCCCAAAAGAACTGAAGCTTTGCAAGCTCTTAATACTCTGGAAACAGTAATACAGTGCAGCGATGCTGACACTGAAACAATCAAAGCCTTTGACCAACTGTGTGGCTTTGTCCAAAGTGTATTAAAAAAAAATGAAAAGCAGACCAAAATTAGTTAATTTTTTTTACCTAAATCTTCTCAGTGATCTAGATATGTAATAATATTTAGCAAAATGTCATTCAAAATTGTAAAACATTTTGTGTTAACTTTTACGTAGTCTGACCATGTTTTTACAGTGATTTTTTTAATGTAGTTTTGTAATACTTATATAATTTTTTTTAATAATTATGTAAATTGTTTTTCAACTGTATATACTATAGGATACAAATGTTGAAATATTTTCAAAATCAATAATGAAATTTGTGCTTTTTTTTTGTTGTTGTTTTGACTTATGTAATGTACACATTATGGAAAGGTATGGTTATTACAAACCTCGTTATTACAAACCTCGTTATTACAAAGTGGGTAAATTTCTGTCCCCTCAGGTTTGTATTAAGGAGGTTTCACTGTAATTTCATAACCATTCCTGAAAACTTTTGTTCCATTGTGGCATCACTTCAAGAATTAATGGACAAAGTTTTCCCACAAATAAGTAATACTAAATTATAAAAACCATCAATGGCTTTGTGAACGCGCCATAAAATAATGATGTTAATGATCTTAATCATACAATTCTCGAAAAAATTAATCAAGAATCTCACACGTACAAATCAATTGATTCTGTGATGAATGAGGATGAAATTATCAATTACTCTGTAGAATTTCTAAATTCATTGGAATTAGCCGGCATTCCACCACACAACTTAAATTTAAAAGTCGGAGCTCCAATTATTCTTTTAAGAAATACAAATCCGCCAAAATTATGCAATGGCACACGTCTTGGATTAAAAAAACTAATGTTAAACTACTGTATCGAAGCAACTATAATCAATGGAAAATGGAAAGGAGAAGACATTTTAATTCCTCGAATTCCAATGATTCCAACTGACATGCAATTTGAATTTAAAAGCTTACAGTTTCCAGTTCATTTGATTTTCGCTATGACAATGTATGTATGTGGAATAAACCTGGAAAATTATTGCTTTTCACATGGTCAATTGTATGTCACGTGTTCCCGCGTTGGTAAACCGACAAGTTTGTTTTTGCTCAAGATGGCAAAACCAAACATATTGTAAACCCAGGTGCTTTAGAATAACAAAAATTATAAACAATAAAAAATGTTTTTATGTACATATTAAAATAGGTAAATTGTTTTAGGAAAAAGCGAAGCGCACCGGGCACCAGATAGTAATATTATAAAAACGACACAAAACCAATTCTAGGACATGTGATTTTGTTTATGTTGACTGAATATATAAAATTATAAATACTTTTCACTTTTCATGTCACACACAAATAACACAACAACAGATAATGTTGCCAAAGACGCCCATAACGAGTTGGTAAAACGCAGTGATAAACTCTAGAAGATATCGGCACCGCAATTTTGAGCCACTACTACGGCTCGAAAAGATCTATTGTCATAGAATCCACTGCAACTGCTTGTGGTATTTTGATTGCATGCCATCTATTTTACGCCTCTGGCTGTAGGTAATGTACAAGGCCACTAAACAAGAGACAGAACAAAAGATGCAACGTAAACAATCGTGTAGGAAAAATGTATTTTTTATTGTTTGAGGCAATGAGATTTATTAAACTTTATGAAGTATCTGTAATCAATATCTTATGGAGTTAGATGAATTTTGTAATATACACACACACACACACACACACACACACACACATACACGTATATAAATATTACCGTATTTCATCCTAAAATGTCTTAACAAAATATTACACGGTAAAAACCTACTTAATTACGCCAAGCTGAGTACCACAAATGTGGTATGTATTGTATTATTAAAAACATTTCACTTCATTCCAAATAATTTATCTGAATCGCAAAAAATGGTATCATAATATCCTTTTTAGTTAATACATAAGATTAAATGAAATGCGTAGATAATCTGCAACGTAATCGTTAAGATAATAGTTGATTACAATTAATCGGAAAGTACCCATAATTGCCAATTACGATTCATCGGTATCCGCATCTGTGCACCACTAATCGTTGGTGTTAAGTGTGGCTTTTATATTTCTCCAGCCCCTGTACAATTTTCTTCCTTGCCAGTATTACAGAAGGAATTAACAAGAAGAGTAGCGTGCGACCTTTCCTCCCTTGTGGAAAGGGACAGGTAAAACTATACATACAATAGAGTTGAATGGAAACACTGGTAAACAAAATAGTAATCTTTCCTTTTGTCTTTTTTTTAGGTAGTGCGGGTAATTATATGGTCCATAGAAGAGGGAAGGGGAGAGAAGTGGACGTAGGAATGACGCCTCACCCATTCCCTCACCATTAAAGTACGAAAGAGAACAGACAAAAAAGGGCGAGAGTCAGCACCAGTGTATTATTTCATACTTGAGAATTGGAACTCAAAGACTTCACTGGTATCAATGAAACTTTACTGAAGAAAAATATATGGTACAAACCATATTCGAGGGTGACCCTTATAAGAAAATGTTAAATTGTTATGCTCAAAATTATAACTGTGACCCATACTCAGGGGTAACCCTTTTGTGGGTAAATACACTATTTTGAAGAATAAGCCATTCAAGTTTGGGCCAAAACATTGTAGACCGTGCAACTTACACATGCTGCCTGTAGCCATATGTAGTCTAATGTCCCACTGAGCCCAGTGCCGGTGACCTCATGGCTCACACCATATTAAAGAAATGAAAAAATTAAAATATTAATGCCAAGGTGGTACAGTAGCAAAGCCTTGCATTCAACCATTCTGATTTTGTTTTGCTATCATTTTCTCATATCACCCCATCCCCACTGCGCAGGGGGATTGCTGCACGAGCTGTCCAACGAAGGAGCGCGCTGCCAGTTCGAGGTGTTCTTGGAAGACCTGATCCTGCCCCTGATGGTAATCTCAGCGCAGCGGGGCGACCGCGAGTGCCACGTCGTGGTGCTGCTGGACGACGACATTGTGGACTGGGATGAGGAGTATCCCCCACAGATGGGCGAGGAGTACTCCCAGAGTGAGTAGTCACCACTGCCTATCTTAAGGGATGGCAAACCTTTGTTGAAAAAGTTCCATTTTTTTATGAAAAAAATAATGTGGCTATGATGTGCCATCAAAGAATCTTGACTTAGTGACAATAATAATGGATAAAAATTTTAATATATGCTATTAACTTAAAACTCTTTATTTGCAACTCAAAATTTGTACCGCAATCAAAATGTTTAATATTTTATGTTTATTTAAATAAAATAAAAGTTTAGTGTCATTTCTGCTGTTAGTAATCATATGCTCAATATCTTATTTTAGACTCGTACTGTGTTACTTTTAGCAGAATACAAGCTGAACTGGAGCTATCTGACAAATGGTTTCGATGCAGGTTTTTAATGTTATTTGTTTCTGAAAATAATGACTCACAAGCATTGGTAGATGAAAATGGTGTTAAGATAACAAAAGCCAGCTTCTTTGGATGAATAAATATGTCTGGAATTTAATTCCATGTTTCCATAATTAAGGTATTGGCATTTTTACTCATATTGCCAGATAGTCTTTATATTTCATTTAATTCCAACTCTTTCTTTAATTCAATTCATATTGAACCAGACTGAAAGTCAATTAGCTGCATTTCAATTGCTTCAATCTTGAACCAATCAAATTTAGACAAGTTTAATTTATCCATTGAAGTCACATCAGGATACATAACAAATTTTAATGTTAACATTATTCTTTGAACTGACAAAATCTTGCCAAAAATTCTTCAGTAGATTAATGAATTACTTAATTAAACTCTTTATTAATTTTATCTTAGTCTGGCTTTTCGTGTACTATATCTAAATCTTTGGTGATTTTTTTCAAGTTTGGGAAATATCATTACTGTAAACTTAGAATTTAACCACAATTGCACAAATTATATCTATCATGATAATAGTTTTATTTGAACCTTGGTGCTTAATGTTCAATTCATTTTAATGCTGGACAAGTCTGTAAAAAACATAAATTCTGAAAGTCTCATAACATCCATTAAGGGGCCCGCCTACATGCAGTGCAAAGTGAGCTGCAGAGGTTTAACAATAAATGGTTTTTATCGAAACTATTTTCGGATATAAAAGAAATTAAGGTACCGTGCATGTCCCTAAAGTTGCTAAAGATGTCTCAGACATATAGTTGATTAGTAAATGCATGCCGAATAAGGCTAATTAGCGTATTTTCAGGGCTGCAGTTTACATTACTGTTGCGTAAAACAAGTTTTCGGACGTGCACCAATACTTTCTCTTTCACTGCGTATAGCTTTTGCTCTAGGTCACAACTGAAAAATTTGAGAAAAAACTTGATTTTTATGACATGTACTGCGCGAATGTGCTTCCCGGCATGTGGTGCCGCCACGGCTGCTCGACCTTGGATGACAATGGTGGTAGGAAGGGGAGGTCTCCATGCTGCCTCTTCTTCCAGTCCTCTTTCTGTTGTGTTTTGCATGCCCAGACCGAATACCCAGGCTAGGGTGGGCCTGTGGACACCAGACGCTTATTCCACAGTTAGTTTTGTTGCGACCTAATGGCATGGAAATTCAGCATGACTACAGGTGGGGACATGAGGCAAGGTTAAGACTGAATGCACCTCGGAAGAAGAACATAACCATTAAAGGAAGGAAATGCCAAATTGTTGGGAATAAATAATATTTCATTATAAATGTGTTATATTCAAATCAATTATTATATGGCTTTGTCAGTAATGTATTTATTGATTTTATTTTTGATGTGCCCATTAATATTTTAATGGTATAAATTTATATGCAATTAAGACAACCAAAATCTGCATTTAACCATTTTAAAAACATCAAATTGAAATAAAGAATTTGACATAAAATGGAAAAAGGATTTTTTTTTTAACTGCAATGATGAATGAATGTAAGAATAAGAGCCATTGCGGGGGGGGGGGGGGGGGGGGTACTTGGTAAGCAGAATTTGGTGCCCAAAGCAATTAACTAGTCTACGTTGTTTGCAAACATGCATAAGTGTTGCAGTTTGAGACAATGTAAATTTAATTTTGACATAGAAGCTTGTCAGTACAGTCACAATTAAAACAAATCGTTTTTGCCAGCTGTCCGTGTTTTACCATGATAGTTTGTAGTGAAAACTTTTATACAGCTAACAAGAATAATAAAAGTAATAAATAGTATTTGTTGCATGTTATTATTGGGCGTACGATTAGTATACACATAATATGTTTTTATGGTGATTATCACCAGAAACATCAAGAGTCTAGCACCATACGTGCAAGGGTAACTTGCTGTTCTGGAAGTTGGAAGCGTATTCGTTAGGAGACGTTCACGTGTCAATCTCACTAACCTCAGACTCACAGTTGACAAACAGGACTCCTTGAGAGTGGTTAAAAAAAAGTACCTCTTTTGTAGCATAATCATCTCACACGCATAATCGTCGCACCTATATTTTAGGGCGCCAAAATTTGGATTAAAAAAACCTCTCGCGTAAACTTTGCATGATGTTTTTGGTCTCGATATTAGATTTTGAGCGCTTTGTGTGGGTATTTTTTCCGTTTAAAACAATGCATTTTAAAGTAGATATCTAATATTTATTCGGACATTACCCCTTGCTTATTTAATTAACAGAAATACGAAGTTGTCTGGTGTGTAAATTTTCTTTTAAAGATGTTTTTAAACTATATAACCTTTATCTGTTCGTTTGCGTCGCCGCGGTGTACCGCTTATAAAAATGTAGCCAGCGCTAGTTGGCATCATTCATGTTTGGTTATGTTGCTTCCCGTATAGATTGCGCACATGTAGTAGAATATCGGAATCTCGCATATTCTTGCAACGCGTGCTCTCTGTCGAGTGCCGATTTAACTACATTTGAAAGCCTGCACACTTTCGTGGTAAGTGTGTACTACGACGATAGTTACGTGTTAGTTCACGTCACAGATTCAGTTGGCTTGCGTTAGGGTTACAGATTTTTTCTATTTAAAGTTGAAGAAAGGTTTTTGTTGCATTACTTAATAATATAAATTGGTTGGCGTGCTCTTGTATACTCTACTTTTTTTAAATAAACCTACTTTTCATGAATGGGTTGTGTTTATATAAATAACTTAACCTAACAAAAAAAATTTTCCGCATAGACGTCACACCCCTAATTTCAAACTTGATTTTTAGTATAAAATGTGCAACCATTGTGTGATAAAACACGGTATATTACATTATTGCCGCTGCTACTTGTAAAACAGTGACAAATTCCACAGGTTACTGAGAGACGTGTAATGTAGAGCCGCCGCTAAAATAAGAAAAAACGACAGTGTGTTATACCATTATCTTGTATCACCAAATCCTCTATGCGATGGCTTCTTACACATTGCGGAAAAAAGTTATCGTCTGTGTATATATCGTTCTGTTCGTCTTGCGTTACATTCTCATCAAGCACCCAAGTTCGGCAGTCGGACTGCATGCCTGAGTAGATTTTTGACATTATACCCGCAGAATAAAACAATTTGAAAATAAATGTTCAAATGCTAGTTTCTTTTGCTTATGAAGAGGCGACACCAGGCGTTTCGGCATCTAGGATATTATTCACTATTCGCAGTCCGCAGTTTGACAACTGGCACCTGGCAGGCGGCAGTCTGAGATAAATTGTTCCACAGTCAGCAGTCCAGCAGTTGCCAGTCGAGCAATGGGATATCATTGAACTTTATTTCGGACTGCCAGACCGCCAGCGACCAAAATATTTTCACCTATGAGAAAATCTTTCACGATGATGTGGTTTAATCAAATACTTCCTTGGTCATGTTGTGTAATTTTGACTGGCGACTCCAGACTGCTGACTTATGTGTAAATGCATTCATATATTTACATATCAAATGTATAAATACATTTATGATGATTGCGACCACATATCGAAGTTTCAGCATGTAGCATTCCAATAAAAACAATTTAAGAGGGCACATTTATTTATACTTTGTAAATTGAAAACGGTCCATAAATATAATTTTGATCAATGATATAAATATAAAGTCAGGCCCTTACGATATCCATTCCCTTAGCAGTTTCCATACCAATTTTCTGTTAGCATGCCTGCTCCCGTGTGGGTAGTACCCTTTCAAGAGGTCTGGCACTGGGATTAAAGGTTTTCATATTGGAAATATTATCTTAAACCGTACTAGAACGTGTTCTATTTTTTCTGCTTTACCCACGAGCCAATGTTGTCAAGATGATGGACGTGCGTGTAAGAACAGAAACCTGTATATGTATTATGTAAACATTAGGAAACATATTAGTGTGCCAAATAAAGTTTTATGATATTGAAACTACTCTGGAATGTATTTGGTAAACTTAAATGGTCATAGAAAGAAGTAATCTCAGGTTTTAAAATACGTAAGAACACTTGCATTGCTCTTTTACACTATTAGTTATATATAATCTCCTCCTAAAGTTCCCAGAGTCTCGGTTGTGTGTCGATAGAGCGTGCTATTTTTCAACCTAGGTACTGGAAAATAATTTTATTTATTTATTGATAAAATATGACTGATTTAAAAAATGTGCTTAAGCAAATACCTACTTACATATTTTACTTACATGTTTATCTTATTGTTATAATAACATTATTTCATAGCTGAGTCCTTTGGTTTGATTATTTCATGCAAGTAATTTTAACAAATAATTAATTCTCAACATTTATTAGGAAATTAACCTCCATATATTATTACTGAATAAACTTAGCCCTTCATAGAAACCCCACACCTGTTAGCCTAAACGAAAGAGTGAGACGGTTTTCCTTCACTTCAGATTTAAGTTTACTATTTTAAACTGAGCGTCTCACTTTCTAACAAAAATTGTTAGTAACAATTTCTTAAAGTAGTAGAATAAGTTGGTAACCAATCGGTATGTACGTGCGTATAAAATATATGAATTGGTACATTTGGAACTAGTATAATAAAAATAGCACAATTATAATTGTGAATTAGTTAATGTAAAATTATGAGTATATAATAAATAAACTACATTTAAGCAAATCCAAATTATTTTGTATGCTTTTAATTTTATATTACTAGATTTTGAAACCAACCTTCTAAGGAATATTCATTCTCGTTAATTTTAAAATCGCTCTGTATTTTTTTAATTACTGCAAAAAAAATTTGTATTTTTTGCAAGTTTAAGTGTAGAAGATTAAATACCAAAATTCATTCACCAGGTTACATTATTTTCAAATACACATGTGAATTTTTCATATATTTTCAGTAATTGGTTAAATTTACATTACCATGTCTTTCCTAGCCCAATAAGCTTGATTTGTTGGTAACTGCATTGGCTGGTTTTCTGTTAGCATTCTAGGTATCATGTGTATGGAGTAACTAATTCTTTCTTCTCTTCTGCTAGATAATCTTTTATGCCCATTTTTATTCCTATGGGTATAATGGAAGGTACAGCAGAAATTTGGCATCATGTGGGATGGGCTTAATTTATGTGAAGAATATTCAGAACTAACCTACACCAACAGTTACTGGTGAATTAAATACTAAAGGATAAGAAGTTGAAACACCAAAGTACGAATCATATGTTCCAGATTTGATTATAAACTAAATAGATAAAAATGTTTTCTTTAAAGTCCTTTAAAAATCAATTCCAAGAAAATTTCTTTTTCATCGGAAATTATGTTTATCTTTTTTACCTGTACCTATCCCCCCCCCCCCCCACAACCCTATAAAAAATTGCAAAACTTGTATTTCTATAATAAACCCTTATTTATGCAGCAATGTTAAAAATTAAAAAAAAGTAGCAAATAGAGCATTATAATTTGGGAAACTATTGGCATAATACAGGCTAATACTGTGCGTCTTGTACGGGATAGCCTAGTGTGTAGATTATACAGAACAAAAAGATGCATTGCTGGGGCAGGGAAGCGAGCAGTCGCCAGCTACTCGTTCCTAACACCACGGCCTGCCACCATTCTCTCATCCTCTGCTTCTGCCTTCTCCCCTCCTCCCGCGCTGCGCTCAAGGTCGTGTCAAGAAAGAAGGGAAGAGAAAGGTTGTGTCCCCCACTCTTTGACTGCCCAGCCCCTGCAAGGTTAGTAGAGAGAGGTTGCCTCGATCGCTTGTGCATCGTTCTGCGCATCGTGTCGCTTACAGCTCCGGCTCGGCTGGCCAGTCCGTCTGCTCCTATCAGTTACTTAGTTTACAAGCACATCTGCTCGTAACAACATGTAAACTGGACCAATGAGGAAATAGCTCTCGCTTTCACTTTGAATTACTTCAGTAAGCGATGTTATTTATTTTTAAAACAGAAACTTAACTTCCCTTTGCCTAGACTTTCAACTCTTCAACGATGGGCATCATCATTTGACATGAGAAAAGGTATCCTAGTAAACATGTTTGAATTTGTTAATGTAGCATGTTCTTCATTGCTAGACTTCGAACGCATTGTTGTTCTTTCATTTGACGAAGTAAAAGTGAAGAAAACGCTAGAGTATAATGTAAAAGAGGATGAAATTGTTGGCCCTTATTCATAAATGCAAGTAGTCATTGCTCGAGGGCTGTTTTCAAACTGGAAACAACCTATTTATGTAAATTTTGACCAGAAAATTACAAAACAGATATTGGACTCTTTAATAACTAAACTGCATCATGTAGGTTACACAGAAAAGGCATGCATTTCGGATTTGGGAGGAGGAAATTTAGGACTATGGAGATAGCTAGGTTTTTCCACGATGAAGACTTTCTTCAAGCATCCATGAAATGACAGTATAAATATTTATGTTTTTGCAGATGCTCCTCATGTTCTTAAATTAATACGAAACTGGCTTCTTGATACAGGGTTTATCTTGAATTGTGGCAGTGTTTGTACCAAAGAGCCACTTGTAGATCTTATTCGTCAAGAGTGTTCAAATGACTTGAAAGTGTTGCATAAACCTAATTTAAACCATATATATATATATATATATATATATATATATATATATATATATATATATAGAGAGAGAGAGAGAGAGAGAGAGAGAGAGAGAGAGAGAGAGAAAACAAAGCATCAAAACGTGAGAAAAGCTGCGCAGCTTCTTTCTCATACAACGGCAATGGCACTAAAGTTTTTTAATCACAGTGATTGAGAAGCTGCTATAATACTATCCAACACTATCGACATGATAGACCGCTGGTGGCATTTAATGAACTCATATGTAGTGAAAAACATTGGTGACCCATCTAGGAAGCCATACGGTAAATATCTGGCAGCTCAAGATAAAATTTTGGACACTATGCTAAATTTCATGGAAACAATGAGATGTTGCAACAAGAAATGATTACAAATTTTTCAGAAGGGTTGCATAATGTCAATAAAGTCCCTAAAATTACTTTTCAAAGACCTGAAATGTAAACATTCAAACATACATTACCTCCTAACGCACCGACTAAACCAGGACTCCCTTGAAAATTTTTCTCCCAAATTCGTACTCGTGGAGGCCTCAATGACCATCCTACCCCTCTGAATGCAATCAATCGCATGAAGATGATAATACTAGGAAAAAATCAAGGGATAGTTCAGAAAAATCTAAACACAGAAAATTTAGATACTGACGAATTTCTTGTGAGCAAAATAGTGAAGGATGGCCAAATATTGACATATTCCGCAGTAACTGTCAAAGATCAACATGTAGGTTGCAGCGAAACAGATTTACCATCAAATCAGGTGAACGCTAAAATGGAATCCGCAAGTGAACTCGAAACTTCAGCCCTTGAGTTTTTGGCAGGTTGGGTTGCCAAAAAACTGCAGAAAAGTTTTCTTATCTTAGTGATGGAAGGACTGCTAGTAACAGTTGTTCACATCCGTGGATAAAAAACTTATCATTTGGTGGGCTAGAAAGCCCATCAGTACAGTGGCTAAGTCAAGCAAAGGAATTGGATAAAGAGTTTCAAACATACCATGGCTCAAAACTCAAGAAAGGAAAAGGTGTAATTGAAAAACTTGTTAAAATTTCTTCCGAGAAATTTCCATGTATTCCTGAAGATGTCATTAAACTATTTGTACGACAAAGGACTTTCATATGAATGAACTTTTTAAATTACATTTCAAGTGGTTCAAGAAAAATTTGTAAAAGTGATGTTGCCTGCATCAGTTCAAAAAGGACTTGCGAAGGTTATGAATCAGATGAAAAGAGGAAACTAACCAAGAAATACATAAAAATTATGACGTAGACAGAAAAAGTACGCTTTCTTTTTTTTCTTAATTTGGTATGCAAATAATAAAATTTATTGTGTGAAGAAAGTGTATGTCTATCCTATATTTAAACGATTACACGAAAAACTGCTCTATTCATGTTAGAAATTTATTTTTAAATCTAACTTCAGTTTATTTATATTGCAAACATTCCCAAAACGTTTTAATGAGCAATGGCTACTTTTATTAAACACTAAGAAATTGATATGCAATTTTTTTAAATATTATAATCTTGCTGAGAAATAAATACAAATAAACCATTTTGTTTACTAGTTACGTGTTAATTATATTAATTTTTAAAAATTCATGGATTCATCATTGATATTTTGAAAATTTTTACTGTCACTGAAAAAATATGTTGAAATAATAATTCATCCTTGTTTTCAGTCACAGCATGTTGTCATTTGAAAAGCATATCAAAGCGATTATAATTAACAGTAATCTACAAAGCATAAATGAAATACTATAAGTATTGCGTATCAGACATGTGAAACGAGCCGAGCTGATAAGAGAAAGCCGTCAGTCAGCAGTTGTAGTATTACGGCTGGGAACGACGGGGCTGCAGATGACGTCAGAGCGGAGTGTCAGGCTGTCTACATTGTTCTTATGGGATCGAGACAACCTCTCTCTACTAACCTTGCACCCCCTGCGCTGTATGTTTATCAACTTGCCACCCTGCTTGGAGGCACATCTTCAACTCTTAAGCACGAGTGGTAAAAAAAATAGGCCACGAGGCGGGCCCCTTAATTGAAGGTATTGTTCAATTTCCCCCTCAATTAGTAAAACAGCCTCATTTCTTACAAACTATCAACAAATCTTTGAAGTCATTACCGTGACTCAACCAGCTAACATTATTATACATCAGTAAGCTATTATACACCGAGTTGACTTCATCCAACAAAGCCTGACATAAAGATATGACATTTACTATTTTTGTGACCACTGCCATTATATTTTCAAAGGAGGCAAAACCACCCTTAGCACACGAGACTTGTTGATGAATGATGTAGTAGAATTCAAGAATTGAATATCCTAAGTGTGTTTCAAATGTACCAATAAAACCTCTATTTTTCTCCATAATACGTGGAGTAGCATCAGTCGTTATTGAAACAATTTTACTTAAATCAATTTGTTTCTCAGCAAGTGATTATTTTAATAGCCATAATAATATCTGTACCCTCAGCAGTGGTTGGCAACGATGTTAACGCAATTAGTTCTTCTTTGACATCATTAACTATGCAATATTGAGCAAAACCACTAAACAAGTAGATTTAGTTACATCAGTACTTTCGTCAAGACGTAGGGAAATAAAAGGAGAGAACGTGATGTCATTTTTTTGTTGTTTGTTAACATTTTCTGCCAGTTTTAGGATTCTGTCTTTTATTGTGTTTTTAGATAAAGGAATATCTTTGATATGCTGAATTACTTTTTTTCTTTCTTTCAAAATCATCAAAAAGTGAAGGGGTGCATGCTTACCAAGCTTCTTTCAAAAATTCACCCTCATTAAATTACATACCATGCTGGGCAATGATAATGGCAGCCGAGAAACTTGCAGCACTTGTATGACCATTCTTACTAATGTATTTAATTATAGAAGTCGACTGTCTATTCCTCTTTTTCAATGTACATGCAAAAAATTCCTTTTGCTCTGATTGGCTTGTTTGACAAAGAGAGATGTGATTTGTTTCATAATGCAGTTTTACAGACAATGTTCTACATACCACTGTTCCAGAACATAAAACACACACAGCTGTATCACTTGATTAATCATGTCATATTTCTCAGTGCACTGAAATTGAAAGTCTCTTTGACACTTATCTTGCTCCTTTTTATTTTTTTTGGTAAACTAGCCATGCCGAAGGATACAATTTAAAAACATTGAAAAAGTTGAAAGCGTAATTTTAGTCGACGACATACAAATGAAAACAAATGAAGACGAAGACAAAAAAGTGCACACTCACTGTTACCATTTTGACATCGATACTAAGGTCACATGACGTCAAATATAAACAAAGGTAATTTTTTTTTATCAAGTACAAAGATTCTTTAATTACTGGCATACCTCAACTATTTTGTCGCTTGCCACCTCTGGCACATGTGTCATTTGTTTGCCATCCGTGTGTTAATTTATCATTAGGATAGTACTGATTTCAATGTGCATTCATTCTAATATGTTGTGG